>NC_090245.1:26023518-26236673 GCF_037325665.1 Littorina saxatilis | reverse complement strand
CAAAATATTTCAGTTCACAACAGTTGTCTACCTCCAATGAACACATTCTCAGCGCTGAAAGACTGTGAAAGGGTTGATGAATCTAGCAATGCATAAAATGGCCAACAAATAAAACTGTTAGTGTGCAAAAATACTCACAAAAGTTGACGAAATATTGTTCGTTTTTTGGGGGTGGAAAACGTGACTGCGTTTTGACGTTCCACGTTCCGTTTCAGTTGACCTTCACCTTTCCAGCGAGAGACCCCCGAAATGATGACGTTTACCACAACTTCAAAACGAAACGTCCCGACGTTTCGTTTTTTAAATCTCCCTATTAAAATGTCTCACTCTCGACGAAAAGCAGCCAGGATGTTCCCGTTCGTTGAGCGTTTAAATGGAAGGGTGTTTGTACTGTGTGTAAAAGCCTGACAGTATCTGTGATGGTTTACGGGAGGCTTACTGTGCCTTTAAAAAGAGTTAGGGTTTTAACGTCCCTTAAACCTCTTTGTCTATGCGGGAACGTACGGAAAAGAGAAAAGCACGTGACTTTATATCGTGTGATGCATGCTTAGTTGTGTTATTCGTCAACGACACATAATATTTGTGTCCATAATGCATGCAGCACGAAACAGGCCGCTGCAAGCCTATTAAGTCGAATTAAGCGCAAGCAATTTCTGATGAAAAAGACGACACAAACATGACATTTCCACAAACGAACTACACTCGCAGAAAACTGCAATTTAGATGTCGAAGTTATATAGTCATGCACGTGTCTAGAAATGATCGGAACAAAGAACAAGTCGCGTAAGGCGAAAATACAACATTTAGTCAAGTAGCTGTCGAACTCACAGAATGAAACTGAACGCAATGCAACGCAGCAAGACCGTATACTCGTAGCATCGTCAGTCCACCGCGCACGGCAAAGGCAGTGAAATTGACAAGAAGAGCGGGGTAGTAGTTGCGCTGAGAAGGATAGCACGCTTTTCTGTACCACTCTTCGTTTTAACTTTCTGAGCGTGTTTTTAATCCAAACATATCATATCTATATGTTTTTGGAATCAGGAACCGACAAGGAATAAGATGAAAGTGTTTTAAAATTGATTTGGACAATTTAATTTTGATAATAATTTTTATATTTTTAATTTTCAGAGCTTGTTTTTAATCCAAATATAACATATGTATATGTTTTTGGAATAAAAAAATGATGGAGAATAAGATGAACGTAAATTTGGATCGTTTTATTAAAACAATATTTTTTTTACAATTTTCAGATTTTTAATGACCAAAGTCATTAATTAATTTTTAAGCCACCAAGCTGAAATGCAATACCGAAGTCCGGGCTTCGTCGAAGATTACTTGACCAAAATTTCAACCAATTTGGTTGAAAAATGAGAGCGTGACAGTGCCGCCTCAACTTTCACGAAAAGCCGGATATGACGTCATAAAAGACATTTATCGAAAAAATGAAAAAAACGTCTGGGGATTTCATACCCAGGAACTCTCATGTCAAATTTCATAAAGATCGGTCCAGTAGTTTAGTCTGAATCGCTCTACACACACACACAGACACACAGACACACAGACATACATACACCACGACCCTCGTCTCGATTCCCCCCTCTACGTTAAAACATTTAGTCAAAACTTGACTAAATGTAAACAAGTCGCGTAAGGCGAAAATACAATATTTAGTCAAGTAGCTGTCGAACTCACAGAATGAAACTGAACGCAATGCAATGCAGCAAGACCGTAGCATCGTCAGTCCACCGCGCACGGCAAAGGCAGTGAAATTGACAAGAAGAGCGGGGTAGTACTTGCGCTGAGAAGGATAGCACGCTTTTCTGTACCTCTCTTCGTTTTAACTTTCTGAGCGTGTTTTTAATCCAAACATATCATATCTATATGTTTTTGGAATCAGGAACCGACAAGGAATAAGATGAAAGTGTTTTTAAATTGATTTCGAAAAAAAAATTTGATAATAATTTTTATATATTTAATTTTCAGAGCTTGTTTTTAATCCGAATATAACATATTTATATGTTTTTGGAATCAGCAAATGATGGAGAATAAGATAAACGTAAATTTGGATCGTTTTATAAATTTTTAATTTTTTTTACAATTTTCAGATTTTTAATGACCAAAGTCATTAATTAATTTTTAAGCCACCAAGCTGAAATGCAATACCGAAGTCCGGGCTTCGTCGAAGAGTACTTGACCAAAATTTCAACCAATTTGGTTGAAAAATGAGGGCGTGACAGTGCCGCCTCAACTTTCACGAAAAGCCGGATATGACGTCATCAAAGACATTTATCAAAAAAATGAAAAAAACGTTCGGGGATTTCATACCCAGGAACTCTCATGTCAAATTTCATAAAGATCGGTCCAGTAGTTTAGTCTGAATCGCTCTACACACACACACACACACACACACACAGACACACAGACACACACACACACACGCACATACACCACGACCCTCGTCTCGATTCCCCCCTCTACGTTAAAACATTTAGTCAAAACTTGACTAAATGTAAAAAAGAAACAAATAATATTGTGTCATTTTACATCAGAATATTGAATACAACAAGACGAAGAAGAAGAATTAGAGGCGCATGGGAGGAGGAGGAGGAGGAGGAGAAGGAGGAGGAGGTGGGAAGAGAAGGGGGAGGAGGAGATGTTTTGTATCTATTTAACAACTGCGAAGATTTTTTCGTTTAATGCATGCACATCGCATGTCTGGTGGTTTACACAAACTCGATTTGCTGTCTATTTGCCTCGGTAAGGATTTTAAAACTCTCTGGAACTAACAGCAACGTCGACCGTCATTAACCATAGCTGCTAATCGCTGCTGAGTTGTCGCTGCGTTGCTGGTGTATGCGTGATCTGTGAGTTTGGATGCTGAGCAAAGGTGCTTGCTGGCAGTAAGGTAAACTAGGAGCGTGCCACGCCTTGTTGGGAATCAATACTGGAAAAGAGAAATCGTGCATTCATCTGCGCACGTTAAAGGCACACTCCTTGTCATCAAAACATGTTCGGCTCACCATCTCAGATCTGGCTAGGCTTTTACATGGGATGAGACCATCCCTCCACTTAGTCTCATACCAAATATCAACACCCCGACAGCTTGCTGTGCCGGAATGAATTTATTTCTTGCGAAAATTACAAAATCAATTCATTAGAAATGACCCCCGTGCCCAGAGAGCACCCAGGCTGTTCATTTTGTGTATGTGACCAAGTGGAGGGATGGTCTTATGCAATGTAAAAGCCTGGCCGAATCTGAGATGGTGAGTGTTTTCACGAGGAGTATGCCTTTAATAGTTATACATCCGTGGTAACTAAGTTTATGTGCACTTTTGGTCGTAGAAGCATGCAGTGATTCAGTAATGTAAGTTGGGTTGGTGCGGATATATTTGACTTCAATGATCCTGTCAGTCTGTCTGTCTGTCTGTCTGTCTGAGTGCATGTGTGTATATTATATCCGCCGATATGTCCAGGTGGAGGGATGAACTTGTCCAGTTTCCGGATTTGAGATGGTGAGTCGAATTGGTTACACACAGGGCGGGGATGTAGCACAGTCGGTAGCGCGCTGGATTTGTATCCAGTTGGCCGCTGTCAGCGTGAGTTCGTCCCCACGTTCGGCGAGAGATTTATTTCTCAGAGTCAACTTTGTGTACAGACTCTCTTCGGTGTCCGAACACCCCCGTGTGTACACGCAAGCACAAGACCAAGTGCGCACGAAAAAGATCCTGTAATCCATGTCAGAGTTCGGTGGATTATAGAAACACGAAAATACCCAGCATGCTTCCTCCGAAAGCGGTGTATGGCTGCCTAAATGGCGGTGTAAAAACGGTCATACACGTAAAAGCCGTGGGAGTTTCAGCCCATGAACGAACAAACAAACAAGCTTTTATTTTCATGTGTACACGATGTATGTAGCAGAGGGGCATCTGCTTAAGGTGTTACGAGTGTATTCAAGTTGCAGTTCTTGCTAATGTTTATACTCAGTGAGTTACTTGCCTTGATTGCGACGGCGTATACGCACGGTCCAGTGTGCATTCGCCAGAGGGTGCCCAATATGTACTGGTAGAACTAAGATACTTCTTGATTTCAGTAAATTGTTTCATTACATGTCAACTAGTTTGTTTTTAAATGAGTTTTTAGAGATCGCTAGATCTTGTGGGTGTGTCTAAGGTCAGATTTCTTCGACGCGTTTTTTAACCAATCTCTTTCAGTCTAATACCCCGATCCTAATCCTCTTTACTCCCATTTCTACTTCCCCATCCCCACCCCACCCCCTTGCCCCCTTCCATACTCCCCAAAGACCCACTCACCCTTTCCGTACGAAATTCCCCCCCCTCCCTCCCCGCCATGTTTTTGTTACCATCTATGTCACCACATGCGCCTCTGACGCATGAGAACAATAATTGGCAAGCTCTTTTGCACTGACACGTTTCTATTGTTGGCGGAGACATGTTCCTGACTTCTTTCGTAAATATCTGCAGTAATTAATTACCTTTCTTCTGTCACGTGGGCTGTGTGGAGACAGGTAGGATTGGGTCTGTGGCCTCTCCTTCTTCTTCTTCTTGTCGATCACACTTATAATTATTGTCACGCCGGACAACGAGACGAATGATGCTGTCTTTTCCAGGTCTTCCTTGCTATCTTCTCCAGGTCTTCCTTTCTGGCCACACAGTTTTCCTCAGGCTCTCTAGGATGGGGCATCTCTGGAGGATGTGTTCAGTGGTCTGATCCTCTAGTCCACAGCTGCAAGTAGGGGAAGGAGACCAGCTTCATCTTTTGGGACACGTGGGCATTTAAGCAGTTATCCCCAGTGCGGAGTCGCATCAGCACGACTTGTTCATGTCGCGTGAGGAGATGATAATCATCCTTCCGTTTCTGGGGCCTAAACGCTGCCTTGATGGGGGTTTTCATCTCCGTGAAGCTGACAGAGTTGTCTGATTCGTCTCCCTGTCTGTGGCCTCTCGGAGCCCTTCCACCTGCAAAGGTCCATCACGGGACAATAGCCTCTTTAAAGGAAGGCAAAAACTTTAAAGTCCATGACTGACATATGTAGTATCTCCTAGAAAACACGTTGTATACATGTACAAATCCGTTGAGAGCAGCTCCACAGTAAAAAATACTTGTCATGCTCAATATACGTGATATTGCGCAGCAACATTGAAATCTTTTTTCTCGAAAACACTGCTAGGGTTGTCTGTCGGGTTTGTTTGTTGTTTTTGTTTTTGTTTTTGTGAATTGGGATGGTTGCGAATTGTTCGCAGCATCAAAGTTGCTCAGACGGTGTTATTTAGTTTTTCAGATTTTGAAATAATGTATTATTCAGTCGTTTTGGGTAGATGTAAAAGGGGGTATTGAGATAGCGTGTGTATATATCCATGGAATTCCTTGGGCATTTTTCTCTTGTAGACGGTAGAAATAAAGCCACATGTATGTAAGAACAACAGGCGCCAGTCTAAATCCACATACGAGAAGCTGATCAATTAAAAGGTTAAGAATTAATTTCGTGGTGTAAGACCGTCCCACCCACCATCCTCGCACCCTTCCTTGCCCCCTTCTCGCCTCCCCCCCCCCCCTCTCTCTCTCTCTGCCTCTGTCTCTCTCTCGCTCTCTCTCTCACACACACGCATACACACCCACACACACTCACACTCACACACACACACACACACACACACACACTCTCTCTCTCTCTCTCTCTCTCTCTCTCTCTCTCTCTCTCTCTCACTCCCACTCCCACTCAAATGTCAAGAAATCATTACCGTGCTAAATGTGTTCCTTTTTCTAATTCAGCTTCTCTTATCTCATCTCTTTTCTCCCTTTGCTTCCAACCTCCTCTCATCCCCTATCCCCGCCCCTTTCGCCTCTCATCTTCCCACTAATCTATTCCTAGTCCCATTTTCTGATGATCTTCTTTTGCTTCCTATCCGTGTCTGCAGTGTGCAATTCCGGGCTTTAACCGTGCAGTGAAAGCACCCTTCACACCTGCCTTTCTCCCACTGTCAACGAGGCCTCCGGCAAACATCATTGTCACTCATCTCTCTCTACCTGGCCTCAATTGTGCAATCGATTTTTCCTCCCTGCTGTCCGCGTTTAGTCCCAAGTGGTCAGCGCTGCATGAGACAGATTTGGATTTGGGGTTATGCGTGGTTTAAGGGGAGATAATATTTGAAACTTGCTGTCTTTCTTTTTGGATGAGGCAGATTTGGATTTGGGGTTATGCGTGGTTTAAAGGGGAGATAATATTTGAAACTTGCTGTCTTTCTTTTTGGATGAGGCAGATTTGGATTTGGGGTTATGCGTGGTTTAAAGGGGAGATAATATTTGAAACTTGCTGTCTTTCTTTTTGGATGAGGCAGATTTGGATTTGGGGTTATGCGTGGTTTAAAGGGGAGATAATATTTGAAACTTGCAGTCTTTCTTTTTGGATGAGGCAGATTTGGATTTGGGGTTCTCAGTTCTGCATGGTTTAAAGGGGAAATACGTTGAAAATTGCAGTCTTTCATTTTAGATGAGGCATCTTTAAACACGAACTCCCACATATGTGCGCATACCGTCGTGTGAGACTGATACCAAGCAGCGATCGTATTTGTGTCATTGTTATTGATCGGCTGTTTATCACTGTCATCGACACTCAAGTCACTCTCTCTATCTCTTTCTATGTCTCTCTCCTCTGAAACTCTCCCTCTGTCTGTCCGTCAGTCTGTCTGTCTCTGTCTCTCTCTTTGTCTCTGTCTCTGTCTCTCTGTGCCTCTCTCTCTGTGTCTCTGTCTCTCGTTCTCTGTCTCTCGTTCTCTCTCTTTTTTTTCTCGCCTCCCCTCTCTCTCTCTCTCTCTCTCTCTCTCTCTGTCTCTCTCTGTCTGTCTGTCTGTCTCTGTCTGTCTCTCTGTCTCTGTCTCTGTCTCTATTTCTCTCTCTCTCTTTGCTGCTTTCCTCTCTCTCTCTTTCTCTCTCAGTCTCTCTCTCTCTCTCTCTCTTTGCTGCTTCTCTCTTTCTCTCTTTCTCTCTCTCTCTCTCTCTCTCTCTCTCTCTCTCTCTCTCTTTCTTTCTTTCTTTCTTTAATTAAAACCTTTAATTTCAGCTTCAAATTAAATACAGAACCGACGCACTGATACACAGATTTCAGTTATGCACAGGCCACTAAATAGACTTGCAAACATGAACGTATGCACGTACGCACACACGCACGAACACACGTGCCACTTTTTCATTTTGACATTTTGACAAATGTGTGTCAAATTTAATTTTTATTAAGTGCTGTTCAATTAATTATTTTAAAAAATACATCTCTTTCCATGACTGATTATAAACGATTGCAAATTCTTCCTATCAAAGATAGATTTGCATATAACAAAGGTGTGATGATGTATAGAATTATGTCAGGGAATGCACCTACACTTATTGCCTCAAATTTCAAAATAAATCATTATAGAAAATGTAACAAATTAATTACCCCAACTCCAAGAATTGACCTGTACAAGTCGAGTCTATCATATTCTGGAGCAATTATGTGGAACGCCATTCCTAATATAATTAAATTACGAATTCATGAAACATCATTCAAGGAATATTACATGCTGTTTCTTTTACAAAACTTATAAGAAATATTATCAAGCAGATGGCCAAATATAACTGTACTCTCTGATTACACTCTTCAAAAAAAGTTAAGGATCGGTTGAAAAAACGGATCTAATTATAAAAAATTGCCAACAAATTAAACATCGACATAATAATTAAAAGATTAATGTGTTTGAATTAACAAATGAACAATGAGTCTTGACCTAGAATTTTGTTTGGCAGGCAGAGTTATTTCCCTTTGTGGGACTTCTCAAAAGCTTCTGCATTTTGGAAGAAAAAGGGTGTTTTTTATAGCCCCATGAAATGTGCGGAACGCATGCCAGGGCAAAAGGTTGTGATGCACGTGCTACAACAGGGTCCTGGCTATGAACATCGCTTACCAGCTTGTGTTGAAAGGTTGACACGCTGACACAATTATGCACAGTAGCAACATGTCCCCACGAAGAAAAATGAGAGATTTGGATAGAGGAAGGGCAATATAGGATGGCTACAAGACGGTGTTGCTGCCAGGCAAGTGGCCCAGAGGCTTGCAGTGGCTCCCTCTGTCATCATCAGACTAAAACAGAGATTCCACGCAACTGGAAGAGTGCAGGAGCGACAACGTTCTGGTCGGCCCAGAGTCACCACACAAAGAGAGGATCGCTTCATTCAGAGGCAGGCCATGCAACAAAGAATGGCTACGGCAAACAACATTTAGGCAACGCCTACAAGCTACCACCAACACTGTTGTTAGTGATCAGACGATCCGAAACCGCTTACACAACTTTGGCTTGCGTGCAAGGCGTACAGTCCGAGGAACAACCCTGACTGCTAATCACCGAGCAGCTCGCCGAGCCTGGTGCACTCAACATGTGAGGTGGCAACGTCAGCAGTGGGCTCAGGTGTTGTTTACAGATGAGTCCCGCTTTTGCTTGGAACCTGCTGATGGTCGCATCCGAGTGTGGAGGCGTCGCGGAGAGCGCTTCGCAGAAGGCGCTGTTCGGGAACGATAGCGTTTTGGCGGAGGCTCTGTGATGGTCTGGGGAGGGATCAGCACACGTCTAATGACACCTCTGTACCATGTAGTGGGCTACTTGACCGGTGTCCGCTACCAGAATGAGATCCTGCAACCCCTGGTCGTTCCAGCCCTCCAAGCGATCGGCCCTCGTGCGATTCTTCAGGATGACAATGCACCTCCCCATCGCTCTGCAGCTGTAAACACCTTCATCCCGCAGGCCATGGTCATCAGGATGCTGTGGCCAGCCAACAGCCCGGACCTGAACCCCATAGAGCACATGTGGGACGAGCTTTGTCGTCGGGTACAGCAACATCACCCTCCTCCTGCCAATCTGGGTCAACTGCTGCAATGGCTCCAGCAGGAGTGGAATGGAATTCCCAGAGCATTCATATGCAACCTGATCCACTCCATGCGCCAACGATGTGTTGAATGCCTGGCACACAACGGAGGGCACACGCGTTATTGACACTGATTCACATTGTTGTGAATTCCATTTTCGAGGGTTGTCACGTTTGACACACTCTAGCTAAATTGTCGCTGCCGCGTTCGATCTTTGCTTTGTTTGTCATTGCTCCTTGGTTGTTCAATTATATATTTTTTTAAAAATGAAAGAATTCAGTCTTGTCTGTTTTGTATGGCGTGCTTGTAAAAAAGTGATCCTTAACTTTTTTGAAGAGTGTATATTGAAAAACATGATTATATATAATGCATGAAGGATATTTTTTTATACAAACAAATATTTCTCTGTTATATATAATTTTCAAGCATTGCTAAAGAATCACAATGCATCTTAAAATGTCTTATTGGTTGCTTGACATGTTAATTATGGTAAATATGTCATTTGTACTATAGTTAAACTTATCTTTTATTTCTTCTTGTTTGTTACCCCTCAATGGGCGAGGGCCGGATGAAAAAAAGCATGTATACATTGCTTATTCTGTTACCCTCGTAAAATAAATTTCAATTCAATTCAATTCAATTCTCTCTCTCTCTTTCTCTCTCTCTCTCTCTCTCTCTCTCTCTCTCTCTCTCTCTCTCTCTCTCTCTCTCTCTCTCTCTCTCTCTCTCTCTCTCTCTCTCTCTCTCTCTCTCTCTCTCTCTCTCTCTCTCTCTCTCTCTCTCTCTCTCTCTCTCTCTCTATCTCTCTCTCGCTCTCTCTCGTGATAGAAAAGGAGTGTGTGTGTGTGTGTGTGTGTGTGTGTGTGTGTGTGTGTGTGTGTGTGTGTGTACATACGAGTGTGTCTGCGTGTGTGTGTGCACACGTGCGAGTGTGCGTGCGTACGTACGTGCGTAGTGCATGCTTGCGTGCGTGCGTGTATGTGCGTGCGTGTGTTCGTGCGTGTGTGCGTACGTGCATGCGTTCATGTTTGCAATTCTATTTAGTGGCCTGTGCATAACTGAAATCTGTGTATCAGTGCGTCGGTTCATGTGGTCGATGTGCGAACAATTTTCTGTAATCAGAATGTGTTTGCTGTCTGCACACTCCCTGTCCTATAAATGATTGATGCTACCATGCACTAGTACAACGGCGATCGTTAATTTCACTCCATGCAATGGAACCGGATACTCGTGGGTCAATCAGCCGATTAAGCACCATAACTGCTCCAGGTGCGGTACAGTGGTACCTTTATTGTAAGACCTCACGAAAGAGAAGGAGTCTTAATATGAAGGCACATTTACCACATCTATGGAGGAAACGTCTGAGATCATGAGGTCGTATACCAGAGGGAGTCTTATAACAGAGGGTCTTATAACAGAGGTTTCACTGTAATCCTTCATCAGTTAATTCACCCGTGCACTCCCTTTGTCTAAGCCTTCTTTCGAACACGTCCTGTCTGCTCTCTGGGAGTTAGGAGGGTAGAGCTTCATTGTTGTGAAATCCTTTCGACCCCCCCCCCCCCCCCCCCCCCATTTTACATTTTGTCAAGTTTTGACTAAATGTTTTAACGTAGAGGGGGGAATCGAGACGAGGGTCGTGGTGGTGTATGTGTGTGTGTGTGTGTGTGTGTGTGTGTGTGTGTGTGTGTGTGTGTGTGTAGAGCGATTCAGAGTAAACTACTGGACCGATCTTTATGAAATTTTACATGAGGGTTTCTGGGTATGATATCCCCAGATGTTTTTTTCGTTTTTTTGATAAATGTCTTTGATGACGTCATACCCGCCTTTTCGTGAAAGTTGAGGCGGCACTGTCACGCTCTCATTTTTCAACCAAATTGGTTGAAATTTTGGTCAAGTAATCTTCGACGAAGCCCGGACTTTGGTATTGCATTTCAGCCTGAAGGCTTAAAATTTAATTAATGAGTTTGCTCATTAAAGTTGTCATTAAAATCGATTTTTTGCAAACAGATTTAAAATTGATTGCATCGTATTCTTCATCACATTCTGAATCTAAAAATATATACATGTCATGTTTACTCTTAAAATGTGATCACAATTAACGAAAATAGAATAATTAGTCTTACGATTAAAATGTAAGAAATCGATCCAAAAATGATGTCATCTTATTCGTGATCATTTCCTGATTCCAAAAACATATGGATATGATAGGTTGTATTCAAAACAAGCTCAGAAAGTTAACAAGAATACAGAAAAGCGCGCTTTCCTGCTTAGCACAATACGCTACCGCGCTAATCTGGCGTGTCAATATCACTACGTTTTGCACGTGGAAGGTGAGCGATTTCCTTCACGCGGGGATTGACGAAGCTGTACTGTCTTAGTGAATAAATACAGTGCGTTCAGTTTCACCCCGTGAGTTCGACAGCTTGACTAAATGTAATAATTTCGCCTTACGCGACTTGTTCTCCTTAGGCACACAATTATATAATTAAAACATTTAAAATTAAAAAGTTAAAAAGTTAACCAACAAAAGGAGGTCGGAAAACTTCAGCACGTGATAATAAAGATGACGATGATGATGATGATGACGATGATGATGATGATAATGATGATGATGAAGATGAGGCATGAAGAGCATACATATGTGGTTATTCATAAAATCAAATGCATACTATGCAGGTAATTATAAATACAAGCTGGTAGCAATCGAACATGTAGCAATAGTACAACAAAAATATGTTCAGAACACACAATGCACAGCATATCTTTGACGTAATACTAAGTGTGGCAAATCAAAAGGCGTTAAACTACTCTCTCTGGAGAGAGAGAGAGAGAGAGAGAGAGAGAGAGAGAGAGAGAGAGAGACAGAGAGAGAGAGACAGAGACATTGGGAGAGAGAGAGAGAGGGTGAGAGAGAGGGAGAGAGAGAGAGAGGGAGGGAGAGAAAGAGAGAGAGAGAGAGATGGAGAGAGAGAGAGAGGGAGAGAGAGAGAGAGAGAGAGAGAGAGAGAGAGAGAGAGAGAGAGAGAGAGAGAGAGAGGGGAGGGGGGGGCGGGTTTGTTGATCACATAAAACCAGCAAATCACAAAAACAATTTCGAAGGGGTCTCTTGCTTACAAAGCCCTAGACAATACACATGACAGATAGACATCCGTTTCATAACACACTTGGGAAAAGGTGACATATTGCTAATAGCGACTTCGTGTGATCTATGTCATTTGATTAATAAACAGATTTCACGTTACATAATCCAGCTTAGCACATTGTCAGCAATGAAACGACGGGGGTCCAGACGGAACCATGCATTGTTTATAAAGACACAATACATTGTTTATCCCTGTCTCTTCATTTGTGTTTGAAGTGAGGGATGATCGAGATCATGTTCTGTACTGCTCAGTCATCCTTGTCCGAGTTTGTTTGAATTTCTTGATGATATTGGTTAGTTTACTTCCAATGATATGATTGTGCGTGCACCCAAGAGAGTCGAGATTATGAACAATCCGCAACAGGAAGCCTTTTCTCATTTCTACAGCGTCAAAATGGCATCACGTTGTCACCCAACGTTAATCTTAGAGGTAACCTAATGCACTTGTATTCGAGTTTGCCTGCGCCGCCGCAATCGTATAATTTGCATATGATTGTTGAGGATTTCCAAGACAGACGGACCCAGCGCCACATTCACAAGGATGCATTTCACAGGGATCACTGAGATTTAACTTTTTCTGTGTACTAGATAGACCACCGTCCGATCTCCTCCTTTTTTTATTCACCGTACAGTCCTTGTAACTACTTTTTTGTTCTTCCCTTGCTCTCCAGATTGTTGACAGATCGAGGCAGCGCTGCAGGCCATATCGGCGGGACACATTCACTGCCGATCGAGGAGATTTAACCTCAGCGCCATGATCAGTTTCAGCTCAATAAACATCATCTTTATTCATGTGGACATTATCCTTATTGTGTTGCCTTTCTCCTCCAGATTGTTGAAGTCCTCCTGGACCGGTCGAGCCAGCACCACATCCACGAGGCCGTGCTGCAGGCCATCTCGGCGGGACACATACAGATCGCGGAGACTATCCTCAAGCATCGTCGTTACCTGGAGCTGTGGAAAGAGAGGAGGAAGCTCGGTGACACTGATGGCTTCTACAAGACGGCCTACGCCGAGTCCCAGTTCTCCCCCGACATCACGCCACTCATCCTGGCGGCACAGAAGAACCAGTATGAGATTGTACAGGTGAGTGAAGAACCGGGTTGTGTGTGTGTGGTGTGTGTGTGTGTGTGTGTGTGTGTGTGTGTGTGTGTGTGTGCGCGTGTGTGTGTGCGTGTGCGTGTGTGTTTGTGTGTGTGTGTGTTTGTGTGTGTGTGTGTGTGTGTGTGTGTGTGTGCGTGCGTGTGTGTGTGCTCTCTGGTGTGTGTATGTGTGTGTAAAATAAAATATTCGCATAAACAAGCATACAGACTCATGGGAAGAATTTGACTACAATTATTTCAGCAAACACTGGGGATCGACAACTCATTGTACGCATACAACTTACTGTTCATAATAAATCCATTCTTGCATTTCTAATTTTTATGATCTGTTTCAGCTCCTTCTACTACGAGGAGAAACCATCCTGAAGCCGCACAAGTTTTCCTGTGGCTGCCAAGAGTGCCGCAACAAGATGAAGTTTGACCAGCTGCGACTGGCCAAGTACCGTCTCAACGCCTACAGGGGTCTGGCCAGCGAGGCCTACATCTCGCTGTCCAGCAAAGACCCCATACTGACCGCTTTCGAATTCAGTTCTGTACTTAAACGTCTTTCACGTGTGGAAAAACATTTCAAGGTGAGTGGATATGGAATTCGTAAAGGCTATCCTAAGATTCCTTCATTGAGCCCGGAGGTTCGCGAAGACTTTTTTTTTTTTTACCGGAAATTCAGTGCCAAAGCTTCGTGGAGCGAGCTTTGTGAAGTCGTCTTCGTAAAGTTGACTTCGCCCAATTAATTCCAGGTTTTATATCGTGTCTTAAAGATGCAGTACAACACCAAAAACATATCATACAGATGTATAGTCTACTTGTGGATACAATAACAAGGATTTGAACCACCATTGACATGTCCAGGTTTTTACTTGAGATAAAAGTATCATTCAACTTGGACACTTGGATATAACAAATCTGCGCAGCTGCAGCCTATGCAGAGTGATGTTTTTAAAAAATGTAATTGATTTCGCAGGTCGACGCTAAATGTCAATCACAAAATTAATTCACCAAAATATTTCTTGTCCTGTTCCTGGTCTGTCTCTCTTCTTGCATCAAGGGCAGCAAAAGTCAAGACTGATACATTCATTTACATTAATATATCTTTACAGCATTTCTTGAGGACTGCTACCCAGACAAAACTAAACATGGGCCAGACGCAAAGACAATAATAATAGTTTTAATCGATTGAAAGTAAGTAGCTCGCATTAGTTAAAACAATTAAAAAAAATAAAAAAATCGGAATGATTCCAGAGGAGTGTTCTGTGGAAGTGGTGAGAAGGGGGCAGTACAAAAGATTGTGCCAGATCTTTAGCATAAAGGTTAATAATTTAGAACACGACGCCTGGGGCACGCGCGTTAACAGTGCATCACGAGGTAAATATGCAGTTGTTTGAACAGGATAACACACACACTTCCACTCAGAACTTGGGATACAGGCCTGTTTGCACTAGACTCACAGTTCCTTTTAATCTCGTTAATGATCATGATCAAACAAGTTTGAACTTTTATAATAGGCCACACGTGCATTTTGCACAGCTCAAAGCGAACATCTCCAGGTTGCTGTGGACATTGCCGTATTTGCATAATGCACTACAGTTACACTTTCTTTTGCTCTTATTAGCATTTATAATTTCCTAAGCAAATAAGTTGGAACGTTTGCGTCCTAACAAGACGGAACAATGAGTGCTCTTTAGACAGGACAACACAAATGTTTCCGAGTCAGGAGGATAATAGATTTTGTTGCTTTAGAAAGGACAAAGCTGACACTTTCTCTCACTCTCAATAACATTCAAAACGTCGTAAGCAAACACGGTTGAAATCTTGGAAAACAGATACAATGCTGAGTCTTGTTAGAATGACTTAATTTACAACTTCTGAAACCAGACGAAGGCTTTTCTGCGATCACGCCCGCGATTCAAAAAAGTAGTGTTCTGTGGACAGCGCTACAGTAAAAAATAAACTCCGATCTGTCTGTTTTTGACCAAAAAAACATAATATCGAGCGGACATGGTATTTTTCTTTCAAAAATCTCGCAGATCAGAGTTCATCATTTACTGTAGCGAAAACTAAGAACTTGTCTTCCTTGTAAAAGGAAAGAGTAATGCTCTAAGTCCTACAGGCTAAATATTTCGTCTCTTAAGGATAAGATATGGGTTATATGATTCGAGTCTTACGCCCTCACGGCTTTTGACGAGATACACAAGTGTATGCGTGTTTAGGTGGCATCAGCCATCTGCACTTATGGCAGAATGTCCAAGATCTTTTACGTGCCATTGTGGTGACACGGGGGTGGGACATGGCTTCCGTCTCTGGGTCTGCACATAAAGTTGTCCCGGCCCGAATTTGAACCTGCGACCTTCCGATCACAAGTCCAGCTAGTGCTCTTCCAACCGGCAACTGAGCTACCGGGCCCCCTGTCTTCCCTGGTAATCCCTACTGAGCTGTATAGGCTTAGCAAGGCATGCTAGCCTCACCTTAACGAAAGATGACTCTGCCACGGGGGGAAAAAAATATTTCAGGAATTTGTTTATTTTCAACTTCTTGTGCAAACAAGTGTCAGCTTTTCTACTGTTGTAGGATGCGAAAAAAAAGACATGATCTTTGGACATGGAAATAGATTACAATGTATCAATTCGTGTGGAAACAGATTTGATCTTTCAAATGATCACAGATAATTACATTTTGACGTACGTCACTGTGTGTTTTAACTTTCTTCGTTTCAATAATCAGCGCAACGAACAAACTGTTCAATCCCGTTTAGTAAGACTATTCTCGTCGTTTTATGTTTTGTAATGCTTAAAAAAAAAAAGGTGTTTAATGTTGCGATATGCATCAACATGAAGTTTTCATTTGAAATTATGAAGTTGCTGATATCTATGTCCATGATGTTGTAGATAATGCTTTATTTTTTCAGAGGGAGTATCGCGACTTAGCGGATCAGTTGAGCGACTACACAGTGAAGTGTCTGGACCGTGTCAGAACGCAGAAAGAACTGGAAATGGTTTTGAACAAGACTGGAAAACCCACCGTGGAAAAATACGAGAGTCTGGCTCGATTCAAACTGGCCTTGAAGTTTAGAGAGAAAAAGGTAAGGGACAGATTACTAGGCTACTAAAAGTTGAGCGCTTCAACAGGAAGCAGCACGGAGCAAGAACCTTCTGTTGTGCTGCACCACCACTCTGGAACTCTCTTCCTTTCTCTGTCAGACACCGCACCTCTCTCAGCTCTTTCAAACAACAGTTGAAAACTTTCTTTGTCACACAATACTACACCAACCCGGCCTTATGTCTTTTCCATTCCATTTCTGCACGTACTCCTCTCCCTTAAAGTTAGTATGATTGTTGAAAGTGTTGGCTGGGTATGTGTGTAAATAGTGTGTATAGCATATATGAATATTGTGTGAACAGTACATGTGGTGATTTTTTTCCGTGTGATTAATTGTTTTATGTAGGTTGTACATTTAATTGTTCTATTTTGTATATGTTCTTTTGTAAAGGGCCTAGAGCCATAGGTTAGGCACTTAAAAATGTCCAGTTATTATTATTATTATTATTACAGGTTTTAATTCGTGTGGAGAAATTATATATCTAGAGATTAATGCGCCCACCAATGTCCATCCCTCCCAACCCCCGCCTTCACCCCATAACTCTGCTATTCAAACTGATTGGCTGGTCATATAAAAATATTTGTTCTCGTAATAGTTTTGTTATTGTTTTGTTCATACATACTCACGTACAACTGTGCACAATTATTGTTTCCCTCTCTCTCCCTCTCTTCGTGGTTTAATCCCAAGTGAAATCCTGTCCAGATCTGATACAGGTGAGCCGACCTGTTTTGACGAGAATGAGTGTGCCGTTAGACAAGGATTGGCTTTATTAGAGTGGTCACGAAGCACGATTTCTTGTGGCGTAATTTAATTTTTGTTTTACATCATAAGTAAATTATGTAAACCTTTACAATATCGCCCAACCCTCCTCACTTTCTGAAAATTCACGACTGGCAGCAATGCCAGGATTGGTCGGTTAATGTCAAGCTGGTTTGTTTTTGGCAGTTTCGCTTTGTCAGCTTGCACAGTTTTTCTAAAAGCCTCTTAATTATCATTTTTAGTCACAAGAAATGATGTAATCATTTCGTTGTTTCAAGGCAAGGCAATGCAAGGCAAGGTTGTTTCAGTTTTTGGCGCAGTTTTACTCGCAAAGAATTATGTAATTATTTGGTTGGTTTCAGTTTGTGGCACAGTTTTCCCTGCAAAGAATTATGTAATTATTTGGTTGTTTCAGTTTGTGGCGTAGTTTTACTCACAAAGAATTATGTAATTATTAATGTTTGTTTCAGTGTGTGGCGCAGTTTTACTCACAAAGAATGATGTAATTATTTGGTTGTTTCAGTTTGTGGCGCAGTTTTACTCGCAAAGAATTATGTAATCATTTGGTTGTTTCAGTTTGTGGCGCACGCCAGTTGCCAGCAGTGCGTGGTACGTATGTGGTACAACGGGATGGGCAGACTGCAGAGGGCTGGTTGGGGCAGACGGTTGTTGATGACCTTCCTCTTCGTCGTGGCCTACCCCTTTCTTGTCTTGTTGCATCTCGTGGCTCCGGGCACAAAGGTCTGTATTTCACATGTACACCCCAGGGCTCCCAACGGACGCCCCTCCTAGTGCGTCCCGGGACCCCCACTTTCAATTATTAGAGGGCCCATGGACCCCCACAGCAGAATTTCAGAGGGTCCTAAGGGTCCAAAAGCCGAAAGGTCCCAGTGTACTTATAAAACATTAATTGTATTTACGATAAAGGAAAGTTAGTGCGTCCCAGGACCCGCTCTTTTAAAGTCTAGTGCGTCCCGGGACCCTCTCCATAAATTTCTAGTACGTGTTTTCAGCTTCTAGTGCTTATAGGACGCAGGGACGCGCACTATGGGGAGCCCTGCACCCTCTGTGGAAATTGTTATTATTATAATGACAGCTTATATAGCGCGAACCACAGTAAACTATGCTCTCCGCGCTTTACATATTCACTATGATTAAAAACTGACTATCTAAACATTACCAAACTAGATATACATTCTTACAAAATAACGTAACAATACATTTACAGCAACACATTAGCCACTTATGAACAATACCATGCACAACTCACAATAAATCATGTACATGTGCAATGAACATTGGACAGAATCAAATATGAAATGATTATTACAATAATAATGTATACTACTTATAGAGCGCATAAATCCAGGGTAAACCCCTGCTCAGAGCGCTGTGATAGTCTTCTTTTCCTTGTTTTTATACTGTTCAAAAAAAGAAACGCATAGCTTGTGATATTTGGTTAATTTAGTTATATGGCTACAAGGATATCCACCAAACTGCAGAAAATGTTTATCTGGTCGTCGACCTTTCGTCCATTGCCACAAGTGAGCTCTGCACGTGACGCATGCGTTATCAGTGGCTACAATGTCAAAATTGCTCATTTGGCATGACCACTCGTCATGCTTCAGTGTAATCTCGTGAAACTCGGGGAATATTGAGCTCTCACCATGTCTTCCAAAACCCATAAAAGCGGATTGTTCGCCACAAAGAAATCAGACGACAATTCAGCGACGAAAGATGGCCCGATTGAGCAGAGAAGACCGCCAAATTGCATTGGGTCGTTTACAAGCAGGCCAAAGTCAAAGTGCAATCGCCAGGCACTTCCACGTGTCCCAGAGCACCATCAGTAGACTGTGGGTCAGGTTTCAAGCCACTGGCTCCGTTGCTGACTTGCCACGAGCGGGAAGACCAAGGACGACAACTGCTGCTCACGACCGCTTCATACGGCTCCGCCACCTCCGGAATCGTTTCCTGTCGGCCTCATCTTCTGTCCAGGCTCTCCCCGGGCCACACCGATTATCGGACCAGACCGTGCGGAACCGCCTGCATGAAGCTGGTTTGAGAGCTCGCAGACCTCACAGAGGAGCTGTCCTCACCCGCCGCCATCGCCAGAACCGAGTGCAGTGGGGCAACCAGCACCTTCGCTGGACCGTCCGGAATCACTGGAGACACGTGTGGTTCAGCGACGAGTCCTACTTCCTGCTCCAGCGACATGATGGTCGGAGGAGGGTCTACCGGAGAGTAAACGAACGTTACGCGCCCAACTGTGTGGATGAGGCACCCGTTCATGGTGGTGGAGGCGTCATGGTGTGGGGGGCGATCAATACCGCTGGAAGGAGCACCCTGGTGCACGTCCAAGGGCGCATAACTGCCCAGCGATACGTGGAGGAAATTCTGCGCCCACACGCCCTTCCTCTTCTGGCTGACCAGGATGCCATATTCCAGCAGGACAACGCTCGCCCGCACACAGCACGACTCACCACCCAGTTCCTCACCGACCACCAAGTCCAGGTGCTTCCCTGGCCATCCATGTCGCCAGACATGAACCCGATAGAACACCTTTGGGATGAATTGGACAGACGTGTGCGCAGGCGAGAAGAAGCGCCGGCAAATCACCGCGATCTATTGCAGGCACTTCAGGAGGAGTGGGACACCATCCCACAGCAAGATATCCGGCATCTGATCCAGTCCATGCCCAGAAGGTGCCGGGCAGTTGTTGCTGCTCAAGGCAGTCACACCCCCTACTGACTTGACAGCCTCGGCACCCAATCGTATTGATTGACTGATTGATTTGAAGATGCAAATGAACTGTGTGTGCATTCAACTGTGTCCATACCAAATTTCAAACAAATAATCTAAATATTGTATTTTCTGTTAATTTTTTCGAAAAATAAAACAAATTTGGCAAGTAGCAACTATGCGTTTCTTTTTTTGAACAGTATACATTTAGTCCTCTCTCTCTCTCTCTCCTCTGACACGTGCGGACGTGTCTGCGAGAGCTGCGGTTTTTGATGGAATTTACCTAGTTCAACTGTGCTTCAAGTTCCCAAAATTGATGTGCATGGATATAACGGTGTGTATGTTCTTCTTGTGAAAGATGAACTTGTGAATTTATTTTTCTGTGGAGATACCAGCATCTTTCTTTGTTCTGTTTATGTGTGTATTCGCGCACTGGACATTGTTCAAGCTGTGCTAACATCACGCGGCTCCAGCATGAAGGAAGTGGGCGCCAGACAGTGTCTGTGACTGTACTTCAGACTTGTATCCGGTTACCAGCCTCGCTGTCTAGCCTGCTCAGTCATGGTTGACTGAACACTAATGGTTGCCATCTGTAACTTTTGTGCTGGCTGTGTGGACACTTTGTGTGCTATTCCGGATAAAGGCCATGATGGAGATTATAACGAGTATAACAAGTTACGTACACTTGGCTTGATTTCATATAATGTAATGATGTCAAATTCTGATGGGGTCGTTCGTGACAAAATACAACTAAAAACATGTCTATAATTACTCGCTCAAAACTACAGAGATCTTTGGAATTTATCGAACACAAAAAGGATCACAATGAGGTAACTTTCACATGTAAACCCTGTTGCTTCCCGACATGGAGGGCAGTCATCCGATACAGATACGCGATTGACTTGCCTTCCCGAGGTTACTCCACAACATGGACAGATTACAAACGCAAGAGCGGACATGTTGAAATTATTGACTGTGAAGATGACTACTCAGCATCATCTATCGTCATCACCCCCACCCCAGCGCAGCTGGACCAAACCACTGTTCGTCTGCACCATGCGAGCCAGAAACTGCTGACCATGCATTTCTATCCTAAGACCAACATGTTTTTGGTCCAAGGCAAGCTGTGCCAGGACTGGGTGAGAGATGACTTTCAACGCTTGCAGGGAGTGGTACACGGGCTGATGGACCTAGACAACATGTCTGGCGGTGCGTCACACGCCGTGTACAGCACCGTACCTCTGGACACGCCCCCTACTGCTGTCAATTCTTCCAGCGCTATCGCTGCTGCTACTGAAGGTGGCGATGACTCGGACATCAGCGTCTCAAGCGACGACAGCACTGTTGCAGCTGCAACTGAAGGCAGTGACAACATCGTCTCGAGCGACGACAGCACTGTTGCAGCTGTTACGGAAGGTGGCGATGACTCGAACATCAGCGTCTCAAGCGACGACAGCACTGTCGCTGCTGCTACTGAAGGTGGCGGTGGCATCAGCGTCTCGAGCGACGACAGCACTGTCGCTGCTGTTACTGAAGGTGGCGGCGACATCATCGTCTCGAGCGACCACAGCACTGTCGCTGCTGTTTCTGAAGGTGGCAGTGACATCATCGTCTCGAGGGACGACAGCACTGTCGCCGCTGCTACTGAAGGTGGCGGTGACATCATCGTCTCGAGCCACCACAGCACTGTCGCCGCTGCTACTGAAGGTGGCGGTGACATCATCGTCTCGAGCCACCACAGCACTGTCGCCGCTGCTACTGAAGGTGGCGGTGACATCATCGTCTCGAGCGACCACAGCACTGTCGCTGCTGCTAACAACAGCACCCCCAGCATGGACAACAAACATGCCGCTACTTCTGACATTGATGGTGACGGTGACGCTTCCACCGATAGTACAGACACTTGTGTACATGACATGCTCCGGGCCATGGTTGAGAAATTAGCCTCTGAACTAAGAGATCTCAAGGTCCAAACGGACAGAAAGATCAAGGCAAATGAGGGTGGGCGTGACAGAGAGGTGAAGGACTTAAGCGAGCGACTCACAGCTCTTTCCAGAGACAATGAGGGCTTAAAAAAGCGCTGTCAGGCTCTAGAGAGCAAGGTGAAAGACCTGCAGAAAGAGAACAAGACTGTCCAGCGCTCACCGTCTCCCGAAGCCCCACCACTGCAACAGTCACCTCAAGGCAAAGTCGCTCATACTCAGCCAATTAGCGTGACCACGAACTACGGCCGCTACGCCCATCACCCAATTGACACGGCACTCATTACCGAGCCTGAGCCCCAAGCTTGTAGCAGTCAGTCATCCCCGTCCTCCATGGTCCGCCCGCGGACTACCAAATCAACCGAGACGACAGACACTCAAAGGAAGACAGCTCTCCGCCTCCCAACCTCCTGCACGTGTCTGCTTATTGGAGATTCCAACCTTAGACGCGTGTCCAGGAGACGGCTTGATCGGTCAGGGCAAACGGAGGTGAGAACCTTAAGTGGGATTACCACCCCTCAACTTACTACCGTCATTGCCAGCAGCAACACTTTTTCTGACGTTAGGAAGATTGTTCTGCATGTCGGCACGAATGACGACATGCAAAACACGAGTGAACTTCAAAGAAACTATAAGACGCTATTATCTGAAATATCGCTACGCTTCCCTAATGCGGTCATCTTTGTCGCAGCCATCCCTCCACAGGCTCAGCGCAAAGTTACACGGCAGATTCTGCAAGTTAACACTAAGCTCGCGTCGCTATGTGATGGTGTAAAGGTGCAGTTCTTGGCACTGTCGGATATCTGGCGCCTTGACAGTGACGGTCAAACTGACCCAGACATATTGCAAGACAAGGTCCACTACTCTACAAGGGGCCTGTCTCTACTCGTAAAGGACATCAAAGCCATCGTTTTTGAGAAGCGACTAGGCAGAGCTTCGTTTGCAGACGTCGTTCGAGGCGGAGCGCCTCCGCCCAAATCACACCAACCACTGCAAGAGAAGCAGCAGCAACAGTCACCTCACCAACAACAGCAATGGACACCTCATCAACAGCAGCAGCAGCTGCCACAACAGCAACAGCCGCCGCACCAGCAACAGCGGCAGCAACAGCAGCAACAACAGCCGCCGCACGAGCAACATCGGCAGCAGCAGCAACAGCCGCAACAACAGCAGCAGCAACTGTGGCAGAAACAGCCACCACTACTACCGCCACCGGCCAACCAACCATTTACTCAACAGCACGTCAGCCATCCCAGTCTCCCCTTGTCTCCACGTGGGGAACATCAATATCCCACAATGTATTACCCCCCTTGGATGAACGCCTTCAGGCAATATCAACTCAGCCCCTTTATGCACCCACACGCCCAGCCGTCCTTCTATGGGCAGTGGCCCCCCGGGATGCACCAAGCATCCTACTAAGTAGTTTCAAAAGGCTAATTCAAGCATGTACGTAGGGCGTGAGTGTATGTGCGTATGTGTGAGTGAGTGTGTCTAAACTCATGTAACTGAAAGTACACTAATAAGTGTACCTAAACGAGTGTGATTTCGCACATGCGATTTCATAACTATTAACTATGTCGTTCAACACCTCCAGACATTGTGTTAATTTTGTCCACGACCCCCCAAGTATTCTGCTGCTTTAACAGTGTGAAAACATCTGCATCCAAACACGCGTGTGTTTCTTCTTTGTGTGTGTTAATCTACGATTCAGACCCGTTTGCGGAGAGACTATGAATGCCTCTGCTTAAAGAAAGTGAAATCGTGTTGGCGTTGTGGGGATTTAATGTAGCGCATCGTTCATCCCTGTTCGAACTGTTCAATTTTATTTTATTATATTCTGTATGTGTATGAGTGCAGTGCTAGCAGGAACATTTATAATTGCTGTGCATCGAACGCTTATAACATTTCGCAGAATTTTTTTAAATCCTGATTTACTACTTCTCACTTGACTTTTCCCTTAAGTTAGCCAGTTACTGAAGTCGTAACTTGTTTGCTTCACTTTTTACTCTTTGTGAATTAATTTTTCTCCGTGTTTGTTTATTGATTTCATCTCTCAGATTTTTGGTTGTTGTTAATAATTTTGTTTATTATATTATGAATTTAAACGTGTCAAAACACACTCTCCAGGTTGGACATCTTAATGTCTATCATCTCGTTAACAAAGTGCCTGATATATGCGTGCTGCTAAACCAAAGCTCAAAGCCAGTTCATGTTTTTGGGATGAGCGAAACACGGCTCGACTCGAGAATTGCCGATAACTTGATTTACATTCCCCAATACTCTGTTTTGCGACGCGACAGCGCAAGGAAGAATCAGACAGGCATTGCAGTCTATATTCATGAATCAATTTCTGAATTTGCAACACGAAGAACTGATTTAGAGGACGACAATATTGAGTGCATTTGGATTGAAGTAAAAAACTGTAAATCCTCGCCTCGGCTCATAGGTTATATATATCGTAACCCTGCCGAAACGTCGATTTGGTCAGAATATTTCATTCAGATGATGGATAAAGTCAAATCACGCAATAAAGATATTGTATTGCTTGGAGATTTTAATATTAATCTGAATAAGCCTCAAACAGTATGGAATTCAACAACAACTTTATTAGGTCTTCATCAACTGGTTCTGAACCCAACAAGAATAACAGACACAACTGCAACTCTTATTGATCACATATATACTGATAATAAGAAGATTGTTTCTAATGTGTATGTGTCCAATTCCAGTATTAGCGATCATATGCCTATTTTTTGTTCGGTCTCTATGCGCTTGCCTAAATCAGGACCAAAAGGCCACACGACCATAGAATACAGAAGTTTTAGACATTTTGATGAGTCTGCATTTTTTCGTGATCTTAGTGAAGCTCCATTTCAGAGCGTTTTTAATTTCAGTCTTGCAGATGATGCTTTTGATCAATTGTATAGCATTTTAAGCACAATTATAGATAAACACGTGCCCCTGCGTCAGCATAGAGTAAAACATGCCAGACTTCCGCCTTGGTTAACATCAGATATTATAGAGGCGATGGCTCTGAGAGATTATTTCAAGGAAAATAAGATGACAGACGAATATAAACAGCAGAGGAATGAGGTGTTAAACCGTGTGAGACAATCCAAAACTGGTTACTTTGATAAATTAATTTCCGATAAGAAAGATACTGCAACAATTTGGCGGGCAGTAAATGAAATCCTAGATAAATCTAGGAAAAGGTCAACTGCTAATCTAACAAAACTATCTGCGGAAGAATTTAATAATCATTTTATATCTTTAGCGGATAAATTGAAGGCTTCTGTGGCAGAAACAAATTCTCGGGATAGAGATGACTGTTTTGAAAAATTGGACGAATTCTGTCAGCGGAACAGAATAAACAATGAAGCGTTTATCATTCCTCCGATTGCAGTTCATGAGGTCGGAACATTTATTGAAAACCTGGAGAATAAAAAGTCCATGGGTCCTGATAAAATACCCGTGAAGTTATTGAAGCTTTCTCTACCGTATATTGTGGATTCGCTCACGTTTGTATATAACCTTAGTATTGAGCAGAACTTTTTTCCGTCTAAATTGAAAAACGCCAAAGTCATACCCCTTCCCAAATGTAAAGATCTCTCAGACCCAAGTAATTTTAGACCCATTTCTTTACTGCCTGTTTTGTCAAAACCATTAGAAAGGCATGTGCACAAGCATCTTCTTGCTTACATGGAAGAACAAAATTTGTTCCATCAGTTTCAATCCGGTTTTCGGTCCAAGCATTCTTGCCACACAGCTCTTACGTCTCTCTGCGAAGCTTGGCTGTCAGCAATGAACAAGTCTGAAGTTACAGGAGCATTGTTTTTGGACTTTAAGAAAGCATTTGACTTAGTCGATCATTCCATATTGCTGAAAAAATTACACTATTATTTGAGAAACGATTCGGTCTGTGACTTCTTTAAATCGTATCTTGCTGACCGGACACAGTATGTCACTCTACAATGCCAGAATTCGTCTACTGCACTAGTAAGACATGGCGTCCCTCAAGGGTCTATACTAGGACCTATTCTCTTTTGTATTTACGTTAATGATTTGCCTTTACATGTATCGGATGATAAAGTCAAATGCGAGTTTTTTGCAGACGATTCGTCTATCCATACCAGTAACACCTCGTTGGAATCAGTAAATTCTTCCCTGAAGAACACTTTGGACGAAGTTGCGAAATGGTGCACATCAATTGCCATGATACTGCACCCAGAAAAAACTAAAAGCATTGTTATTACCACAAGACAAAAGCATCAGCTAAGTCCTCTTAAATTACAACTGACCTTAGGTACAACTCAAATACAGCAAGTTAAAGAACACCGCATACTTGGTGTAACTGTTGATGAAGAAATGAAATGGCAAACACACATAAGCAACCTCTGCAAAGTGTTATCAAGGAATTTGTATTTGCTGTCAAAACTCAAACATTATGCGAAGTCTGAAACATTAAAAATGTTCGTTCATGCTCATATAATGCCTCATATTAATTTTGCTTCGACATTGTGGGATGGCTGCAGCGATGTTCACTTATTAAAACTCAATTCTTTGTACCGTCGTGCTGCAAAACTTATCCTGTATGAATCGCACATGTCTACAGAAATGAAGTTAAACATCCTTAATTTCCTTCCCCTAAAAACCCACCTTGCATACAATAAGGCTGTCTTTATGTATAAAGTAGTTCATGGCGATGTGCCCAGTTATGTGCAATCCCATTTTACACATGTTACGAAGAGGTATGGGTCTCAAAATTTACTTCCTCCAATTCCTCGTATAGATCTTTATAAATCCAGCTTAGCTTTTTCAGGATCATCTCTGTGGAATTCTTTGCCAATAGAAATCAAACGATCCGCATCATTAAAGGCCTTTAAAAGGCAGTTGCACACACATTTGAGCACACTATAAACTGCCCCTGCTGTCTAGTTTCCATTGTGTACTCGGATAATGTATGCAATGCTCTTAAGTGTTTTGTTTTTTATGTTTATACTCGACCATTATTTTGATGTTTTACTAGTTTAATACTTTGATTAGATACTGTTCCTTTTAGGTATGAAATGATAGCATGTGCTTGTGTGTAGATATGCGAGCGCACGCTCGCGCGCGCGAGCATGTGTGTGTGTATATGTGTGTGTGTGTGTGTGTGTGCATGTGTGTGTGCATGTGTGTGTGTGCATGTGTGTGTGTGTGTGAGTTTATGTGTGCATGTGTGTGTGTATACGTGGGTGTGGATGTGTGTGTGTGTATGTGCGCAGTCTTTGCTTTCGTTTACAATTATTCTCTATTTACGTTAAAAGGACAGGTTGGACGATTGGGCTAAGCCTAAACCCTTTATCCTTATGTAATAAAGTTCTGAGTTCTGAGTTCTGAGTTCTCTGCCTCTCTCTGCCTCTCTGCCTCCCTCTCTCTCTCCTTCTCTATCTCTCTTTTGCTCTCTCTCTCTCTCTCCCCCCCCCCCCCTCTCTCTCTCTCTCCCCCCCTCTCTCTCTCTCTCGATCATTCTCTCTCTCTCTCTCTCTCTCTCTCTCTCTCTCTCTCTCTCTCTCTCTCTCTCTCTCTCTCTCTCTCTCTCTCTCTCTCTCTCTCTCTCTCTCCCTGCGTACAGCGTGGTACACAGTACTCTACCTCTATGTATCATCCAGGCTTCCAAGACGCTCAAGTTCCCCGTGGTGAAGTTCCTGTGCCACGCCACCTCCTTCCTCACCTTCCTCGTCCTCATCGTCCTGGTGACTGTAGAGTCCTCCAACAGCGTCAGCAACGAGAAGACCCTCCGGCTCAACCAAAGCAACACCTACACAAAGTACAAGGTCCTGTACGAAATCGTCAAGAACCAGACAGGAAACGTGTCGGCGCTGGCTGGACCTGACTTCCCTCTTAGAGCCAGCATGCCCACGACTACGGAGATCATGATGAGTTTGTGGATTGTTGGTAGGTTGAATGAAGGGTGATAATTATATGATGGGATGTGTGTGGGTTTTTTTTTTATCTAGCAAGCGAGCAAGCGAGCAAGCGAGCAAGCGAGCAAGCGAGCAAGCAAGCAGGCCAATATGCTAACGACAACGGAGAATCTGATGAGCTTGTGGATTGTTTGTCGGTTGATGAAGGGAATATATGGGGGGGGGGGGGGGGGTATGGTGTGTCGATCAAACAAGCGAGGTAGCAAGCAAGCAAAGCAGTATATGCCAACGACCATGTACCACGGAATTCACAATAAGCTTGTGAATTGTTATAAGGTTGATGAAGGGGAGATGTGGTAGCGTGTGGGGTTTTGGGATCAAGCAAGCAAGCAAGCTAGTAGTCCAACGAAGACGGAGATCATGATGAGCTTGTGGTTTGCTGGTAGGTTGAATGAAAGGTGATATATGATGGGGGATGTGCTCTTTGGATCAATAAAGCAAGCGAGCGAGCAAGCGAGCGAGCAAGCGAGCAAGTATGCCAACGACCTCCTCGGAGATATCATGAGTTTGTGGATTGCTGGTAGGTTGATGAATAGATTTAATACGTTCCTGTGCAAAGAGGGGTAGTGGGGAAGAGAAGGATGTGCGAAAGGATAGCAGAGACTCGGATGGCTTCTAGTTCTGCGTGAAGGTGTGTGGGTGTGTGTGGGGGTGTGTGAATAGTGTGTCCATCGATCAAGCGAGCGAGCAAGCATGCAAGCAAACCAATAAGCCAACGACCACGCAGATTACGATGAGTTGGTGGATGGTTAGTGGGTTGATGTGAGGTATTAAGAGGGGTGTGTGATTTGGGGATCAAGCAATCGAGCGAGCAAGCAAGCACGTCAGTTTGCCAAGACCACGGAGAGCACGGTGAGATTGTGGATTGTTGGTAGAAAGATGAGGAGGAGATATAGTGTTCTGTGTGCTTTTCGGATCTAGAAAGCAAGCTAGCGCTCCCTTGACGACGGAGATTATAACGAGCTTACACAAAGATCTCAAGTTTTCAAAGTCTTACACATACATGAGCTGTGTACTTGTATTTCAGGGATGATCTTCCAGGAGTGTTCGCAGATCTTTCAAGCGGGGGTTGTGGATCATCTCCTCAACCTGTTCAACTTGCTAGACTTCTTGCTTCTCAGTGTCTACACCTCAGTCTTCACCATACGCTTCTGGACGATGGTCAAGGTAAAACAAATATATTATTTGAAATATTTTACTCAAGATAAGATAAGATAAGAAAACTTTAATGTCCATTTTCATTTTACATAAACATGGAAATTTGTCTTTTGGCAAAGGGAGCCCAGAACTATTCGATTTATTCGTTAAATTCGATGATGAGCCGAATCGTTTACACGGTGAAAACTATGCTTGTAGGACACAGAGGTTATTTAATTGAGTAGAAGCGTATGAAGGGATGGGTACTGTGAGAGGAAAAGTAAAGCTAGTGACGGTACTATAATGCGTAATATCGTTGTGTGTTTCAGTAGGGGTCGTGCAGTAATAGAAGGGGGCAACGGAAAGAGGGGTTGAACGGGTGAATGTGTACACGTGTGTCTTTTGGAATTTTAAGTAATAACCTTGTGTTTGCAAGTACTTCTCGTTGCTAGCCTAATGTGTGCCTGGCTGTCTGTCACTCTATTTGACAAAAAGTGTCAGTCTGTATGTGTGTAATCTCTTATCAAATAAAGAAAAGAAAGAAAGAAAGAAAGAAAGAAAGAAAGGAAGAAAGGAAGAAAGAAAGAAAAAGAAAAAAAAGGAAAGAAAGAAAGAAAGAAAGAGAGAAAGAAAGAAAGAAAAGAAAGAAAGAAAGAAAGAAAGAAAGAAAGAAAGAAAGAATGAAAGAAAGAAAAAACAAAACAGACAAGTCGCGTAAGGCGAAAATACAATATTTAGTCAAGTAGCTGTCGAACTCACAGAATGAAACTGAACGCAACGCAACGAAGCAAGACCGTATACTCGTAGCATCGTCACTCCACCGCCCGTGGCAAAGGCAGTGCACGTGGAATTGACAAGAAGAGCGGGGTATTCGTTGCGCTGAGAAGGATAGCACGCTTTACTGTACCTCTCTTCGTTTTAACTTTCTGAGCGTGTTTTTAATCCAAACATATCATATCTATATATTTTTGGAATCAGGAACCGACAAGGAATAAGATAAAAGTGTTTTTAAATTGATTTTGAAAAACAAATTTTGATAATAATTTTTATATATTTAATTTTCAGAGCTTGTTTTTAATCCGAATATAACATATTTATATGTTTTTGGAATCAGCAAATGATGGAGAATAAGATAAACGTAAATTTGGATCGTTTTATAAATTTTTATTTTTTTTTACAATTTTCAGATTTTTAATGACCAAAGTCATCAATTAATTTTTAAGCCACCAAGCTGAAATGCAATACCGAACCCCGGGCTTCGTCGAAGAGTACTTGACCAAAATTTCAACCAATTTGGTTGAAAAATGAGGGCGTGACAGTGCCGCCTCAACTTTCACGAAAAGCCGGATATGACGTCATCAAAGACATTTATCAAAAAAATGAAAAAAAAACGTTCGGGGATTTCATACCCAGGAACTCTCATGTCAAATTTCATAAAGATCGGTCCAGTAGTTTAGTCTGAATCGCTCTACACACACACACACACGCACACACACACGCACGCACACACGCACATACACCACGACCCTCGTTTCGATTCCCCCTCGATGTTAAAATATTTAGTCAAAACTTGACTAAATATAAAAAGAAAGAAAGAAAGAAAGAAGGAAATGAAGGATAACAACAACAAACAAGTCGCGTAAGGCGAAAATACAATATTTAGTCAAGTAGCTGTCGAACTCACAGAATGAAACTGAACGCAATGCCATTTTTCAGCAAGACCGTATACTCGTAGCATCGTCAGTCCACCGCTCATGGCAAAGGCAGTGAAATTGACAAGAAGAGCGGGGTAGTAGTTGCGCTAAGAAGGATAGCACGCTTTTCTGTACCTCTCTTTGTTTTAACTTTCTGAGCGTGTTTTTAATCCAAACATATCATATCTGTTTTTGGAATCAGGAACCGACAAGGAATAAGATGAAAGTGTTTTTAAATTGATTTCGACAATTTAATTTTGATAATAATTTTTATATATTTAATTTTCAGAGCTTGTTTTTAATCCAATTATAACATTTTTATATGTTTTTGGAATCAGAAAATGATGGAGAATAAGATGAAGGTAAATTTGGATCGTTTTATAAATTTTTATTTTTTTGTACAATTTTCAGATTTTTAATGACCAAAGTCATTAATTAATTTTTAAGCCACCAAGCTGAAATGCAATACCGAAGTCCGGGCTCATGTCAAATTTCATAAAGATCGGTCCAGTAGTTTAGTCTGAATCGCTCTACACACACACACAGACAGACACACACACGCACATACACCACGACCCTCGTTTCGATTCCCCCTCGATGTTAAAATATTTAGTCAAAACTTGACTAAATATAAAAAGAAAGAAAGAAAGAAAGAAAGGAAGAGAGAGAGAAAAAGAAAGAAAGAAAGAAAGAAAGAAAAAAAGAAAGAAAGAAAGAAAGAAATAATGAATACATGAATACATGAATGAATGAATAAATGAATGAATGACAGAAAAGAAAAACAAGATGCTTGAAGTGATTTAAAACATTTAGTCAATCTGCAACCTGAAACTAACAGATCAAAACTGAAAACCAGTCATCCCCGCGACTCCATGTAGGGTTTGCTTTAATCTCTTAATTTGTTCGCTTCGATATTAATGCTGATCGTAATGTCACATTTGTGCAGTTTGCCCAGGGAAATACGCTTCTGGAGAGCCTCAATGTCACATCTCCTGACATTAACCCCTTAGACTCCCACATACAGCAAGCAGTGTATTGGCTAAATGCTGGTGAGTCTACTTTGAATTGTTTCACTGCATGCGTGTTAAAGTTAGCTTGTTTTTTGTGGTTGATTGGTTGGTCGGTTAGGTGGTTGGTTTGTTCGTTTCTGTGACATTGACTTCTCAATCTTCTAAATACAGCAGACAGTGTATTTGCTTAATGCTGGTGAGTCTACTTTGAATTGTTTCACTGCATGCGTGTTAAAGTTAGCTTGTTTTTTGTGGTTGATTGGTTGGTCGGTTAGGTGGTTGGTTTGTTCGTTTCTGTGACATTGACTTCTCAATCTTCTAAATACAGCAGACAGTGTATTTGCTTAATGCTGGTGAGTCTACGTGGATTTGTTTGGCTGTATTGCTTGTTAAAACTAGCTTGGTTGTTTGGTTGACTGGTTGGTTTGTGTGTTCGTTGCTGTGGCATTGACCTCTCAATCTTCTAAATACAGCAGACAGTGTATTGGCTTAATTCTGGTGAGTCTACATGGATTTGTTTGACTGTATTGCTTGTTAAAACTAGCTTGGTTGTGTGGTTGACTGGTTAGTTTGTGTGTTCGTTGCTGTGGCATTGACCTCTCAATCCCCTAGATACAGCAGGTTGTGCACTGGTTTAATGCTGGACAGTCTATATAGCTAAATGTGTCAATGCATGGTTGTAAGATTAGCTGGTTGGCTGGTTAGCTGGTTTGCTGGTTGGTGGATGGGTTTGTCAGGTGGGTGGTTAGTTTGTTTGTGACATTAACCCCTTACACTCCGAGATACGGCAAGGCAGTGTATTGGCTAATTGCTGGTGAGTCTACATGGAATTGTTTCACTACATGCTTATTAAATTAGCTGCTTGGTTGTTTAGTTGATTGTTTGGGTGGTTGGTTTATTGGTTTCTGTGACATTGACTCCTAAATCTCAGAGGCACAGCAAGCTGTCTACTAGATTAATGATGGTCAGTCTACTTTAACATGTTTTACTGCATAGTTGTAAGAGCTGGTTGGTTGGTCGCTTGATTGGTTTGTTGGTCCCTCATTTTTTTTTTCTTTGCTTGGTTGCTAGCATCGTGTCAGCTTTCTTCGTTAACTTACTTTCTTTTTCTTCCGGGGGAGGGGTGGGGGGGTCTTGCTTCTTTTTTTCTTTCCCTGCCGTCATGCCCAGTGTCTTATGCGTGCAAGGCAGCAGTTCTTTATTGCGGGTTAACTTCGCTTAAAAATCAACATACACAAATCAACAACAACTACTCATCATTCCGGTCAATTGATACTTTTTATATATTTTATTTCATCTTCTTTTATTCTGTTCTGTGTGTCGGCAGATCGAATGAAGTGGGAAAAGTGGGACCCCGTCAACATGGCGGAAGGGATGTTCGCCATTGCCAACATTCTCAGTTTCTCTCGCATCTCCTACCTCCTACCCGCCAACGAATACCTCGGACCTCTGCAGATCTCCCTCGGGAGGATGTTAAAGGTACACATACAAAGAACTGTGGAGGAGAGATGCGTTGGTTAGCTGAAATGATTGATTCTTAAGTGTACGGGGTGGACGTCGCAAGAACAGATTCACTGCCCTTGACGGGGTGAACGTCGCAAGAACAGATTAACTGCCCTTGAAATACGTAACTAACTTAGAATCTTACTTTACCAGCAAAAAGCAGACGTAGACATAAACAACTTTATTATCTCGAAAAAGAAGTTCATGTGTGGTGCATAATTATCACAACACTAAATAAGATACAAACGTGGCGTATAAAAACAGTACATTTATGTACAGCACGAGATCTGTTATGGACAAATGTACGACTCTCACAATAAGTTCTATTCATTCTCCTTCCAGAACATGACAAACGTACGACTCTCACAATAAAGTAGATGTGTACTGCCGGGCAGTACATACCCCAAGCGAAGTCGTCCATCTGTGTGTACATGATTCTCTCTCTCTCTCTCTCTCTCTCTCTCTCTCTCTCTCTCTCTCTCTCTCTCTCTCTCTCTCTCTGTCTTAAAATGTGTCATCGATGACGTGTTTTCATACTTGCTAATGCGGCAGGCTAATCATGACGTCAAATTGAAATTTCTTGAAGTCTCTCAGAAAGGGACATGAAAACCATGTGGGGGTTACTGGTTTGGGCTGAAAAAAAACCCAACTCCACCTAAAATTCAAGCGCCTATGGGGCTGAATTATGCAGCATAAATTGTGAAACATCAGGATATCTCACACTTTCAATTCTGCCATCATGTCAAATCTGACAACAAACCTACCCACAAAATGTCATAAATATCGGTGTAGAATTGAGACTTAACGGTTTTTAACTGCCAAAAATAAGTTTTTTTGACTGGAATAGTTTGTCTTGAAATTCAGTTTGGGACAACGGACCCACCCACTAAATTTCATAAAGATAGGTGAAAATTTAAATGTAACGGTTTTTAACTGCCAAAATTATGTTTTTCTTCTGAAAAAGTATGGAGTGAAAATCAGTTGGGGACAACGAACCTACCCACAAAATTTCATAAATATCGATGAAGAATTGAGATTTAACGGTTTTTAACTGCCAAAAATAAGGTTTTTTGTCTGGAAAAGTATGTCTTAAAATTCAGTTTGGGACAACGGACCCACCCACTACATTTCATAAAGATAGGTGAAGAATTGAAATTTAACGTTTTTTAACTGCCAAAATTATGTCTTTCTTCTGGAAAAGTATAGAGTGAAAATCAGTTGGGGACAACGAACCTACCCACAAAATTTCATAAATATCGGTGAAGAATTGAAATTTAACGGTTTTTAACTGCCAAAATTATGTTTTTCTTCTGGAAAAGTATGGAGTGAAAATAAGTTGGGGACAACAAACCTACCTTTAAAATTTCATAAGAATCAGTGAAGAAATAGGATTTAACGATTTTTTAACGGCCTTTAAATCATTGGTGATGTCATCATAACCCAGTCGTTGTAGTTGTCGTCGTAGTTGTTGGTGTTGTTGTTGTCATGTTCGTTGTCGTGATTGTTGTTGTTCTCGTGTTGTTGTTTTTGTTGTTGTTGTTGTTGTTGTTGTTGTTGTTGTCGTCGTCGTCGTCGATGTCATTTGTTGTTGTTGTTGTTATCGTCGTCGTCGTCGTCATCGTCGTCGTTGTCAGAGGTTATTTCTAAAGATTTCATTGATAGTCTTTGTTCTCGTCACCAAGACTTGCTAAGAACAAGCTTGGAACAGCAAGAGTTCCAAGAACAAGATTAGAACAACTCATTACATCATTACCAGTACGTCATTTGTATTTAGAACACACTTTAGAAAAAAACTCTTCAGCTACAAACCAGTCACCCTCACATGTCGGAGGTGTTTGTCTAAACCACTTACTGAAATGTTTTGAGGTTTAATGACCATACACATGTTGAACCGGTGAGTGTCTTCCGCTGCTTAATTCGCAAATAACTATTTTATTAAAGTCCGCTTGAAACGCTCAAAGATGAAATTCCATGTTAAAAAGTGACAAAAGTTTCACATTTTCCCGTTGTAACAGCTTCCGATGATATTATATGAAAATTCTGATCCTCTGAGAGGATTCCCCGAAACAAAATCAGTTTGTACGCCTAATTTTAATAGAATTGTCCAAACAGTGTCGCTAATATTGTGCTAAAAGATGAATTCTAGAACAATGTTCACAGACAGACACCACTTGGCAAAAAAAATTTCAGTGCTGGGAGATGAAAAAAAAAAACTACCTCGCTACGCGCGGGCTTCGCCCGCGCTCCGCTTGGATAAGTTATATTTATACTCTTTCCAGAACATGACAGACGCACGACTCTCACAATAAATTCTATTCACACTCTTTCCAGGACATCATACAGTTCATGTGCGAGGAATAATAAATATATTTATTCCCCCCTCTGCTTCTTTACCTCTGTAAACTTGTAGAGCTAGTTATTTTTCGATAATGACCCAGCAACCAAACAAATAACGAGCCAGCAACAGCCTGAATCCTCGATAGTGCAATGGGTTGAGAAGCTGTTCTGTTTTGGTACTACTTTTGCGACTGAAAAGTTCCGAACGCTCTATACGTACGAAATATACATCTCTGGAGCAAACAATACAAACATACCGCATTTAAATTAACAACTACAGGCCTGAACACATGAATCTCCATATAAAATCCATGAGTTAGGTTGTTTTCTGAATCTAGATCTGCCGTGTACACACCGTTCATCACAAGCAAATTCCCAAGGCAAGTAACTCATACTCTTGCCGACAAGAGTAGTTCCCCTTCTTTTAACGCAGTTTCTTCGACAACACTGACTGCAATCCGACGGTCAGTTTTCAACAATATTTCATTTTATAAACAGATCACACGCAACCAAATGCACACATCTCATCAATTTAAACAACATAAAGCGGTTTCATACACTATTTTCCCCAGAAAACTGAACTTCATGCAGTAATTAACGTTGGAACACGGGTGCAAAAGTTCGTCTGCTAGTCCCATTTGACGAAAGAACATTATCCTGAACGATACTAAAACATAAACAGAACACACAATATCTGCCTTTACCGCCACAGCAGAATAACAGCATATCTGTGTACTTGATTTTAGTCTAAAACAGGGAAACTGACAAGAAGTGTTAACAGAATGGAATGATTTGCACGGAACTATACAACCGCGCATTAATCGATCGCCTGCGCAGGTTGACTGGTTGAGTGATTCGGATTCGATCAAACTTTCGCACAAAAACTCCTGTTTTCTTTGAATAACTGAAGAAAGGAGGAATAAAGAGGTTACACACCTCGTCTCAGTGATTATTAAAAATAATGGTCTCAGTTCGCGGTCATGAAAAAGCTCGCTGAAGCTCGCATTTTTCATGATCCGCCAACTTCGACCATTATTTTTAATAATCACTGAGACTCGGCATGTAACCTCTACATATATATATATATGTATATATGTATATATATATATATATATATATATATATATATATATATGATATTATCACCACATGAAATACAATACAAACATGGCACGTGAAAACCTTAAAACTCTGTACATAATGAGAACAGGTTAGGACGAACGTACGACTCTTACACTAAGTTCTATTCATACTGTTTCCAGGACATCATGAAGTTCATGGCGCTGTTCTCCCTGGTCATCATCGCCTTCATGGTGGGGCTGCACAACCTGTTCTGGTACTACAGCGAACGCAGCCAGATAGAGATCCAGTACCCGGGCAGGGAGGAGGCCATGGGAGTCAAAGCAGAGACTGCGTTCGGAGGGTAAGTCTAGCATTGCTTGCACCAGAGCCGAGAAGGAAACAAACCTTGCGATACAGTTGGTTGACTGGGTGTTGAAAATCAAAACAACAAGACTAGTTGATTAATGGAACGTCTAATTATGGACAAAACAAAACGTTACTTTAACAGTGCGTCGACATGCACAGTGATCTTTTAAGTAAACAGACAGACAAACATTTGTGACCCTCCACCACGAAATGAGTCGCATGTCACTTCGCGCGGTTCTGCGCTAGGCTTGATATAAGTCCGGAGAGTGTATGGTAACAGCGTGAGGATCACCTTAGTCACAGGCTTATAACTCAAACAGTTTTCGCTCTTTTCTAAAACGGTTTTCACCACTGGATAGAGCATAAAAAACTCTTTAGGAAAATGTAAACATATGAAAATCATGCAAAGGTGACATGCGACTCATTCCGTGGTGGAGGGTCACATTTGTGATAAAAATAATGAACTTATCTCAAAATCGTCGACGAAACGTTATTCGCTTGCAAGATGCTGGCGAGGCAATGATCAATGACGAAAGGAATTAAATGAAATGTTTTTGGATGACTGGGATTTTGTTTTATGTCCCTTCAACCTATTTGGCTATTCGGGATCGGTTCAGTTTTGCGTCCTTTCTCACGTTAATTTTTGATGCAGAGGAACTGAACACTTGTCTAGTTAAACCGTTGTATTAGTCAAGACCGAAGTTATGTCTTGAACAGTTTTGATAGTCATTATATATATATCATACACTCTCCGTTTATCCTTGAGAACAATATTCTAATCCTTGTTCGGTCAAGGCTGAAGTAATTTCTTGACAATTTCTTAACGCCTGTTGTACGCTCTCCGTTTCTTCTACCAGGGTAATGGTGACCTTCTGAAGTTCAGAACAATATTCTGATCCTTGTTCGGTCAAAGCTGAAACAATTTCTTGACAATTTCTTAACGTCATAATCACACTCTCTCCATTTCTCCTCCCAGGGTAATGGCGACCTTCAGAACAGTGTTCTGGTCGTTGTTCGGTCGAGGCGAGCCCGACGCGGTGCGGCTGGGGGATTACAACAACAGTCTGACAGAGGATGTGGGCTACATCATCTACGGCATCTACAACATCGTCATGGTGACGGTGCTCATCAACATGCTTATTGCCATGATGACCCGCTCCTTCACCAACATTGCTGTAAGTTTTTCGCTTTATTTGTCAATACGGTAGAACCCTCTTTTCATACCCCCCACCCCCCCCCCCCCCCCCACCTCAAGTTAAGACTTCTTCCCTTTTAAGACCTCGGGTTTTCAGATTTTCTGTTCATATCCGCTGTAAGTTTACTCTCATTATAAGACTCCCTCCATTTTAAGACCTGGGTTGGTCAGATTATTGGAAGGCGTACAAGGGAGGTTCCACAGCGTATAATTTTTCATTTGCTATATAGAAAGTGAAAGGGTTTGGGGAAGAGAAGGTGGAGGAGTAGGAGGAGGAGGAGGGGGAGGAGGAGGAGAAGGACAGAGACACACAAAAACAGAGACACAGGGAGGGAAAATGACAGTCAAGACATAATCTGTTACCCTTAACCTAACTCCTAGTCTTCCTCTTCTCTTCATCATGCGTGAGAGAGAGAGAGAGAGAGAGAGAGAGAGAGAGAGAGAGAGAGAGAGAGAGAGAGAGAGAGAGAGAGGGGGGGGGAGGGACGGACGGACGGACAGATAGACAATGAGACAGATACACAGACAGACAGATAGACAGACAGACAGAGACACAAAGACAGAAAGAGACACACAGAGAAATAGACAGATATACAGAGACAGACAGACACTGAGACAAAAAGCAGTAACACATGAAAGTAAGAACAACGGTTCATTTTCAGCCTCAGACCCTCATACATTGAACGCAATGTTACTTATCTCTTTCAACAGGAAGACTCCGATGTGGAGTGGAAGTTCGCCCGCAGCCTGCTCTACATGGAGTACATCGACGACGGCGGCACCCTGCCACCCCCGGTCAACGTAATCGGCGCGCCCAAGGCCATCTTCCGCGCGGTGTTCTGCCGCTGTGACTGTGGTAACGATGACGAAGAGGAAGAAGTGGCGGAGGACAAGCCCACTACAAACGGGGTGAAACGGGATAGACACGCGGCATCTGCGGCAGCGCACGAATCCGTTCCAGGTCCCAGCTCTCCGATTACCGACCGCCAATCTGGGGTGAGTATTACGGCTTGCGCTTTAACCAGAAATGTCCGGTATTTTACACATTTTGTGTGAAAATACACCTCGGAAAAGTCCAAAGTTCACTTTACATGTCACCACTGCAATAACATTACGAACATGTGACTGTTTCGAATTGTACAAATGTGTTCGCCATAACCGAACTCACCACTGCCCAGTTGGCAATAAGCAAATTCTACAGTTATCCCTTCACCCATCAACTCTTTTCTCCTCTGCCACACAGCTCCAACCCAGAGGACGCCAACATTCTTGAAGTGGAAACGAGGGCAACGCAGCTCGCAACGATATACTTACTCGTGACTGTTTTGATTCGCACAATTTTTTATTCACCATAACCGAACTTGCGCTACTACACAATTTGTAATATGCGACTTTCACTCCATTCACCTCGCATTTCTAATTTACCGTTTCAATTGTCTGTGGCAGAGCTCCAACCCAGTGGACGCCGACATCTCTGCAGTGGAGATTTACGAATTCCTAACTGTTTTGATTTGTACAAATGTGTTCACCAAAACCGAACTTGCGCTACTACACGATTTGTAATAAGCGAGTTTCACTCCATTCACCTCACATTTCTAATTTACCGTTTACATTTTCTGTGGCAGAGCTCCAACCCAGTGGACGCCGACATCTCTGCAGTGGAGATTTACGAATTCCTAACTGTTTTGATTTGTGCAAATGTGTTCACCAAAACCGAACTTGCGCTACTACACGATTTGCAATAAGCGAGTTTTACTCCGTTCACCTCGCATTTCTAATTTACCGTTTCAATTTTCTGCTGCAGAGCTCCAACCCAGTGGATGCCGACATCTCTGCAGTGGAGCTCTACGAGGGCAACGCGGCTCGCAATGTGACCACTCCCTCAGGTGTGTCCGTGGGCGGCCTGGAGAGCCCTCGCCACGTTCTCGTCACGCTGGACAACTCGGAAGAGCACCTCACCTACCAGAAGATCATGCAGCGCATCATACAACGATACATCTTTGACATCCAGCGGGAGGCTGAGGTCACGGAAGGTGGGTTGGTTTGTTGGTTGGTTGTTAATGTTTTTTTGTTTCCGAAAGCGGCGTGTGGCTGGCTGCCTCAGTGGCAGGGGGGAAAAAAAGGCCATACACGTACTAACTCACTCGTGCAAAGACATGAGTGAACGTGGGAGTTTTAGCCCGTGAACGAAGAAAAAGAAGAAGATTTTTTGTCTCGAGAACTTAGGGGTTCATACAAGATCGATTCAGCGTCGATCTTATTCTCTGATTTGTTCTCGGCCAACTCTGTAAAATCTATTCACATTTAATTAAAGCGTATATCACAGTAAAAGTTGGAAGGTTCCTTTCGGAAGTTGTGTTACACAGTACAATATGTATTTCACAATTTGTTCATTAATGATTGTTTGAGGGGTTTAAGCTATATGTCTTTGTCAAGATCTGTGTCACGTATGCCAGGTGTGTTACAGGTCACTTGACTGCATTGACGCCTGAAAAAGTACCTGAAACTGCCCTCAAAAAAATTGACCTACCTGCGTTTTACATTTAGTCAAGTTTTGACTAAATGTTTTAAAATAGAGGGGGAATCGAGACGAGGGTCGTGGTGTGTGTGTGTGTGTGTGTCTGTGTGTGTGTGTGTGTGTGTCTGTGCGTGTGTGTGTGTGTAGAGCGATTCAGAGTAAACTACTGGACCGATCTTTATGAAATTTGACATGAGAGTTCCTGGGTATGATATCCCCAGACGTTTTTTCATTTTTTCGATAAATGTATTTTATGACGTCATATCCGGATTTTTGTAAAAGTTGAGGCGGCACTGTCACACCCTCAATTTTCAATCAAATTGATTGAAATTTTGGCCAAGCAATCTTCGACGAAGGCCGGACCGGTATTGCATTTCAGCATGGAGGCTTACAAATTAATTAATGACTTTGGTCATTAAAGATCTGAAAATTTTAATTAAAATTATTTGTTTATAAAACGATCCAAAATTACTTTTATTTTATTCTTCATCATGTTTTGACTTAAAAAACATATAAATATGTTATATTCGGATTAAAAACAAGCTCTGAAAATTAAAAATATAAAAATTATGATCATAAATAAATTTCCGAAATCGTTTAAAAAACTATTTCATCTTATTCCTTGTCGGTTCCTGATTCCAAAAACATATAGATATGATATGTTTGGATTAAAAACACGCTCAGAAAGTTAAAACGAAGAGAGGTACAGTATAGCGTGTATATGAAGCCATAGACCAAATAGCCTGGACCGCCAACTCGTCACGTGACCCTTCGAGGTTACGACGCTCGACTTTCACAGGGGCGCTTAGCGTCCGGTTTGAAAGACAGTGAAAAGAAAGCACGCTCCAGTTATTTGTGACAATGGGAGGTGACAATGAACTGGATTTTCCAAAACTCCAAACTAAACTTAACAAAACTCATCGAAAAACATGTTCCATATGCACTTTAGCTGAGTTTATTTTAGCATTTTCAGAACTTACCTCGGCAACTTCGTCCATGTTTACAATCAACACCGGATATGACATCCCCCTGATTTCTGAAAGGCCAAGAAGAGCGGGGTAGTAGTTGCGCTGAGAAGGATAGCACGCTTTTCTGTACCTCTCTTCGTTCCTAAATGCGAGGGGCCGCTACCTCGTAATAGAGAGAAAGAGCGGAGAGAGAGCTAGTTGGCGGTCCAGGATAAATGGTCTATGATGAAGCACAGCGCAACCGCTACTGCGCCAAACAGGCTCGTCACTTTCACTGCCTTTTGCACTAGCGGAGGACTACGTTCAGTTTCATTCTGTGAGTTCCACAGCCTGACTAAATGTAGTAATTTCGCCTTACGCGACTTGTTTACATTTAGTCAAGTTTTGACTAAATGTTTTAACGTAGAGACGAGGGTCGTGGTGTATGTGTGTGTGTGTGTCTGTGTGTGTGTGTGTAGAGCGATTCAGAGAAAACTACTGGACCGATCTTCATGAAACTTGACATGAGAGATCCTGAGTATGGTACCTCCAGATTTACTTTTCATTTTTTGATAAATGTCTTTGATGACGTCATATCCGGCTTTTCGTGAAAGTTGAGGCAGCACTGTCACGCTCTCATATTTCAACCAAATTGGTTGAAATTTTGGTCAAGTAATCTTCGACGAAGCCCGGACTCTGGTATTGCATTTCAGCTTGGAGGCTTAACAATTAAGTAATGAGTTTGCTAATTAAAGTTGTCATTAAAATCGATTTTTCGCAAACAGATTTAAAATTGATTGCATCATATTCTTCATCACATTCTGAATCTAAACATATACACATATGTCATGTTTACTCTTAAAATGTGATCACAATTAACGAAAATAGATTAATTAGTCTTACGATTAAAATTTAAGAAATCGATCCAAAAATGATTTCATCTTATTCTTTATCATTTCCTGATTCCAAAAACATATATATATGATAGGTTGTATTCAAAACAAGCTCAGAAAGTTAACAAGAATACAGAAAAGCGCGCTTTCCTGCTTAGCACAATACGCTACCGCGCTAATCTGGCGTGTCAATATCACTACGTTTTGCACGTTGAAGGTGAGCGATTTCTTTCACGCGGGGATTGACGAAGCTGTACTGTCTTGGTGAAAAAATACAGTGCGTTCAGTTTCATCCCGTGAGTTCGACAGCTTCACTAAATGTAGTAATTTCGCCTTACGCGACTTGTCTTTAGAGTTTTTGTTCTTCCTGTATACGATTTATATATGCGTGCATGTTTTCATGGTACCGCGTAAATAGTTGTGTACATATTTGCATTAAATTCACCACAATTAAGATTTGTAGATCTATCCGAGTTTTCTTTCTTTTAATCTGTTGTTAGCAAAGAAAAGCTGAAGTGGAATGAGCATTGACATTAGAATAAGCATCCTAGTTCCAATCTGTCGTTACTGCAAGTTTGGATATTAACAATGATTCTGTTGTCACCACCACAGCACTGCTGTTGTCAATCTAATCACATCCTTCTTGCCAAGTGCTTTTGATATGACTTTGAGGAGATGCTATTTAAAAGCCGTAAACTCGTGTTATTACGATAGACGAGTACCTACATCAGTTTTGCTGTCGCCACTATGCTTGGTCATTGCTGATATCAGCCTACTCAAATTTTCATTGCCCTGTGTCTTTGCAGATGACTTTGAGGAGATTAAGCAGGATATTCTCAGCTTCCGCTTCGAGATCATGAACCAGTGGAAGGTGAAAGAAGCCATGCAGGACGAGATGTCGTCAAACGTCAAGAGCATTCTGCAGATGATCAACAAAAAGACCAACGGGAAGTCATCGCAATCTTCGCAATCTCTCGAATCTCAGCATTCCATCTCAGGGGACCCGGATGAACAGGATGAAGACCAGTAGTAGAAAGAAAACAGATATTGATATTGGTGTGCAAAGTGTGATTTTATCGTGGCCTGTTTTTGTGAGTTTTTGTGTGTGTATAGGGTGTTGTTGTTTTTTTTGCCATGCTGAATGTTTCTGGCTTTTTTCCTCCATGGCGGATTGTTTTCTTGTTTTCTTTTTTTGGTACGATTTTTTGGCCGAAAAAAGAGATATAATTATCATGCATGCGGATTTTTGTGTGGTGGAATTTCGAGTGGCCTGTGTTATAAGATTGCACAGGAAAATGGGGTTGGGTAGGATTGGATTAGGTTTTATTGATGTATTTGTTGTTTTTAATTGGTGATAGTGTTTTATTAATGGCACCATAACTGTCCCGTCTCGTCTGTTTCTCCTTTCTTTGATGTGTCTTTCTCCTTCTCATTATTCATACCTCCTATTCTTCTGTGACTCTTCCTTTTCCTCCCCCTTCTTCACCTCCCACTGCTACTTCTTCTTTCCCTCACGGCCACCGTTCCACTAAACAGTTCTCTTTCACCTCCTCTCCCCCCCCCCTCCCCTTTCTCTAATTTCTGTCTTCTCCACTTTCTCCTCGAACACTGTATCCTCTGCCTCCCGTCATTTGTCATTTTTGTCTGTTGCATATTGGGATCTGCTCTTACTTGTTACATTTGTGCGCACAACATCGTTGTTAATGTCTTGGATATATCTCTTCCTTGCAAGTGAACGGATGCGCTTAAGAAGAGAACAATTGTTATGCATTTTGGGCATTGACTTAATTTGAAGGGTATGTACATATGCCCGTTATTGTCATGCCACCAAATCAGTGTGATCACATTGGGACATTTTCAAGTATTAGACAGTGTAACTATGTACTCTTGTTTCACAAACCCTAACTTTTTGCGGAACTATGAAACTCTTTATGTTCACAGTCTTGCACGTTCTCGCTATCATGGCTGCGTTGTAGAATTACAGGGTGTGGGGTGTTTAGCGTCGATGACTCGTGTGGATATATGTATATAATACATGATGATGTGTACATGCCTGATGGAGACTGTATCCAATTTCCTTTCAATGACAATCCTTCCAATGAAAACAAGTTCTGCTCTATGTTTCAGATTTGGCCAGGCTTTTACATGGGATCCAACTATCCCTCCACTTGGACACATACCAAAACTCATCAACCTGACTGCTTCTTGTGCAGAGTGCGAATTTTTGTTGATTTAATTTTTCACACTGGCCTTTTAAGAAATTAATTCGTCAAAAAATCCCAGCTCTGCACTGAGAGCACGCAGCATGTTGAATTTTCGTATGTTTTCAAGAGGAGGGATGTTCTTATCCCATGTAAACACCAAGCCAGATTTGAGACGGTGAGCCCAATTGCTTTCAAAGATGGGAAGGACTGTGGCTTTAAAGGAATCTAGGATGTAAGATGCTCTGAGATATTGTGATATATATTTCAATCGATTTCAGCGTTCTTTCATGCCTTTTCTCTGTCTTTGATGTTGGACCGCTGTTCAAAGATGGTTGTTCATATAATCACAGTAAGTTGTCTCGTACGTCTGTTGCTGTTTCTATATGTGTGCACAGAAAGTGACCGCAAAATTGCTCACTTGTATAAATATCGGAATGCATTTATTTGAATTTCATACACACCTCAATCAAAATGTGTCTTGTCTTCTTATAAGTGTGGATGTTATGAGGGAGGGAAGGTCGCTTTTAATTCATTTTTTTCTGTTTTCTTTTTCAAATTTTTTTTTTAAACATTGCAAATTACCCATTTATATCTTTTGATCAGCTAAAAATGGACTTTACTGTTTTGTGAGTGAAGGGTTATAGAGGTTGAGTCGGGGAGGGGATGGGTGTGTGTGTGTGTGTGTGTGTATGTGTGTGTGTGTGTGTGTGTGTGTGTGTGTGTGTGTGTGTGTGTGTGTGTGTGTGTGTGTGTGTGTGTGTGTGTGTAAGTTGAGAACTTGAATGCTGTTTTATTATTTCAAACTTTGGATGGCAAATGTTGCACATGTTTTATTGTTCTGTTTACGATCGGTTAAGATTTGCCTACTGTCCAACACAAATCAGTCAGTGCAATTGTATTCACGTTGAGTCTTTTCTCTGGATTTTCGTTACGTTTCACGATGTCAGTGTGATCCGTTTTCACTTTTATTCAAATTTGGTTTTCAGTAATTTAGTTACGCTTTTGTTTCATTTTTGGGGGTGGTTGTGTTTCTTTATTCCGATCATCGTGCATTGGTAACAATGGGTGTAGACTCCAGCAGTTTTGCCGGTGTGAAGATTGATCTCGTCATGTTGTTTTTTTCTCCTCCTCTCCCTTTTCCTCGGCTTCTCCTACGTATGATCAAGCCTGACAGTCGTCCGCAACAGTTTTGAAGCATCCCACTGCGCCATTGTAGTCCTACTTGCTCAAGAAACACATTTCATGTATTGAAAGACTGACAAATCATAAGGTGGAGGTTATAGAGTCAACTAATACCGACGAAAGTCACAGTTTTCATTTTCTTCCTGCGTCTTTGTGTCTTGACCAGTACTCTTGATTGTGGTACCGTTGTGTTCCTAAGACGCTGCACTTGCCTTTGATATAAGGCTCACTGTGTATAACTGGATCCCTTAATGCTTGCCAAATAATCATAAAACAATATACGTTCCCCTCTCCCTCTCCACTTATTTTGTATTTCTCCTAATATTTGCAAAGTAGCATTGGGTAAAAACTCCTCAAGGCAGAAACAGACAGCAAGTCTAAGTTAAACTGTGACTTTATACTAAGAATTATGTGTTCAACATTTAGCATCTTGTTCTGATGCTCAGTCCTGTGAACTAAACCAAATTTAGAACAACCCGCGAAATGTATATCATATTTCGCACTGTGAAGCGCCTTGAGAAAAGTCCTCCTAGACTTTCTTAGACATATGCATTTGTCATATAAAACTACGTAACAGCTCACTAAGGCATGAATGGCGTAATCAATGTTTTGAACGGATTGATGATTATTTGTAATAAGTAAGGTGAAACTTGTAAAATGATGATATCCGTTTGTGTTACTCAGAGCAGAAAAATGGTCAATGGTTGTATGTCTATCATCAAATGTATTTGGTCTATGTAATCATATCTCTTTGTCATAAGAAAAATGAATAATGAATGTATATATTCTTAATAATGGATGTCTCATGTGAACTATTTTTTGTACCGATTTAAGTGCATTATTGTTGTGAATTTTTCTCATCCCGCATGATTTTTTTAACGTTACCGAGTGCATTAATCCATGTGATTTGTGTATTTCAAAGTAAACCATTTTTATTTAGTATGAATTATTGATTTTTTTTTTATTGTGTGTGACAAGTTGCCCAAACAGTGGTTTAACTAATATTCATGTGACAGGGGAGGCTACCGCTCCTTTCACAGCAGACTCTGCACCCGAGTTGTTGGCCTTTAAGTCAACACCGGTGGATTGTGGAACTCTGTTTGTGATGGGGTCTGGTGGTTTCCGATTGTCTGTATGTTCATGGAAACCTTCGGGTTTGCATAACAGTTTTTATAGGGCTAAGAAATTAGCCCTAACATTTTCAGTCCTGTTTGATTGCACTTTGCCTCCCGAGGTGATCGTAGTGTTTCGGCACTCGGTTACATTCAAATTTGCATTTTGAAGACATTATTAATGCTCATGATGTTTTTTATCAGTTTGTATGTTTCTTGTGATATGTGAAAGGTGACCTGTTTATAACTACTTCATGATCACATGTGATACGAAGCCTTTCATCGTTCTCAGAGTATTAACTGTATACTTATGCATGACACCAAAAATCGCACAATGTTATGTGAGAGTGCGTGATACCACCGTCTCAATATTTTATTCTATTTCTACCCCCCGCGGGTTGGGGGGAAGAATTTACCCGATGCTCCCCAGCATGTCGTAAGAGGCGACTAACGGATTCTGTTTCTCCTTTTACCCTTGTTGAGTGTTTCTTGTATAGAATATAGTCAATGTTTGTAAAGATTTTAGTCAAGCAGTATGTAAGAAATGTTAAGTCCTTTGTACTGGAAACTTGCATTCTGCCAGTAAGGTCATATATTGTACTGCGTTGCAAGCCCCATGAGCAATTTTTTTATTAGTGCTTTTGTGAACAAGAAACAATTGACAAGTGGCTCTATCCCATCCCCCGCCCTTTCCCCGTCGCGATATAACCTTGAACGGTTGAAAACGACGTTAAACACCAAATAAAGAAAGATAGAAAGAAAGAATTTTCTTTCTCGTGTTTCTAGCCATTGCACAATTTTACTTCAGAATGAACGAACCCGCCGTGTGATAGGTGTCTGTTGTCGTGATTTAGAAATCGCACAATATTTACTATATTCATGCCATGTCATCCTACCTAGTTCTGAAATATACAGTCGAACCTGTCTATAACGACCACCTAAGGGACCAACCAAAGGTGGTCTTTAAAGGCAGGTAGTCGTTGTGAAAAGGTGAGTTATACAGGAAAGAATCTCGTCGGTCGGGTGTTTCTTGGGGGCGGTCGTAATGGGCAGGTGGTCGTTATCAAGAGGTGACCGTCAGGGCAGGTTCGACTGTACATTCCTTACCGTGTGTGCGATCATGTACACCACCACAGAGTGCACGTGAGACACGAGCCTCCCTCCAATTGGATACGTACCGACATGCTAGCTGCTTCACTGCTGCACGGAGTGGGCATTGTTTCAGTGCTGGATTACTTTTCCAGGTTGACATGATGCCCGTAAAGCCTGGTATCTTATTTGGGCGAAGACTTTGACACTGAACTTTCGGTCAAAATACTTTGCGAAGTCAACTTCGAGCTCAATCAATTAAAGGACAGCCTTAACAAAATAAATTCAGAAAAAGATTCCCACTTTGAAGAGAAAGCATCCCAGCCAGGCTTGATTTTTTGCATATGTTCAAGTGGCAGGATGCTTTTATCCCATCAAAAAGCCAGGACAGAGCAGTGATGGTTGACACAAGGATTTCCCAACGCGAGTAGGAAGGTACGCTAAGTATCATGGACACATTATCCGTACTTACGCGATCACAGTGTGTATAAGTGTTGTAATGCTCAAACTTCATAAATACTTTAGTGTTTACATTCAAAAACAAAAACACGTGTCACACTTCTTTAATTCACACTGTGTTCAAAATTGTTACAGTAAACGTGTGCAAATGTGGAATACTTGTATTCACAGTGTAGCTTTAACTCATCCCAGACATACACATTTTACTTGCGTTACTTCTTTTTATCTGGAACTGGAGTGCCACGACGTTACCATACTTTAATTTTTTTTTTTTTTTTTTTTTTTTTCTATTTACCATCCGAATATAGAAATTAGTTTGATCACTTTCTTGATATTTAAGTTTACACATCCTCCTCCAATTCTCGCTTTTTTTCCGTTTATGTTTGGATCGATTTAGACAGATTTGTTTCTTGTTCCCTTCTTCCTTTCTTTCTTTTTCTCTTCAGTTTGTCGGAAGCATGTTGTACAAGTTGGGACACACTGGCGGCAACAGCCTGAATAATTTTCCGAACTTAACCCTTTCAATTGCTGTATGTTTATCAGTAACCCATGCGTTATATAACCGCTATGGTGTCTTTTTGCAATCATCGAGGCCTTTCGTACTGTCAGACGTATGGATGCGGTTGAAAGTCATAAACGATTCATTTCTTGTTGTTTGGTCATTCACTCTCGTCTTTCGACACATCTTTAACAGAATTTGTGACAGCTGTGTGTGTGTGTGATAAGGTATTGTGGGGGGGGGGGGTGTGCATGGGGTTAGGGAGACGGAAGGATTGAGGAGGAGGGGTAGAGAGACTGAGAATGGGGCCATATTTTGTTCTCTCTCTTTTTTTCGTGAGTTTCAAAGGCGCGCGCGCAAGATGCGTATGTTAGTGCAGGGTACATTGTGAGCAAAATACACACAACATAAACATACATCCTTCAGCCAAAGTGGGTACGCTGTTTGTCAACTGTAACTGAAAGAATAAAGCACACTAAAAGCATACATAGGAAACCATTGCCTTACGCTTAATTCGTAACAAGGTTGGAGGGTGGGTGGGGTGAGTGGCTGAGTGGTAGGATAAAAACTAAACCTGGCACCCAAGATGAAGAAGCAGTGCAGAGGGCTAAGACAATTCAAAGTTGTTGTTTTATTTCTTTGAATGTGTATATATGTTACAGTAAATTCATCAAACCAGTAAATTTGTACATTTACTGAAATTTTCAGTAAATTTTTAAATTTCCTGGGTGTCAAACTCAGTAAATTTGTAAATTTCCTGAATTTTTCAGTGAATTGGTAAATTTACGGAGTGAATTTACAAATTGACTGGTTTGATGAATTTACTGTAACATATATATATATAGGCTACGTACTATATTACTGACAAAATAAAGTTAGAGCGCAATGAAAGACTTTGCTTTCCTTCTCGTTTCCCCCCAACTTCTGTTCATATCTTTTCTATCAATCAATCAATGAGGCTTATATCGCGCATATTCCGTGGGTACAGTTCTAGGCGCTCTGCAGTGATGCCGTGTGAGATGAAATTTTACACGGCCAGTAGATTGCAGCCATTTCGGCGCATATTTACCTTTCACGGCCTATTATTCCAAGTCACACGGGTATAGGTAGACAATTATTAACTGTGCCTAAGCAATTTTGCCAGGAAAGACCCTTTTGTCAATCGTGGGATCTTTAACGTGCACACCCAATGTAGTGTACACGGGGGGAGGTTCGGACACCGAAGAGAGTCTGCACACAAAGTTGACTCTGTGAAATAAATTTCCGCCGAACCTGGGATCGAACTCACGCTGACAGCGGCCAACTGAATACAAATCCAGCGCGCTACCAACTGAGCTATATTCCGTTCCATGCAGCTTTGCTTTTTCTTTTTGTTTCCTTCTGTGTTTGTTAGTCCCGAAGAAGCCTCCATTAGGCGAAAGTTTGATTTGATTTTGTATGTTCTGTCCTTGCATTGTTTGTACAGACTGCTTTTGACGGTTTTTCAACTTTGCTCATCTGATTTTAAGTTTGTTTCGTTGTCCTTTGCTTCTGTTTATTTCTGTGGTGATTTTGTATTGACTGAATGTTTACTTTATTGGTTGTCTGTGTAAACAAACAAAATGTGCAGTACAGTTTTTATTTATTTTATGTATTTGCACATGTGGTATCATGTGAGAACAGAGCATACATTGTCATTTCTATCATAGTTTGTACCTGATAAGATGTAGATAATTTTCTTCTCGTATTGGAGATAACGTAAAACGGTCATACACGTAAAATTCCACTCGTGCAAAAAACACGAGTGTACGTGGGAGTTTCAGCCCACGAACGTATGGACGCCTCGGGCTATTTGTTTTCCTTTTTTGATAACTTTAGGGACGTGATATTTGTAGTTGTAGAATGGTGTTGATGCAGTCAAGATGAAATCAATCTACATTGACTTTCCTTCAATCGGCATGACTTTATCTTGAGTGAAAGCTAACACTAACATTCTAAGAAGGATCCGTTAGTGTACTGATTTGATGGGTGTTACAAGTGGATAGAAGTATGTGTACACGAGTTTTTCAGTTTTCCTGTTTCGATCTGTGATACATAACAGGCAATAAACATTGAAGAGGCTAATCACTAGCGAGGGGCTTCACGCCGTGGATCGTGTAACTCTGCATTTGCGCCACCGCAACTTTTTCAGTGCATTACGCGGACGAAGTAGCACGCTGCAAGATAGGTCTCTCACAGAAAATGAAAATTTGTAGGACTTTCAGGCATCATCTAGATTCTTCATTAGTACATTTTAAAGAAGTATATACTCAAGGTCTAAGGTACGTGCTTTTTTAGTCGAAATGTCAGGTTTCGGCAGTTCTGAAGTCCGATTTCTGCTGGAATTGTAGCTGAAATTGCACGATTTGTCCCTTCCCTCGTAACTTCAACGAAACAGCACTAGTTGATGCATTCCCGTGATGATATCCTGTGAGCTAAACATGTCCTTTGTATTCTTGATGAATGCTGTTGCACAATTTTGTCTTTGGGTGACGCACGCGGCAAAAGAAAACACAAACAATTAGACTTCATGTTATACGCCACCGATGCTTGGTGTAATTCGCCACCGCAATTTCACGTCTTGGATGTTATTCGCCACCGCAACTGTCTAATGAATTGCATAATATGTTGAAGAGTTCAGTGATTCTGTCACTTCCAATTGAAAATATTGATTTGACACGTACGCTCACATGGTGACAATCGTACAACACACACTCACCATGTGGTACGAAGGATTAAAGCTGCTATTAGGAAATCAGAATTTGGAAAGAATTTTTTTTTTAATTTTTGCAGATGGGCGGAATTAATTTACAGTTTTGAAATGGTGGAGGAAAACAAACTGGTAGGACCCGGAAGAAAACCACTGACGACAAGCTTTTAATGCATAGCGTAAACCCAAATTCACTTTATGAACTGTCCCGGCAAGGGATTGAACCCGCGGCCAAGGAAATCAAGCGGATCATAGGGGCAGTACGCTATCCATCCTGCCATTCGTCGCCTTACACTAAGTAATGTTCAAACCATGCGGAACGTTTTTGTACATTCTTGTATGTGTAGTCAATCTTCCGAATGTAAATGAATGCATAAGAGAACATGAGGACAAACTTTTCATCAGCGTGCCTTCCTAAAAGTGAAATCTCATTGGTGAAAACGTTGGTCTTCATGTTCTGATGTGTCTTTATTTTGCTGCGTAATCTGTTCAGATCATCACTAGCAGTCATCGATGCATTTCCCACTTGTAAATATAGTATTTTTTTCACTCTTACGGGTAAGCACTGTTATATTTCCTATTGATGTCATCATACCCTAAACCTCTTGAATCTCACAGTCCCAGGGATTGTTTTTTGGGGGGTCATATATATAAGCACATTCCAGTACATGTGGGTTATACACTCAAGTACAGATAAGCATACTTTTCATACAGAAGAAGAAGAAGAAGAAGAAGAAGAAGAAGAAGAAGAAGAAGAAGAAGAAGAAGAAGAAGAAGAAATACTACAGTTTGATTTGTCAACTCATGGTGCCTTTAAATCCTTTGCATAGGCAACATCACGCCACGCCCCTGAGTTTAAAACTTGCAGCACTAAAGTTAAAATGCTCCTATCAATTGCTGTCAGTTTTGTGACAAAAATAAAGGTTTAAATGCCTCCACGATGTTGATGCGTTTGAAAATAACAATTTGCGTAGTGCGGTGGCGAATAACAAAAAATGCGGTGGCGAGTTACATCTAACATTGAATTGATTCGGTGGCGAATTACAGAGAGTTGTTGACACTCTGTTTTTATCTGCTTCTTGCAAAGTATATATGGAACTATATACAGAGAAACTACACGTGGAGATTCATTAAACATTAAAGTTATCAGTGAACATGTCCAAGAATAACCAGTAATCTCCGTTTTGTTGCATTTGACGCAGAAACTGAAAATATGCCCAAAACATGGGGAAACGAGAAGAAAAACAGATCGTCACGATCACCAGGGCCATCAAAGCATCACAAAATATATACAGAAATATAGCTAAGGATATAAGTTAGTGAAATGCAACACTTGAGAACATGCTGAGTGCCTAGCATTCTAACAATTTAATATATCATTCGAGAGACCTACCTCGCAGCTTGCCTCTTCGTCGGCGTGAAGCGATAAAAAGTTGCGGTGGCGCAAATGCAGAGTTACACGATCCACGGCGTGAGCTTGTCGGAAACGTGTTTCCGACGCACCCATCACCAGTGATTGGCCTCTCCAATGTTATTACGAGGTTTTGCAAGAAAAGGTAACTCTCCCACAACCCATACAAACCCGACGGAGTTATTTTCGGAATCCGTTTATCAAAATGCTATGGTGGTGGTAAGAGTGACGTTAGGCTAGTCAATGCGAAATTTGTGTCCGATTCGTTTTTGGTATCATGTTTTTCCTTATCGTCATGTTTTTTTTTGTCTCGGGCACTTCTGTCTGCGTTTTCTTGGTCACCTTTTAAATCTGTTTAAAAACATCCTTTCAATCAGTCACCATTATTCTTTTACGAAGAAAAGGCATGGCTTCTTCGCCAACACCCTTGTCCAGGTTCTGCAGTTTTACTCAGTTCAGTGCTGTAAGAAATATGCATTGTTAATTTCTTGTTGGCATAATGCCGTTAAAATTTAAACAGAAAACAAACAAAAAATTCACGATCGGTGGGCTAGGGTACGCACTACCCTTCCACTTAAATATTTTCAAAGCTCCGACCTCCCACCTAGCTACTGCATTCCCCCCTCCTCCCCACCTTCACCCCCTTTTCATCTATCTCCCCGCCCCCAGCCTGCCCCCCCCCCCCCCCCCCCCTCACACACACACCTACGAAGCACCCTTTCCACCCCAACAAAAAGAATATAAAACAACAGAAACAACAAAAACGACAACAACAACACAACAAAAACCTATTAACACTACCTGTGATACTCTTCATGGATGTCCTCGCCGTCGTTAAAGTTTTGTCAGTCTTACCGTTGGAAGTGTCTTCTAACAAAGATCATTGTCGTGTGTAAATTGCTCGTTCACCTGTCATGTGTCTTGTCAGGAGCTGCCTCATGGATGTGTGTGTCTCTGCACCAGCTATTAATTTGCTCGTCACGTTGACAAGATGATGAAAGTTGGCTGATGCCCCTTTGTTGTGCTCATAATGTCTTCTCTCAAATGTACATGCAGTCGATTCTTGTTATTCTTGTCTTGGTCTATGCATCTTTGTATCACGTTAGTAGCCTTGATACAAGAGAAATGTGCTTTACAGTTCTGTCAGAGAAAAAATCAGTTCTTAACACACACGTGTGATGGCGTGTTAACTCTTCTCTGCCACATCCGTTTTATACCAAGTGTGTAAATTGTGTGTGTGTGTGTGTGTGTGCGTGTGTGTTAGAGAAAGAGAGAGAGGGACAGACAGACAGACAGACAGACAGACAGACAGACAGACAGACAGACAGACAGACAGACAGACAGACAGACAGAGAGAGAGAGTAGACTCTACATATTGGTATGCTAAAAAGACCTCTATGTCCGATTGAATCAGGTATAGGTTCATTCTTATAAGGCACTCTTCTTTTTCTGTTATTTTTTTTTTCATATACTTTTTCATGGAAGTGTACGTTTTTCAAATATATTACGTCATTCAGTAGTCTTTTTTCATGACAAATAATTGCGATTCTCCTCGGTGAGTGAACATATGCCCTAGGTAGGGACGTTTTTTTTTTATTTTTTAATCTATTTATTTCTTGTAACATGCAGATTTTACTTTTATTTATTTATTTATTTATATTTAAATGTTGATATGTATTCATTTTACTAATTTACTTTTTTGCACATACAAATATATTAATTAATTTATTTCTGTAATACCCTTCTTAATGCTGTCTTTACTGGATGCATGAAAAGAATATGTCTTTCATCTTTGATCATCTTTGTTTTGTATAACCAATCACGGTGTCAATTACAATCATATATATGTTCATTAATATGTTGCAAGTCACAAATTGTACATTTTGTAATAACTTGGATATAGATTAATTTGGATTACTACTTAATTCTTGCATTTTATCTGTGCTCTCGATGCTTGTTTTAATTTTTTTTAGCAGTTTGAATTCATGTTTGTGGCAGTCCGGCCTTCTCTTTCTCTCTCTCTCTCTCCCTTTTTTTGCCTTGGGCTCATTTGAATGAAATGTGTTCCCTTTTGCCAAAATGCTACTGTTATTCAGCTGTATATTTTGGTTATTCATTTAATAGTTACTTCGTACGATCAGTTCTTCTTGTTCTTTCTGTCTTTTTTTTACTTTCCTGCTTTATTATCATTGGCTTTTCCCTCAAATACAAATGGACAAAACTGACCGAGTAAGATAATTAAATTATTACATTTATTAAAGGAAATTGTTAAAGAACACACACACAAAAGTTTTATTATTATAAATGAAATACATACATTTCGGCTTTAGCCATAAATGATTGTATGACAAGCAGGAAGCAACCACTGCTAATGGTCCGTTTGAGTTCTAAACTAAAATCAATCTAAATCTTTCTGATCATCACATGCTTAATATCTTACATTATGTTGTGTAAAGAGTGTAAAACGCAGATACTTTTCACGGCTCGTGCACCAAATCAACATTTTCTTTCAATTATTCTCATGAATTAATCAGGCATAGCCATGCTTGTTGCAATTAAATATCACACATTAGGTGTAATTGATTTATTTGTGTTGCCTGTGTGTAGTTTAACGGTTCCTATAATTTGGGTGTGATCCTTATATAGTGAGCACACGCACGAATGCGTGCACACATGTAGACATGCAAGCACACATGCACAAACACAAATGCACACACACACACACACACACACACACACACACACACACACACACACACACACACACACACACACACACAAGAACATGCACACGTACACCAGTGATGGGCCAAGCCATTTTCTGATTTTTACAAAAACGAATCAAGGTTCAAACCGTTCACTTTGTTACACCAAACCATGAAACACAATGATAACGTTACACACACACACACACACAGCAATATGTCTTGTGCTCAGTGATGTTGAATGCTTTTGTCATTATTAATACCACTTCTGCCCATGTTTAAATTTGTGCCACATATATGGCCATGCTAGCCAATATCATAATACTTTTTTCAGTGTTAATTCTTCTATAAATGTTAGTTATTTTCTTGCATTTGTTCCTTTTTCTTTATGAATGATTTGCTTCTTCATTGTCAAATAAAACATGCATTTCTTATTGTGGTTGTCATATTAAAGGAGGGGGGAGGGGGGAGGGTAGTAGTCTGGCAGTTTAAACTCGTGAAGAGAATAATCGCTTCTATGAAATCATATCTGCAAAGTTAGATACAAACCTGGTCCTGGCAGGCAGAAACATTACTAATATTTTTCTTTTTACATTTAGTCAAGTTTTGACTAAATGTTTTAACGTAGAGGGGGAATTGAGACGAGGGTCGTGGTGTATGTGTGTGTGTGTGTGTGTGTCTGTCTGTGCGGGTGTGTGTGTAGAGCAATTCAGACCAAACTACTGGACCAATCTTTATGAAATTTGACATGAGAGTTCCTGAGAATGATATCCCCGGACGTTTTTTTCTTTTTTTCGATAAATACCTTTCATGATGTCATATCCGGCTTTTTGTAAAAGTTGAGGCGGCACTGTCACACCCTCATTTTTCAATCAAATTGATTGAAATTTTGGCCAAGCAATCTTCGACGAAGGCCGGACTTCGGTATTGCATTTCAGCTTGGTGGCTTAAAAATGAATTAATGACTTTGGTCATTAAAAATCTGAAAATTGTAAAAAAAAAATTTTTTTTATAAAACGATCCAAATTTACGTTCATCTTATTCTTCGTCATTTTCTGATTCCAAAAACATATAAATATGTTATATTTGGATTAAAAACAAGCTCTGAAAATTAAAAATATAACAATTATGATCAAAATTAAATTTTCGAAATCAATTTAAAAACACTTTCATCTTATTCCTTGTCGGTTCCTGATTCCAAAAACATATAGATATGATATGTTTGGATTAAAAACACGCTCAGAAAGTTAAAACAAAGAGAGGTACAGAAAAGCGTGCTATCCTTCTCAGCGCAACTACTACCCCGCTCTTCTTGTCAATTTTACTGCCTTTGCCACGCGCGGTGAACTGACGATGCTACGAGTATACGGTCTTGCTGAAAAATTGCATTGCGTTCAGTTTTATTCTGTGAGTTCGACAGCTTGACTAAATGTTGTATATTCGCCTTACGCGACTTGTTAAAGAACTGATTTAACCAACTCCAGTCTATGTAACTTATATAAATGAAAAACAGTTAACATACTATTAGCAAGTAAAATCCTTGCAGAATAAACAAATGAAAGTGCAATGCAAAAAAACCTAAGATTGCATTGGCTGTCTTTAAAAACTTGTGAATATAAATTTTAAACATCTGTAAAAAAAAAAATTAAAAAAAGGAAACCATGTAGGGTGATCGTAAGTGTTCAGTTATTATTTTTCTGAATAAAACATAAGAAAAAGTACATGCAGTTCTTGTGTTTTGATTTAAAAATGCGCGATATGCAAAGGAGAAGATTGCGTTTATTGCAAAGACAAGATTAATCAATGCTTTTATTTATTATTGCTTGCTTTTTCTTGTTACTGGTGTTTTGTTTCATAAACTCTAGTGTTAAAACAGCAATTTAAATGTTGTACATTCTGCCTCTTGGTAAGGCATTATGTTAAATAGTTTGATGTCCTATTTTTTTTCTCAGTGTTTTAACAATGTTTGTAAAAGTGATGCAATACTCATTGTCTTGACAAATACTTGTCTCTCTGCGGGTTCAGATTGTACAGTCAATAAAAAACTTTATCACCTGTGAATCATTTCATCAGTTGTTTTAGTTGTTTGAGCTCTGTGTGTGTGTGTGTGTGTGTGTGTGTGTGTGTGTGTGTGAGTGTGTGTGTGAGTGTGTGAGTGTGTGTGTGTGTGAGTGTGCATGCATGTATTTATCTTTGTATGAGTTTGTAAGGGCACAAGTGTGGGCACTCACATGATTGCATGTGTGTGTGTGTGTGTGTGTGTGTGTGTGTGTGTGTGTGTGAGAGAGAGAGAGAGAGAGAGAGAGAGAGAGAGAGAGAGAGAGAGAGTCACAAAAACAGCAACGACAACATACAGCAACAAAAACATTTGCTGAAATTTCTGTAAAAAATGTCTTTTTTTTATCCACAACAGTTTTAAAAATACTACAGGTTACAATATATGTGAATTTTTTTTATTGTTGGCCTCTCTAAGCTTACAAATCAAACAAATAAATACATTTGATATAGAGATTCAACCAGCTTTTGCTGTAAGTACACAAAGATCTGACAATCATGGACGGAATACAGCACATATTTCACACTAAAAAGTGAAACAATGTTTTTGATATGATGACTGGACACAGGATGGGTCTGGTCTGTTGATAAAAAAGAAAACTAATCTACAGTGAGGGAAATAATTATGTTACTGTTTTACAGTTCATCGCTTTTTCCTGTAAAATTGTTTGTTTGTTTGTTTATTTGTTGCTTAACGTCCAGCCGACTACGCAGAGCCATATCAGGACGAGGAAGGGGGGGATGAAGGGGGCCACTTGTCAAGCGATTCCTGTTTACAAATGCACTAACCCATTACTTGTGTCCCAGCAGGCTTTAGTAAAACTAAATTAATACCTACTGGAAGATTACCAGTTTCCAGTATGTTAAAATAGGCTTAACCTATCTACTGCTGGACTTACATCAGAACACTAACAGATTAAACTATACATGAATCGCGAGACAAGCGGCAAGAGAAGAGATTTTTGGAAAAAATACAGGTGAATGAGCAAGAAGGCAGAAAAAAGAAAAGAATTCATGAAGAAAAAGAGAGCATGACAGGAAAGAGGAACCAAAAATCTACCTAACAGCAAACTAGAAAGCTCCTGCGGTTCCAAAAACAGGAGGGGCCTTTAATTTCATAACCGCAGTGCCCCACTGCGGGATGCTGTAAAATCACATATATGTTAGAACAAGTTGATATGACAACTGGAAGCAGAACGGGTATGTCAATAAAAAGGAAAACTAATCTACTCTACGTATTTGTGAACAAGAAGGGCAAAGCCCATACGACTCACATGCTTTAAACATTTTTCCACCAAAATACATGTGACCTTGACCCAAGGTCAAGGTCATCCAAGGTCATGCAACACAAAGCTGTTAATTCAAGACATAGGAAGTACAATGGTGCTTATTGGCTCTTTCTACCATGAGATATGGTCACTTTTAGTGGTTCACTACCTTATTTTGGTCACATTTCATAAGGGTCAAAGTGACCTTGACCTTGATCATATGTGACCAAATGTGTCTCATGATGAAAGCATAACATGTGCCCCACATAATTTTTAAGTTTGAAACAGTTATCTTCCATAGTTCAGGGTCAAGGTCACTTCAAAATATGTATACAATCCAACTTTGAAGAGCTCCTGTGACCTTGACCTTGAAGCAAGGTGAACCAAACTGGTATCAAAAGATGGGGCTTACTTTGCCCTATATATCATATATAGGTGAGGTATTAAATCTCAAAAACTTCAGAGAAAATGGGAAAAATGTGAAAAATAGCTGTTTTTTAGGCAACATTTATGGCCCCTGCGACCTTGACCTTGAAGCAAGGTCAAGATGCTATGTATGTTTTTTGGGGCCTTGTCATCATACACCATCTTGCCAAATTTGGTACTGATAGACTGAATAGTGTCCAAGAAATATCCAACGTTAAAGTTTTCCGGACGGACGGACGGACGACTCGGGTGAGTACATAGACTCACTTTTGCTTCGCATGTGAGTCAAAAATGACATATTATCACAGTTTCATCATTCTTAAAATGTGCCTGTATCGAGTAAAAGTAAACAAAAGAAATAAAAAGACTGTGTAGACATTCCCTGTAACATCTTATCAATACAAATCATGTTTTTTGAGAGAGGGGTCAGGTAAATAGTATAGTAAAGATATGTAAGGTCAGTCTGGCAGAAACTTGTTGCCTGGAGGCCAGGAATGATGTCTTGTTTTGTCCTCATTTTTTCCCAAAAGATGTTAAATTGAGCATTTTTGACTGCCAAAAGTGAATATTACCATACACACATAAAAATGCATACACACACACACACACACACACACACACACACACAGACAACACTCAAAGCACATGCATATCACACACACACACACACACACACACACACACATACCACACACACACACACACACACTGTGACTGTGCACAAATAATCATATCTGGAAGTGGAATGTACAAATCACAATCTTAAAATGCTGCAAAAATCAACCAAAAAGACAAAATGGAAATTACCAAGGATCTATTCTTAAATACCAGAAGAAATAAATAAAAACATCAAAATGAACAATTACAAGACCCTGGTTGAACAATTACAAGTAGGGCTTATTATAACAGCCTCTATCCGAACTAAATTGGGGGGGGGGGGGGGGGGGGGGGGGGGGGGGGCAAAAAATCATAGATGCATCCACAACAGAATAACAAGAAGGGCAAAGCCCATACGACTCACATGCTTGACCTTTACATGACCTTGACCTTCAGCTAAACCTAGCAATGACATCATACACTAAGAACTGCTTTACACATTTTTCCTACCAAAGTACATGTGACCTTGACCCAAGGTCAAGGTCATCCAACACAAAGCTGTTAATTCAAGACATAGGAAGTACAATGGTGCTTATTGGCTCTTTCTACCATGAGATATGGTCACTTTTAGTGGTTCACTACCTTATTTTGGTCACATTTCATAAGGGTCAAAGTGACCTTGACCTTGATCATATGTGACCAAATGTGTCTCATGATGAAAGCATAACATGTGCCCCACATAATTTTTAAGTTTGAAACAGTTATCTTCCATAGTTCAGGGTCAAGGTCACTTCAAAATATGTATACAATCCAACTTTGAAGAACTCCTGTGACCTTGACCTTGAAGCAAGGTAAACCAAACTGGTATCAAAAGATGGGGCTTACTTTGCCCTATATATCATATATAGGTGAGGTATTAAATCTCAAAAACTTCAGAGAAAATGGGAAAAATAGCTGTTTTTTAGACAACATTTATGGCCCCTGCGACCTTGACGCAAGGTCAAGATGCTATGTATGTTTTTGGGGTCTTGTCATCATACACCATCTTGCCAAATTTGGTACTGATAGACTGAATAGTGTCCAAGAAATATCCAACGTTAAAGTTTTCTGGACGGACGGACGCCGGGACGGACGGACGGACGACTCGGGTGAGTACATAGACTCACTTTTGCTTCGCATGTGAGTCAAAAAGCCAACAAAATTATGCAAAAGTGCACATGAACTGGTCGGCTAGTCAAGACAAAAACTAAAACATAACAAGTTTCTCTCTGTCGTTTCGTTTTTGTGTGTTTTTACATTTTTATATTGTTAAATCTATTTGCAATACATGTGTTTACCTGGAAAGAATATTGGCCCTTCAGCATTTCTTGAATCGGGAGAAAACGTATGTTGAAAGGTTCAACTCTTTTTAGCCCGTGCAATACTATGGACCTGCAGAGTGATATCCAACAATTTACTAATATCCTTTATAAGCTGACTCAGCTGTCTCCAAATTTTACAAAGATCCCTTGTTGCCTAGTGATTTCATTGGCAATTCTTTCACAAAGTTAACAAAAGGCAAGATAAAAGTGATCAATAACTACCAATTCTATATTACATTCTGAAATTATGGAGAAGAAAAAAATATTCTGAAATTATGGCAAAAAAAACAACAACAAATCCATGGGTGAGTAGCTCACCACTAAAAAAAATCCCCATGTTTTTGACTATTGTCCTTTCAGATCAGACACAAAATTACAACTAAAACAAGCAACAACCACAACAAAAAACAACTGCTAGGACAAAATAACTGTAGTCCTATTAGCAACGTGGCACATGCTGAACTGACAAAAATCCTGGACTCAGGTCCTACCATAGGCCAGAGAAAAAAACAGACCTCCTTAAAACACTTCCACAAGGACACTTTTGGTCCATCACAGGAAAACAAAGTTTATATCACTTTTACTACATACACAGACACATGTCCACGTAGTCTGTCATTCTCAGGCTGAAAAGTCACTGATTTTCTTGTCTGCAGACCTCAGGCTGTCAGAAGTTGCGTCACAAGAGTTGATAAGGTTTCTAGATGAGGAAACGTTCGTCCACCAGTGTCTTGCGTGCAAGATTCTTCCTCCCAGCTGTGTCTCTGATCATTCCCACCAACTGTAATGACAAGAAGTACATCACAATTTCTTTCACAGATATCAACTACTCACACACAGAAATATTTATATAGGTGTAGAATATATACATGAATTAAGAATAGATATCTGAGAGATAAACCCCTATTCCTATGTAGAGCTAACTACAACAAGAAATCCCATAACACACACACCTACGCACACACGCTAACCTGTGAAAATATTATTATATAAAACAATTCTGCCACTGGTAGTAAAAAATGGAGGTGAGAACACATGCATGCTAACAGCTTGCCATTGACACTGGTACAAGTTCACATTATCATTTATATAGCTGATCATGATGGAGAAAACACACACACACACACACACACACACACACACACACACACACACACACACACACACACACACACACACACACACCAAAAACAGTTAACATTTTTATCTTACGCTGACAAATTGTCTTACATTTCTAATAAGGGTATAAGCGATTTTCGGACCTTGAAATAACATGAAATAACAATTCCTATCTAGATGTATATGTCACAGTGGAAATGAGAATCCAGTGATCGAGATTCCAAATCGCACTTGTGGAGATAGGAATTCCAGTTTGCCCTAGGGCAAACTAGAATTCTCATCTCCACTGGATATTTGTTAGTGAGGATTGGAATTCCAGTTTGCCCTAGTGCAAACGGGAATCCAGTTTCAGTGGAAATGGGAATTCCAGTTTTCACTAGGCGAAATAGGAATTGGGGGAAATAACAAATATCCAGTGGAGATGAGAATTCTAGTTTGCCCTAGTGCAAACTGGAATTCCTATCTTCACTAGTGAGATTCAGAATCTCACTGGATTCTCATTTCCACTGTGACATATATATTTATAACCACACTTAGTATAAGCTTAGCTTGTTGTGTGGTCACAAATGTTATATCGCATTATACATGTCACCCTGTATTTTCGGAATAAAATCTTGTTTAAACCAAGCTGACAAATTAAACAAAATAAATTACAGTACCAAGTTCAGCTCCAGACATCCAACCTTGAAACAACTCATAGCATGAACAGCCAGTCTATAAAATCCCAAACTGAACCACATCACAACTTAGGCTTGAAAACTTACACTGGTTATGAGAAAGACAACGATTCCGTCCAGGAGGTAGTTTTGCCCGATGAGATCCACAATGCAGAAGAGAAGCGTGTCAAACAGTATCAATGAAATCTCGTGTCCGTAGAACAGCACCTGGTCAAATGAATGACCGTTATCTGAAAAACACAGAGAAAAAAAGTCAAAAACATACTTAGGCATAGCAAAATAAAGCAGTGCTGATCTGGACTAAGACCCCTCTGCCATAGGATAGCTCTTAATGGATAACACCCTTAAAGCGTCATTGGCAATTAAACATCTTTACTTGATGAAAATGTTCTTTGATGCAGACTTGTCTTTCACAAATTTACTTTCAATTACACACACCAACACCCCCCCCCCCCCTCCCACACCCACAACAACAACAACAACAGTTTCTTCTTCTCTGAAAACAACATTTGACAGTACTTTGAAGGTGGTGCAGCAACCTTCAATTTGACTGCTTCGCTTCTGAAATCTTGCTTTGACACATTTTCTATTACTAATAAAGGTGCATCAACCTTTAATTCCCAAATCTCTCTCCTTTACAACCTGTCTTTTTCATCCTTTCAGCCAGAAGAACCAGGGCAACGGTTACACTTTCTGTGACAGCCTGAGCGTACCTTTGTAAAAGATTCCTTTGTCTGCGGCATCAAAGAACTCAGTGTCCATGACGCTCTCCAGCAAGGTTTTGTCTTTGACCACATAGTCCACGTCACGCAAAGACTGAGACAGAAATAGAATTACAACCTTCAATGAAACATCACACCCACAAATACACTCAAACTAATACACACACACACAAACACACACACACAAACACACACACACACACACACACAAACACACCATCTCTCCTTGTCTCACTTTCCATCCCCAGTTCATGTACAAACATATTCTAAAACAACATGCATAAAAAAAGTTTTAAAAAACTTAGCAAAACAAACCAAACAAAACCGGGTATTGTACATGATCAACGAATGAACACAATTTCTTTAATAAACACGGAACTTGACAAAACCAAACAAATCAAACATATAATATCAATAAGAAGAAGAAAAAAAACAGAAAAAAAGAAGAAAAAAAGATAAATAAATAAATAAATAAACAAGTAAATAAAATAAAACTGAACTTACATGATCTATGAAGGAGCAGAGGAACTTGTTGATCATGTTGTAGGCTTCTATACTTTTCTCCTTGGCACTGCCTGCCAGGCGACTGCCAGACTTCCCTTGCTCCATGCGACTCACAGCACCAGCGTTCTGATCATACAAAACACGTTTGGTGTTATTTCAAAACAAATAATACATAATCATCAGAGAAAATGGACCACAGAACATGCATGTAGTCTGCAGGACACGAGCAAAATTGTGGCTGAGATGGAAAAAACAGCAACAACAAAACAACACTATGACACTGCTGTATAAACAGGCACGGGAATTGATTCTTAAAGAAACATCTCTGAAAACTAGGGGGGGGGGAGGGGGTCCGGGAGGATACCCCTCCCGTATTTTGTTGAAATCTAGATTAAAATCTGTGCATTCTAGCACATTCTGAGAGTTTATTACATGAATTTTACACAGCAAAAAAACTGACCAAATTTGATATATAGATAATTTTAATCCCTACTGAACTGCATTCAACATTATGATCGCCCGCTTTGCGTTCGCCACTTTATTGAAGGCTCTTTTTAACTGTTTGCAAAATGGACTCACGCGGGCAGAATCCCACTGAATGAAGGGACGGTTTTATGGAGGACATTGGTCATGCCAGGCAGATTTTGTTTGTCTTTTTTTTTTCTCTCGATATTTTTTTTTCTCGGAAGAGGAATTGTTTTCTCTCTGAAATGTGTAGCTTTTCTTGGAAATCCTCAGATCTGAGGAGAATTCCCATGCCTGATTATACAGCAGTTTCCCCTTGAGAAAGAGTCTGATATCTTTTAAAGTACTTCTTACCAGCATAACTTATACACAAAACTAAAACAAAACAAAAACAAACAAACTGCACAAACAATACGAGGCAGCTAGTATTCTTCAACAGACATATTTTATTCCAAAGAAGAATTTTGTCTTCAAAGAACCCGCATTCATACATTTCACTGTGCCGACTAATGTTGGAACATCCGTACAACAGACCAAAGGCTTTCACTTATAAAACTATTTTAGGGTAATTACTGCATTACCTCCAAGGCAGCTGGTAGATAGACCTGTTCGTACTTGACTCTCAGCCTCTTTGGCAAGGACATCATGAACGTCTGTTCCTCTGTGTCTGGCACCAACCCACGCTTTCCACACAAGTCTTCCTGTTGACCACAGTAGACAAAAATCATTGCAGTTGCTTTCATAATCAAAATCACTGTAAATCATCATTATCGTCAGCATCACAATAACATCAGCATCATACTAGAAATGCTGATTGACATGACATTTCCATCAATAACATAAGCTTTTTTTTTTTTAAACTGAAAAAAATATTTACTTCCCTCTGGGTAAAAATAACCCACTTTCTCAGTACAGTAAAACCTGAGTCTAGCGGACCCTTGTTGTAACGGCCACCTGCTACATACGGACAGTTTATCATGGCACGAACACGATTTCAACAATAACTAACCTTTAACTCTTCTCACGCCATGTAATTTTACACTCTTACTATACCTGTAAACCAAGCATTTTGGGGGAAATTGGTAATTTAACCACCTACCGAATTAAAAAAATCATTAAAAAAAAAGTTTTCATTGCATTGCCCTGAAATTTTTTGTGAGAATGACAAAATGAATGTACAAGACATTGATGCTCAAACTTGGGTAGCAGAAGACGACACGGTCACACAGCGAAAATAAGAAGGTTGAAACTCACAGAACTCGTAACCTGTCACAATCGTAAGCACTGATTTTCGAATCTCCGATCACTTTGTCGTCTTCTTCATCGGAATCAGACTCTGGCTCTGGTGCTTGCAACACTCGGATCGCATGTGCAGTTTCCTCATCGATTCGGCGACCTCTTCCAAAGAAAATCCTTCAAAAGCATCGTCGTCGCTGTCATTATTGCCTAACAACTCTGCCCAAAAAGCGCCCATTACGTCTCTACACCACAAATCGCCACAAACGAATCTTCTTTTGTAGTTTTCACATCGAAAACAAGCACGCTCCCGCAATTTGAAGGAAGATGGCGGAAGTTAAAACGTTCTTATTCAGTACGCATGCGTTGTACTAGAGGTCAGTATGCAAATGAGCCAGTTTACGACAGTTGACGACATACACTTTTCTCGGCGGTAGCTACCGACGGTGGTGCAGTGGTATAGACACAAAGGCTGGCGGACGCTACCGCCGGTGGCATGAAGAGAGTTAACGGGCGGACACCTGCCACTTACGGACGCGGACACGATTTTTCGGACCGTAGGAAGTGTAAACACTGTCACAAACGGACACAACGTACATAAAAACGCAACTTCGAAAACTCGACTGTTATGCAGTCAGTGCTCGGCAGCCGTAGCCGTAGCACAAATGGTTGTTGATTGGTTGTCCTGTCCCTTTTCTGACCAATCAGTGGCTTGTTTAGATGGAGACCCACTTTCGCTCACTCACTTTCGCTTCGCTCACTTTCGCTTTTCCGCATTGTGGATACAGTCACAACCAAAAGCAACAGTAGACTACTGTGTTTGAAAATGGAATCTCCAGCAGGAAAAAGAAAAGCGTTGACTTTAGAGCAGCGTGTCGCTGCCTTGAAAAAACTAGATAGCGACCAATCATGCCGAGATGTGGCGAAGGAGATGGGATGTGGTAAAACACAGATCGCGAGGATCAAATCGGAAAAAGAAGACGTGATGATCTCTCTCTTTGTAAGCAATCGTTCGAAGGAAACAATAGTTAACACAGCTAAATTTTTGTTCCATGCATTTATGCTGAGACTAGAAAAACTGAATGAAACAAGAGCTGACCCAATTTGGTCGAGACACACTGCGGAATTTCCCGTTGAATGACTGATGAAGAGTTAGCTATTATTAGCTTTGTGACGTCCGACTTGCGTAAGTTTGAATGCACAGTGTGTGTAGGGAACGGGGTAGGTGGGGGGGGGGGGGGGGGGGGGATGTTGTTGTTGTTGTTGTTTGCTACATGTATCATTTGTTTACTCACATTTTCAGTGAGTCTCATGTTCAATCCAATAAATACATACCGTACTTCAGGACTGACAAAAAATGTCTTGTTCATTTTACGTTCTCTTTGTAAAATATTGCCCCGGCCCCTCCACCTGTGAAGAAGGGACACCTGTCTAATAGGGACACTATTACCATTCCCCAAGGGTGTCCGTTAGAGAAAGGTTTTACTGTACAGTCGAACTTGCCCTGGCAACCACTTCTCCATAACGACCACCCATCCACTAAAACCACCCCAAAGGATCCCTGACGAGTATTTTTTTCTCCTATTATTCACCTTTTCAGAGCGACCACCTACAACAACCACTTTTGGTCAGTGCCTTGGGTGGTCATTACAAACAAGGTCAACTGTACATTTACACAATAACAGAACAACCTTCTTCTTGCAGTTACCATACTAACGCTCCCAAAGTAAGAGTTACTTCCCTTCCCTAGTTCCTTGGCACTACCACAGTCAGGTTTTGTGTTTTTCCCACAAGCTCCAGTGTCACTGGCCTCTCTAGGGAAGGTAAGTAACTCTTCTTTTGTGATGACTCCCAACCATAACAACCTCAAATTCATTAAATTCATCTTGAGCCGGGCATCCAAGAATAAAAAATACCTCTTGAGGGACAGTTCATTTTTTATTGCAAAAGATCCCTCTTTGCAACAGGTGCCCCTTATTAGTTTTCATATCGGAGAGTGCATTTTTGAACCCATATCCTAGAGTGTATGCGTACAAACCGAACCACATCAGCCAGTCTCAGCCTCACCTCTTTATCATCTCGCCCGTTGGTTTTCTTTTACAAAAGATCCCTCTTTGCAACAGGCGTACCAAATTAGTTTTCATATCTCAGAGAGCATTTTGGAACCCATATTCTTGAGTGTAGGCGTACAAAGCCAACCCCATCAGCCAGTCTCAGCCTCACTTCCTCTTTCTCAGTATTGGCGTTAACCGGTAATTACCGGTATTTTACCAGTTGAAATGAGAAAATACCGGAACAAAAATGGCTGCCGGTATGACCTACCGGTTGATTTTTGAACTAACGTGGGTTTTTTCACTGGTAAAACAACAAAACCAGTCCTCTGAGTTGGACTCTTACTGGTTCCAATGACGAGTCTACCGTTTTTTTCTCGACTGTTTGCATCATACAAGTTCGCGTACCGGTTTGAACAAATACTAGCGCCATCACTGCTCTCTTCATCATCTCGGCCGTTGGTTTTCTATTACATAAGATCCCTCTTTTTAACAGGTGCCGCTTATTCGTTTTCATATTTGAGAGCGCATTTCAAAACCCATATTCATGAGTGTAGGCATACAAACCCAACCCCATCAGCCAGTCTCAGCCTCACCTCCCCTCTCTTCATCATCTCGGCCGTTGGTTTTGTTTTGTAACAGGCGCCGCTTATTTGTTTTAATATCTGAGAGTGCATTTCTGAACCCATATTCTCGAGTGTAGGCATACAAACCCAACCCCATCAGCCAGTCTCAGCCTCACCTCCCCTCTCTTCATCATCTCGGCCGTTGGTTTTGTTTTGTAACAGGCGCCGCTTATTTGTTTTAATATCTGAGAGTGCATTTCTGAACCCATATTCTTGAGTGTAGGCGTACAAACCCAACCCCATCAGCCAGTCTCAGCCTCACCTCCCCTCTCTTCATCATCTCGGCCGTTGGTTTTGTTTTGTAACAGGCGCCGCTTATTTGTTTTAATATCTGAGAGCGCATTTCAAAACCCATATTCATGAGTGTAGGCATACAAACCCAACCCCATCAGCCAGTCTCAGCCTCACCTCCCCTCTCTTCATCATCTCGGCCGTTGGTTTTGTTTTGTAACAGGCGCCGCTTATTTGTTTTAATATCTGAGAGTGCATTTCTGAACCCATATTCTTGAGTGTAGGCGTACAAACCCAACCCCATCAGCCAGTCTCAGCCTCACCTCCTCTCTCTTCATCATCTCGGCCATCTCCCTGATGTTGGTGTCTGCCTTGCCATGCACCGAGCGGCCATGGATGTAGTATCCGAAGTGGGAGTTGGCCATGACAAAGACGCTGATGTTGCTCATGGAGCACAGGTCCACAAACTGCTGCACCTTGTCTTCCACAAAACGCTCGTAGATGAAGGTGAAGAAGATCCACTGGACCACAGCTGAAAGGTAGGATGAGCTCACATTAAAACAACTTCACAGCAATAGTCTTAAAGGTGAAGAATATCCACTGCACCACAGCTGAAAGGTAAGAAGAGTTCACATTAAAACAATTCACGGCAACAGTCACAAAGGTGAAGAATATCCACCGCACCACAGCTGAAAGGTAGGAAGACTTCACATTAAAACAATTCACGGCAACAGTCACAAAGGTACGAGGTTCAGAATATCCATTGCACAAGGGCTGAAACATTGCATGAGTTCATATTTTGACATCTCACACTCTTGAGTCAGAATGGTACTTGTTGGAGAAGGGTGAAGAAGATTCACGTAACTATGTCTGAAACATTATGAGTTCATATTTAAACAGCTCACAACCACAGTGGAAAATTAGGGTGAAAAAGATCCACTGAACCTCTGCTGAAACGTTGGATGGGTTTATATTTAAACATCTTACAATTACAGTGAAAAGGCACAGGTTAGAGAATGGTGAAGAAGATCTACTGAATCATCGCTCAAATGTTGGACGAGCTCATAATTCAAAGTATCAGCCATGCAGTGAGCAAGGTTTTATTCCTTCAGGAAACAACAGTTAAAGCATTGGATGATTTACTTTTGAACAAAGTGCAATTGTATTCTTCAAAATTATCACCTTAACCCATTTGGCCCCGGAGCGCCCGCTAGCGCCCGCTGTTTTTCTGCAGTGGCTGGCCCCGGAGCGCCCGCTACCAGCCGCTAAACACGTGTCTCAGTAGGGCGCGGCCATTGTTGTTGTTATAAACGAGACTCTCGCGGACGAGACTTCGTTGTTTTCGCGACTTCCTTCCGGTTATGCACATGTTTTCTTCTTGAAAATTGGTTCACTGTGAGAGGAGTAGCGATTTTTTGAAACTTCGAAATGGATACACGATCAAACGCAGAGTTTTGGTACGACTTCATGGGGGACTCGGACGATGACAACGATGTTTTTCAGGGATTTACGGACTTAGACCTGTGTAAGGGACACTGTTTTGCTCAGTAGCAGCCTTCTGCAGCTTTTTCTTTTGTGGAGGTTGGACCCTTGCTGCAAGTCTGTGTGTTTTCAACAGTCTGACACTGTTTTGAAAGAGAAAAAGAGACCAGACACTGATGTTGGTGCTTGCGTGAAAGTGAAATTTTGTACTTCTGATTTTTTTTAATACATTCCTGTGCTGTGTAGCTGCAAAAAAAAAATTGTATTTGAAGGAATGATGTTTTGTGCATCAAGGAAAAATACACAGGTGAGTCAAACTTTTCAAACAGCATTTTATTTCATTTTTTAAATGTTTGTACAAGTGACATGTGACAGAATTACTTCCCTGTACATGGGATTTCATAGTAAAATGGCTGCCGCTGGCCTGGGGTCAAATGGGTTAAATGGGCAGTACCTAGAACATTGAAACACCCACTCCCACACCAACACACATAGACACACATTTAAAACCCTACATCGTACATGAAACAGATCAGATGTTAATTTAAACGCTTATCTTCTTGATGAGATAAATATCAAAATAACAATAACAATCAGAAAAATATCCGCCACCACTACAAAATCCACCCTCTTTCACAAACAAAATTCATCAACATTTTGTAATCTACACCGCAGCACTAACCCATAACGATGTAGACCATGACAGCCAGAGCGTAGCGGTAAATGAAGGACTGCTCAGCCTTGTAGGTGCCGGAGTCTTTTTCCACGCCGCCGTCAGGGTCCTTGGTCGTTGTGTTCTCAAACCCAACAACCACCAAGAAGAAAGTCACTGCAAAGATCTGAAAAAAAGAAGAAAATAAGATCAACTACAGGAGGACATAAGCGCTCAAAATGCCCACAAGAGCACTAGTGAGAGTCAATAGAGAGATTAAGTGCACAGTGTTAGTGTTAGTGCTAGTGGTTAACTTTAAGGAAAATCTATCTATCATTACGCATTCCGCTTACCATAACGAAACCGACAACGGCGTCTTGGCCCGTGCGTGCAGTTTCACTTTCATTAACGTAATGGGAGGGAAGACAACTGTTGCAATAATTCGAAAGAGTATCGTCCCATGTCTGGACTCTTCAGTTGGAAAAAGAAGAAAAGTCATACACGGAGCAGACGACACAGCCGAAAACAAGAACAAAAGAAACAATTATTGCAAGGTTGTTTGTATTGATAAATCGTAATGTTTCTTTGATACATCTGAACCACTCAAGTGTTGAATAGGCGCATTCAGAACGTTCAACGTGTACAGAATCTTCAGAAAGTTGAATGCACTAGAAGAAAAGCGTTTGCGTGCATCTTTCTCTGTCTGCAAATTCACTCATTCCGATTCATTTCTATGGCTGAGAATTTAGTGCATCAAACCTGGAATAAATCACACATGAAATTGACATTTGTAGCATAAAGATGTTCAGGAACATACTAGTTATAAAGAATTGTGTGAATAAACAAGCGTTGGCTGAGTTTTCACATCAAATTCAGGGCTCGTTATTTCTGTCAATTTAACCATTGCTCGTTGCAGATCTAAGGAAGCAAACATAAACTTTGACCCCTAACCTTTGAACTGCGCACAAAACGCTGACGTCACCACATAAAAAAGTACCGATAACCACTAACACTGTACACTTAACGAGTCTAATAGTTCGGAGGAATCTATTTCCTGGCATTTGATTAACATCAACTGTAAGAAATATATATCAAAATATCAACACACAGTCAAACTCATTGCAAAATAATGCTGCATAAAACAGGTCTTGTTTTGCGTCAACTTAGATACGCAAATAACTCAAACACGACCCCTGCACAGCCTTCTGTAAGACAGCAATGTTTACACCATACTGTGCAGAGTGAGAAACACATTTCTGTGAAGGATCAACAGACAGCAGCAATTAACCCATACACTGGTGCAATTCTGTAACACATGTTACATAGCCACTGGTGAATGAACAGAGAATGAACAGAGAGAAAAATAAAGAACAAGAAGGGCAAAGCCCATACGACTCACATGCTTGACCTTGACCTTTACATGACCTTGACCGTCAGGGTCAAGGTCAAATAACTAAACCTAGCAATGACATCATACACTAAGAATTGCTTTACACATTTTTCCTACCAAAATACATGTGACCTTGACCCAAGGTCAAGGTCATCCAAGGTCATGCAACACAAAGCTGTTAATTCAAGACATAGGAAGTACAATGGTGCTTATTGGCTCTTTCTACCATGAGATATGGTCACTTTTAGTGGTTCACTACCTTATTTTGGTCACATTTCATAAGGGTCAAAGTGACCTTGACCTTGATCATATGTGACCAAATGTGTCTCATGATGAAAGCATAACATGTGCCCCACATAATTTTTAAGTTTGAAACAGTTATCTTCCATAGTTCAGGGTCAAGGTCACTTCAAAATATGTATACAATCCAACTTTGAAGAGCTCCTGTGACCTTGACCTTGAAGCAAGGTAAACCAAACTGGTATCAAAAGATGGGGCTTACTTTGCCCTATATATCATATATAGGTGAGGTATTGAATCTCAAAAACTTCAGAGAAAATGGGAAAAATGGGAAAAATAGCTGTTTTTTAGGCAACATTTATGGACCCTACGACCTTGACCTTGAAGCAAGGTCAAGATGCTATGTATGTTTTTTGGGGCCTTGTCATCATACACCATCTTGCCAAATTTGGTACTGATAGACTGAATAGTGTCCAAGAAATATCCAACGTTAAAGTTTTCCGGACGGACGGACGGACGGACGACTCGGGTGAGTACATAGACTCACTTTTGCTTCGCATGTGAGTCAAAAACGGTCATAGGTTTTCGCATCCATGGGAGGTAATCGGAAACAACCAAACAGACTGAGCCAGTAGCGCGACATATGCCGTGACAACCAGGTGACAGTATACGTAAAGTAGTGCAACATATGTCGCGACAACCAGCCCAAGGGTTAAGACTTGCTGATCCTTCATTACAGAATGCACAAAAAAAAAAAAAAGCATACAAAAAGAAAAGCAAAAAAAAGCAATTACACAACATCTACACTGCATATGCCCCCCCCCCCCCCCCCCCCCCCCCCCCCCGACACAAACTACAGTTACACAGATCAACACACACAAGCAAATAGTAACCTGCAGGTTCGGACTGATCTTGCGCATGGCTTGAATCTCATTCCACTCGTTGGCCACAAAGTACGTCCTCCAGATAGACACGGGCACCTCCGTCGATTTCTTGCCGTCCTGGGCCCTGGAGACCCCACGAGGCCGCTCCCAGTCAATGAGAAAGATGTCTGCCGAGCACTGCATGACGATCATGTGGATGAGAGAAAGGGCGCGCAGAGTAAACGCCGCTCCCAGTAATCCCAGCCATTCCTTTACTGCTGTGCCTTCTGGGTGAACCAGGTATACTACGTCTTGACGCTGTAAAGAAAATATTTTTTCTCAAATTAGCTCAAGATGTAAGGAGAAAGAATTCTGTACATAGGACTGTTGTGTCAACATGGAAACAAGCAAGCCTCACCTTAGTCCCAGTAATAAAAGAGTAGCATCTGAAACTCTTTTTTTTTTCAATTCGTAACCAAAATATGACCATATGAATCGTCTTTTGGCAGACAAATTCAGAACATGCCTTTTCTCAGTGACATTTCTAAAAAAAAAAGTTTCTTCCTTCTGCTAGATCTTGTGGAAATGAATGCACCATAAATAATACCTACAAGTTTAATCACAGGTAGCTTGAAGCTTGATTTTTGACATACACCAAGAAATAATGTGTATTTGCCACATGTTTTTTTTTTAATTCCATGGTAAAATAAAATAACAGATATTTTCACAATTGTTGCACTCTTCTATAGATTTCACTACCGTCAAAATACACTGCAACGAAAATTTAAAAACTTTCACACCTTGAAAAAGATGAACCAGTAGAAGGCAATTCCAAACGTCACCACAAAGAAGACGTTGGACAGAGACGCCGCCATGTAGAAGACAAAGTTGATGATGGAGGGGAAGTCGATGGAAGGACGGCCAGCTCGCTTGGACCACACCCAGGTACGGTAACCGGCATAGAGGGTGGCCAGAGTACCCAGAGTTCCCACAGCAATCTGGAAATCACGTCTGAAGCTGCTCCACGACATTGTGTAGGTGGTGCTGAAGGAGATCTGTGAAAGAGAAGGTGAAAGGAGTTTTCTTCTGAAAAACTGAAACAAGATTCTTTAAGATGTGACGACTCTATCATTTCTGTCGCACTGAATGTACCAGAGCAAAGCACACAAGTTACCACATATTCACAGATACAGTGTGGTGCCCCAAAACCAGAAAGTCCCACATAATGCAATCACTTAGTGCGCAAAATCAAACAAAATCATAACAAAAAATTAGTGAATGACAAAGTGTGAATGCCTCATTCCTATCGCACTCAACCCAGAAATACAGCAGGTTCGTGCTAGCCACCATCTCTGTACATAAAATGCCACTTTTTTTCTCTCCACAGAAACACAACAATTCTAAACAACTTGACATGACGTGACAACTGCCTATGATCTAACAGTAGATTGTTTGGCTAGTACAAATATAAGAAACCTGCCCATTTTACTCACCTGCACAGTGGCGCCAGTTTCAGCCTCCGAGCGTGAGATTTCAGCATACTTGATGGTGAAGTATGGGACCTTGATCTTGCCGTCTTTGGTGTCCTCCTGGAGTTCCACGTGCAAGGTGATATCCTGGGCGTAGCGCACGTACGTTGCCACCTGACCCTCACTGGCCGCCGGGTCTGTCCCTGTGGGTGACGTAAGGGTTGTGAATTTCATTCATCTCATACTTTATTAAGTTTCCATTGCTGGGAAAACCATGTTGCTTCCTCCCAGTGGAAAGCTATCAGTAATAAGACTTGCACTACCCAGGTTTACGCACGTTTAGGCGTAATCAGCAACTTGCACTTCTGGCAGAATTATCACGTCGGCTCATGTAGATGGAGGTCCTTTGTTGCTGCCCTACATGCCAACCGGCATAATGGGCAGTAAGTAAGTAAGTTCATGTAGATATCCATTTTCTCGACATGTCTATTATCATTTTCTAACAGTTAGCATATTAGAAGTAACTCATAATGGCATTGTAGTGTTTTGTTTGATGTGTTATGCACCATGACTGCAGTTTCTCATCTTTGAAATACCCTTGAAGTTGAACATGTCTATCATCATTTTCTAACAGTTAGCATATTAGAAGTAACTCATAATGACATTGTAGTGTTGTATTTGATGTGTTATGCACCATGACTGCAGTTCTCATCTTTAAAATACCCTTGAAGTTGAACATGTCTATAACAAAACCCCAAGGGAATAATTAAAAGTGGTTGTTATAAACAGGTGGTCTCTAGGGAAAGGTAAACCATTTAGGAAAAAACTCATCAAGGATCCTTTCGGGCGGTCGTTGCAGGCAGGTGGTAATATAATCAAAGACTGAAAGACATCACTGTTGACACCATACTGTGCAGAGAGGGAAACAAATTTCTATTAAGGATCGACTGACAGCAGCAATTAAGACTTGCTGATCCTTCATAACAGAAGGCACACAAAACAAGCTTTAAAAAAAAAAGCAATTACATAACATCTACACTGCTTCTGCCTCCCTCCCCAAACCAACCCCCCCCCCCCCCCCCCCACGGCAGGTTCGACTGTTTTGGTTTGATTGACCCTAAATCGTTACCTTGCACAATGGGGACGCTCATTTGGTTGTCAACGAGGAACATGCGACGTGTGATTCTCCAGTCTGCCATATCACCTGCAAACACAATCTCTCACTGAGAAATATTCTTAGAATTCACTTGGACATAGAGTGACTGCAGTCAATCAGATTACCATACTAATAATAATATTGAATCACTGTGACATTATGGCAACATATGAGCGTATCAACTTTACCTCTTTTCAGCACTACTAGACAATATTGTGAATGAAGTGAGAAAAAAAAGCTTGAAAACCTTGTGAACTCTGTGAATTTTAAGAATGATTTCTGGAACTTTAAAGAATGGGATCGGGAATCAGCCGATTGGCAAAAAACAAAAAAAAACTAAAAAATCTCATGCCTCACTTCCATCATTATACAAAAACTGCACTGTCTGTACTTGCCTCATTTGTTTAAGATTCCCATGAAACAAATAGCTTTAGTCACAGTTATCGTCACTGTCTCAAAGCTGACAACACAGAGGGAAGTTTCTCACCTGTATTGATTTCCCTGTCACCCGTGTCCCGCAGATCTAACATTTGCAAAGGAGTCTTGTACAGGCGGTCCTGGCCTTGGTCAGCGTATTCCAGATCTGGCTTAGTTAAAGATCAAGTAATAGCACTTCATTTTAAACTAATATACCATAAGCCTACGAAAGTTAAAGTGTTGCCCTTGATGTCAAAGTGTAAAAGCGGTTGTGCTGAAAGAATATTGAATGGTAATGTGAATTTTACTCTGCGGAAACTAAACATTTTCAGTTTCAAGAAGTTTAATAGGTAACATGCGCCTTGAGTCGCCTTGTGTGGTGAGATACGTGCGCGATATAAATCCTCGTAAATAAATAAATAAATAAATAAATTAAGTAGATGTGCAACGCCAAGGCACTGCATACCCCAGCGAAAGACAAACCTCTCTCTCTCTCTCTCTCTCTCTCGAACACACACACACACGAACACACACACACCCAAGTTACACACGTACACACATACACACTCACTCACACTCACTCACTCTCTCACACACACTTTACTGTACACACAAAACACACCCCCATTAGCACATATAGACAAACGGACATACACACCTTTACAAACAAACACACATACACTTACGCACAAACACAAACCAACCCACCCACTCTCTCTCTCTCTCTCTGTCTCTCTTTATCTCTTATACAAACAGACACACACCCACACACATGTACATACGCACGCATGTACGCACGCACACACCCACAGACACACACACACACACACATTGACTCACACAAATCTCATACACACAATACACACACACATACGCACATACACGGTTGGCCTAGTGGTAAGGCGTCCGCCCCGTGATCGGGAGGTCGTGGGTTCGAACCCCGGGCGGGTCATACCTAAGACTTTAAAATTGGCAATCTAGTGGCTGCTCCGCCTGGCGTCTGGCATTATGGGGTTAGTGCTAGGACTGGTTGGTCCGGTGTCAGAATAATGTGACTGGGTGAGACATGAAGCCTGTGCTGCGACTTCTGTCTTGTGTGTGGCGCACGTTATATGTCAAAGCAGCACCGCCCTGATATGGCCCTTCGTGGTCGGCTGGGCGTTGAGCAAACAAACAAACAAATACGCACATAGACAGTCGGACACACACACCTTTACAAACAAACACATATACACACTCATACACACACAAACATACACACAAACTCATACACACAACATTCACACACACACACACACACACACACTCTCTCTCTCTCTCTCAAACACACACACACACACACACACACACACCAAGTCACACACACACACACACACACACACACACACACTAACTCACATGCACTCACTCACTCTCTAACAAAAAAACTTCATACACACAAAACACACACCCATACGCACATATGGACAGACGGACATGCACACCTTTACAAACAAACACACATACACGCACACACATACACCCACACACACACTTACACACACACGAGTACAGACTCATGCACGCGTGCGCACGCACACACACACACACACACACACACACACACACAAATACACACACACCACACACATACGAGTACAGACTCATGCACGCGTGCGCACACACACACACACACACACACAAATACACACACACACACACACACACACACACACACACACACACACACACACACACACACACAGTAACACTAACACATGTGCACAAAATGAACACAAACACACACACTTCGCGAGAGAGAAAGACTACAGGGAGGCATGACGTCATGATGCATTAATTGACGTCAAAGACTTTCGACCGTGACGTATTCTTCTTACGCGAGCTTTATCCATAGACTTGGAAACTACGGAATTTCTACCCGTCCAAAGCGGCCTGGGGTGGCGTTTGCTGAAAAAATGGGGGCGCCTATTTTACCCACCGTATTTTTGTTAGTATGGTCCCCATTTTTGGTGAACTTCCATCTCCAACTGTAGCACGTAGCCGGGCACAACGAATCCTTCTTTATCATGTATTATTCGGTGTGCACATTTCTGAAATCGATTACAGTATAGCGTTCACGGGATACCTCCAGCTTCGCTGGGATAAAATAATATTTAAATTATTTGAGACTGGGACAAAAAAACAACACTATGACTACAGGATACCATCAGAACAAGGCAACTATTTCAAAGTGTAAAAACCTTTCATCTTCAACTTCTCATTTACAGAATTTACAGGACATGAGTTTAAGTATCTGGAACACTGTATATCAGTCATATTACAGTGTACAAATGTTAAGAACCCCCAATTAAAGACTTCCTCCTTTTTAAGACCTTGTTTTACAGATTTACTGTCTAACTCTAAGCCTCAGTAGATTTACCTCCATTTTAAGATGCCATCCCTTTATAAGCCCTGATTTTCTCACATTTTTAGGTCTTAAAAGGGGTGTTTCACAGTATAAGCACATTGTGTCTGCTATCTGCTAACCCCTCATGTGCTGATTTCATTCAAAAATGTCATCCAAAAAAAGAAGAGTAAAGGATACAGATGTCATAGAACTCCAGTGGATGCTTCACTGTGTCCCACAGCCCAAGAGCCTTGATATTGCACTGCAAAACAAACATAATTGGATTCACATAATTACTGACTTGTCACTGTGATCTAAACAATACAATCCACTGATTACATCTAAATACCATGTTTTTGCATTGCCCATCATTGATGCACAACTTTCATCACTGATGCACACATTGTAGAGAAGAAAGAAAGAAAGAAAGGGAAGAAAAAAAAGAAGAAAAGGAAGAAAGAAAAAAGAAAAAAGAAAAGAAAAGAAAAAGAAAAAGAAAGGAAGAAATAAAGAAGAAAAGGAAGAATAAACACACTCACAGCAGATATGGTACCAACAGTGAAACTGTTTCTGTTGGTTGTAGCTTAGTTTGAGGCAAAACAACAAGAGCAACAAAACATGAACAACAAATGGTTGTTGCACTTATAATTTAGCATTGAGTAACATCAGCTTTAAACCAAACCACAGTTCTTGGAAATCCACAACTTGTTTGTTCAGTACCGGAAACAGGAGACTTTTCTCCCCACATACAAAAATAACAAAGCAGAGGTTACTTTTGCAAAGTATCACATACCTGTTCCAGTTAAATAATTTGCCAACAAAAGATAACTTACGCTGTAAGAATAATACGTGCCGAAAAAATAGGCAGCGTTTGCGATGGTTTCTGTTGTGTCACACAGCTGTAGCAGGCCATCTGTAAGCGGCACTTTCCGCAAAAACGTCCCATCAAGAGAGTGAACCATAGCTTGAAAGGGTATGATCTTGGGTGGCGTGAGTGTGTAGCTGTCTGGGATGTCGTTGGAGTTGATCACATCGTCTGCGTCATCAGAAAAGTATAACAGCTGGTACGGCACACCCCTGCAATGTAAGAATCATGGTGTTAGAGTTAGTAATAAAATAAGTTACAAAAATCATGTCAGAGTGCAAAAGAAAAAAAAAAGTCGCGTGAAGTGGTATAAAACATTTAGTCAATCGTTAACAAACTATAAAGATCAATAACCAAAAAAACCAGTCATCGCCTAGACTACCTTCAGATAGTCCCGGCTAACCTGAAGACCGAGGCGGGTCACCCTCGTCTCCGTGAAGCACGCGACCAAAGAACTTACTGGACCTATTTTCTTCCACTCTGAGCACACTTTTTAGAGTAAACATGACATATCTATATATTTTTGAATTCAGGAGAAGATGAGGAATACAATGCGATTATTTTTTAATCTGTAACTTAAAATTCGATTTTAATGACAACTTTATTGAGCGAATTAATTAACTAATTTCTAAGCTTCTAAGCTGAAATGCAATCCCATAGTCCGGACTTCGTCGAAGATTGCTTGACTAAAGTATCAATCAATTTGGTTGAAAAATGAGGGTGTGACAGTGAGGCCTCAACTTTCACTAAAACCAAGATATGACATCATCAAAGATAGTACATCGAAAAAACAAAAAAACGTCTGGGGATATCATACCCAGGAACTCCCATGTGAAGTTTTAGGAAGATCAGTCCAGTAGTTTTCTCGGAATCGTTCTACACGCACACATACACACACACACACACACACACACACACACACACAGCCACCCTCGTCTCGATTCCCTGTCAATGTTCAAACATTTAGTCAAAACTTGACTAAATGTAAAAAGCAGCTACATTAAAGGCATAAACTTTGTAAAGAGCTTGAGGTTTTCTCTATTTTTCTTTATTACTTCTATGTGACTATTTCTAACTATCCACACTAAAACTTATAATTAAACCTATATGCCACAACTTAATATTAGGGTTGTTGGTAAGGTTTTCTGGAAAATTATGCGTGTGTGTATGAGAAATAGAGAGACATAGATAGATAGATAGAGAATATGTGTGTGTGTGTGTGTGTGTGTGTGTGTGTGTGTGTGTGTGTGTGTGTGTGTGTGTGTGTGTGTGTGTGTGTGTGTGTGTGTGTGTGTGTGTGTGTATGTGTGTGTGTTTGTTTAAGCGTAATGTTTTTTTCACTCATCTGAGCAACAACAAAATCTAAACTTCAGACAGAGACTTACAAAGTGTTTTGACGAATATAGCTGCAGATGCGCCCTTGTCTTTCATTGTATAAAGTGAGAGTGCAGAGGTTTGCGACGACTTGACATGCTGTAGCGTTTTTATATGTTGCTGTCTGGAGGAAGAAAAAATCAAAACATAATTGGCTCAGTTGTAAAATACATATCTATCATCTGTGCTACATCTTCTGTTCACTTAAACTACACACACATGCACATAGACAAACACACACATAATTTGTTGATTATGTATGTTAACATACAGAAATACACAAGCGCCAACCTACTGAAACTCACACAGACCAAAACCTAATGATTTATATAAGCAGTGTTGTTCCCAGACTCAGTGGAAATAGGTCAGTTCGACCTGAATTCAAAATATGTAAAAGTCCAAATGTACTGGCTACATGAAGTACAGTGAAACATGGCAGAGATCAACATATTTGATTGTACTGGCTACATGAAGTACAGTGAAACATGGCAGAGATCAACATATTTGATAGAATAATCCTTGAACTCACTCAAATGTTGCCTTTATTTTGTTATTTCACTGTGTAAAAAAGAAGAATACTTAGTCTAAACCTAGCATCATCAGATCCACGAGGAGGAGTTTACCTGGTTCAGAAACTTTGTTGGGTGTTAAAAAAAAAGAAATAAAGAGGAAACAAGAGGCGAAGCCTTCAAGGCTCACGTAAGAAATAGACAAACAGTAACACAAACTCAATCACTCCGTCACACATACACACCCACACACACAGTAAGCTTAGGTGACACTGTGCAAGAAAGAGACACTAGATCTAGATCTGTCTGTGTCTGCATGTAGCCTACTTACAGGGACACGACTGCCAAATAGTCTCGGCCCGCTCAAAATAACAATGACCGAGACCACACACACCACGCGAGAGAGAAAGACTACAGGGAGGCATGCCGTCATGATGCATTAATTGACGTCAAACACTTTTGACCGTGACGTAATCTTATGCGAGCTTTATCCATAGTCTTGGATAACCACTCACACATAGACTCGGAAATGTTAAAGTTTCTACCACAGACATACACACACACACACGCACACACACACGCACACACAAACGCACAGACAGACAAAGTTACGATCGCATAGGCTACACTTCGTGAGCCAAAAAAGTGTGCCATGAAGTCATTCAACAAAAAAAAGGCATTACCCTCAACTGAACAATTCGGCACCCACACAGGCAAGCCTTCACAAACACTTACCTCACACATAGCATAAGCCGCCCTGGCGTGTGTTTGAAAGTATAATGACAGAGGGTTGTCAGTGCCACTCTGAAAGGAATAACAAAAATGCTTTTGTTCAGCTTAAATGTACATCATTCAGGGCTCGACAATAACGAATGCCCGACAGCCCGGGGCAAGCGTTTGAACCTGTCGGGCAAGTAAACCTTATGACCAGCTGCCCGACGGGGCAAGTGACAATATGTCAGTGAAAATTAAAATGTATTCAAATACCTTGGCGTACAAAGGACCAAACTTCCGAAGAACAAGACTCTTCCAATGTTTCCCCCAATGTTATCGATCGCTTCTGCTAACCGGAAATGCTTTCGTTCATGTATTCACCCCATTCAGGAATTTCCGATTTGGTGACATTTCTTTAATCTAACGCGGCTTCTCATTGGTTTAGGTCACGGCTAAGAGCCAATCAATGAAGAGCTATCTGAAAACTGAGAAGCACAGTTCAAAATGGCTTCGCAGTCGTCGATGTTTCCTTTTTAACAACTTCAAAGCGCGGTGTAGATGACACAGACGATGGTTCGAAACGAAAATCCCAGAAGAAGGCATTCGAGGCCTGTCGTGACCGGAAATTCCTCTCATCTTGGCTTACGGAATTCTCGTTGGTAAAATACGACGACGAAAAGTGTCTTATGTTCTGCAAGGTAAGGATTTTAACGTTTACATGTTGTGTTGTTTTCAATTAGTTGTAAGAAAGAAATGCTTGCAAAACATCTTTGAGCAAAAGAGTCAGTGTGTTACTGTTTGCGTTACTCCGTTTTATTGTTTTATATCTCATTCTCTATTTAGTTTATTGTGGCAAGTAAAAAAAAAAATGGGGCAAGTAGTTTTGATGTGTACTTGCCCGACAGGGCAAGTTGTCAGAAAAGTTAATGTCAAGGCCTGATCATTACATATGATTTGTGTGCACTGTCTTTAAACCAGCCAAATAACAACACTCTTTTATTCAATATCTATGCAAAAAAATCCTTGCAGTTTGCTCAGATCAGGCCTCAGTAATCAATGCTTCCTCAGATGGAATCATGCCCTAAACAAAACTGTAAATGAAATGGTTTAATAATTGCTGAACCTTGCTAGCATCATAAATGTTGGAAAAAATGCTTAACTCATTTGAGTCGTGCCGGTGAAATAATGCCGGCACTTTTCTACTACCATGGGTGGGAGCCCAAAATGTTGCCAGGACTGAACATTTTGGAAGGCCGGGGTCCAGGGGCTGCTAAGGCTCCGGCAGGGTGCAGGGGTAGCGCCCTTGCTGGGGGGTCTAGGGGGGCAGCGCCCCCCATCCGAAAATGAATTTTAGCATTTTAGGGAGGGTTTAGGTGGCCTCTCCTGATTTATAAATTTTAGAACAAACAAGCTTTTTGGAGAATGCATAATATATACATCTTGTAAACTTGAAGGTTTTTGTAACTGACCAGCTGAAAATTAATTTTAGCATTTCATGAGGGGGCTATTTGGGCCTCTGCTGGCTTTAAAACTGATAACAGCAAACAAACAACTACAAATGGGGGGGGGGGGGGGGGGGGATGCACAAAATCAAACACCTCTATACTTGAAGATGTTTGGTTGTATCACTCTTGCTAGAGGGTCAACAAAAACAAGTGGTAAACACATTTCAAGAAGGATTTTTAGAAACTCCTATAAGCTTAAACAAAATCTTAAAACTGGAGATGCACAAAAGTAAAAAAAATCTCATAAACTTGAAGGTTTTTGTAACTAACCAGCTGAAAGTAAATTTTTAGCAATTCAAGAGTTGCTATTTGAGCCTCTCCTGGCTTTAAAACTGAAAACAGCACACACTTTTTTTTTTTTTTTTTTTTTTTTGGGGGGGGGGGGGGGGGGGGGGATGAATGCACAAAATCAAAAACCTCTATACTTGAAGGTGTTTGGTTGCATCACTCTTGCTAGAGGGTCTACAAAAACAAGTGGTAAACAAATTTCAAGAAGGGTTTTAGAAGCGGCTCAAACAAAAACTTAAAATTGGAGATGCACATAATTAAAAAAAGCTTGTAAACTTAAAGGTATTTGATTTCATCACCTACTTTTGTCTTTGTTTAAAACAAATGTTTACTGCATTAAAGGAAAATCGCCATGCAAACAAAGCAAACACAGAAAATAACAGTCACCTCCCTTGTACTACACATTTTTACATGTAGCGTATGATTTTATCATTGCAGGTGGTATATTCTCAAATAATTGTTGAACCATAGCTTGAACCAAATGAGAAACAAGTTTCAAGTCAGTTTGTTTCAATTAAACACCTTCAAAAGGGCTAACTGCTCAGGTTATAACAGAAGAAGGTTTAGACAAAAACAGAAACCCAAAATTCTTCCTGGGAAGACCAGGGACGAAGTGTCACACAGTTGGATATATGATCTACAGCCTCAATTATAATGTTAGGGTTTTCATAAAGATCACATGTAATTCTTTCTGATACATTTTGTTTTATGTTGTTATGTTGTGTGGTTGTGTGTCTGTGAATTTTTACAAAATGCCAAAAACAGTGCGATTTGAGGGAACGAAACGAACAATACGGGCGCGACTCGAATGAGTTAAAAGCACATAGAACACCCTAAATGGTGCTGATGGGGTCTATGTCAACCAAAAGAGTGGGATTCCCTGTAGGTGGAGTTCCTGCAGATGGATTCCCTGTATACCAGTAGTTTTTCGATCTTTTTTTATATTTCTCAAAAATTTGAGTATGGTTTGCAAGTTTTATTGAAAAACTCCACCCTGTGGGATTCCCTGTATACAGGGAATCCCCCTACAGGAACTCCACCTACAGAGAATCCCACTCTTTTGGTAAACATAGATCCCATCAGCCTAACCGGTCTGCGACTTTTCAGATGTTTGATGACCAGTAAAACCTTACAAAATCTCCTGGAAAATCAGGTCTTGAAAATAAGGAAGTCTTAAAATGGAGGTACATTTACACAGGCTGTGATTGAACAGAAAATCTGAAAAAGGTCTTAAAAAGGGGCAAGTCTTGAATTAGAGGGTCTTAAAAGGTGGGTTCCTCTGTAATAGAATACTCACAATTTTTGGAAGCTCGAAGAGTACTGATGTTTCAGGCAACAAGGTGACCGTGCTGGGAAAACAGTAGCCCCCAGTCTGCAAAATGATTAAGCCCATGATGCAACCATATCAATGGTTTCCAATATGAAAAAACAACTCAAATCCACAATAAAATGCTGCTACAGAACATCAAAAGAAGTCACAGGAATGAGTGTTTCAGTCATTTCGTTCACTAAACACAACAAGAAAAGCAAATGCTTTCGCAACTTAACCTTGTTATGACTAATATAAATAAAAAACATGTCATCTACTGCTCTACCTCTATGCACAGTAAAGATGATCATTCCTTTCTTATTGGCAGGAACTCTACCCCACAGTGACCTTAAAATTTGACCAGGATTAACCAGGATCGACATTGCAATGTCTGAAAGTCTGTGATGTTGCAAAGATGTCACTTCAAATCCATGGTAATTTCCATGTTTTGTCCGAACATGACCCTCTGTTACTTTGAAATTCGACGAGGATCAATCAAACTTAGGTCATGTTTTAAAGTTATCAAATTGTAGAAGTGTGTGAAGTTTCAAAGATTTTTTTTTTAAATTTGCGAACATGACCACACTGTTACCTTGATATTTGACAAGGGTACTTCTGTCCTATCTGAAGATTATCAAAACCTACCAGTGTGTGCAATTTGCAGGAACTAGCTTGACTAAAACATTAAAAAAAATTTAAACATTAATTTTTGTTGTCCACAGCCGTCCTTCCGGATAGCTGGACGACTTTCTGTATTACTTAAGCGAGTCAAAAACAGAAAATTATCATGAGTCAGCAAAAAAACACTCAAACAAATTGAAATCTGGAATAAAATGTCTACTGTAAACTGACTAAGCAGGGTTGTCACTGTCTGTGAGTAACAGATTTACTTGCAACAGCACCAGAAATGTTTCTGTCTAATCAACACCATATAAATGCCTCTTGTGCAAAAAAAACACACACAAAAAACAATGGACTTGTGATCGAAAGGTCGCTGGTTCGAATCCGGGCCGGGACGACACAGGTCAACTTTATGTGCAGACCCAGAGACGGTATCCATCTCCCACCCCCGTGTCACCACAGTGGCACGTAAAAGACCTCGGTCATTCTGCCATAAGTGCAGATGGCTGATACCACCTAAACACGCATACACTTGTGTATCTCATCCAAAGTCGGGTTAAAACCCGGGAACAATTGCCCCTAATGGCTTTGCCGTGAGGGCGTAAAACTTGAATTTCTCTCAACAATGACAAATCTTAAACTAGTCTTTTTACATTTAGTCAAGTTTTGTCATACAATTTGTTTTTCCCGCAAACAGATTCAAAATTGATTGCATCGTATTCCTCATCAAATTCTGAATCTATTTTATATATACATATATTATGTTTACTCTGGAAATATGATCACAATTAACAATCACAGGTTAATTAGTTACTTCAATTAAAATTTTAGAAATCGGTCAAAAAATTATTTCATCTTATTCTTTATCATTTCCTGATTTGAAAAAGGTATAGATATGTTATGTCTGTATTAAAACCAAGCTCAGAAAGTTAATAAGAATACAGAAAAGTGCGCTATTCTGCTTAGCGCAATACTGGCTTATTAATTTCCCTTCATTTTGCACGTCAAAAGTGAGCGATATCCTTGTTAGACTATGTCGCAGGGATTGACGAAGTTGTATTGTCTTGGTGAAAAAATGTAGTGCGTTCAGTTTCATTCTGTGAGTTCAACAGCTTGACTAAGTGTAGTAATTTCGCCTTACGTGACTTGTTTTATCTTGATATTGATACGATTTTGACTGGGATGAATGTAATTAAGACGATAAAAGTTGGTGGTCAATTCTAGCAAGAGGGTGATGTCTGAAGGTACCATGTGAATGTATTTGAAGTAAATAAAGCCTAGCATATTTATTATATGTATCAAACATGACCGCACCTGTGCATCGTTTGCACAACAGACTGTATTACCAAGCTTCAAGTCATTCGTGCAGCGTATACATCTGCAAAAAGAAAAACTTTGTCAGACGACAGTCATATATATTACATACAGTAGTCGAATCACAGTATGTCTGTATGAGACTCATCCCTGCTTGAAAAATTCTCTCAATGCTCAAGATGTTACTCAGTAAAAGTATCACTAAAACTGAAAGCAAACAGCCCCAAAAGCTTCCCATAACACCTTGCATTATTTCTGAAAGCCATGCATGTTTCATACTTTTATTGCCAGTTTAAATCATCTTGCACAAGAAAATTTTAACAAAAGAGAAACTAGCAGGATGAGAATCCTTTCCCAACTCAAACAAACATAATAACTGTGGACAATGTGTATGACAGCATTTACTGCTATCCTGAAGAAGTCAGCGTTCAATCGATGACGAAATATTGTTGAAGACATACCAAGACACTGGTTTCTGTTGTGCATTCTCTGTTGTTTTAGCATTTACTGATTTAGAATTGTAGTCAGATGAGAGGTTTTCAAACATTTGATCATGCAGACACAGCTGGACTTAACATCTTCCCCAAGCTCATTATGTCTTAAAATGTTATTCACCTGTCCCAACAGAATAATCATATAATATATAGAGAATACTACATGGCTTGCTGTGTCGTACCAGATTTACACGAGTTGTTTTTTTAAATATTGAACTGCGAGCGAAAGCGAGCTGTTCACTATTTGAAAAAGCAAAGAGTGTAAATCTGGTACGACACAGCAAGCCATGTAGTATTCTGTTTATCCTACATACTGTACTTAGTGTATTTTACTGAAAATGTCTTGCAGTGGAGGCAGCTAAATTGAAGACGCTTGTTTTGGAACCTCGATCTCTTCTAAAGCCTCATGCAATCTATTACGTCAAAGCAAAGAAACGTCATTCTGAAAGTGTGGCGTGACGTGTTCGTTCTAAAGATTCATCGAGGGTAATTAGCGAGCGCAATTTTTGTTTTATAATGACGTTTGTCTCGGTGACTTTGGCATCATAAGCAGTGGAAAAACAGGTCCCTGCCAGACTTGCTTGACATGACCTCATTTACATGATATACACACGTGTGATTTGAACGATTATTATCTCACGGGTGTCTCTCTCACGTATGTAGGATAAATATATATATCATAAGATCAGATGGATTGGTGATCACATGTGAAGTTGATAATAAAACTAACATGCATACATTTAATGCTTTCTCTTTCTAAATAACTTACCTGTCTCCTTTGTTGTTTGGAACTGTATTTCCCTCGCATAACACGCACAAGTCTTTGTTGGCGGTGGCCGCCCACAGTCCATTTAACTCTCTTTCAGCTTAACAAATCCCCAAACAAACAGATATTATATTAATATATATATGTGGGCGTCTCTGATACTGAGCACAGACCAAAAATTGATAGGTGTACAACTTTGGGGATGTGTTTGGACACATTGCTGCAAATATGACAGAACCAAATGTTATTCATTTGCCTTCTGAGGCATTTTACTAATAAAATGAACGCTCAAATTGATACAAAAATCTATTCTTGTGAATTTATAATATATTTTTGTAATCCGATGAGCGAGTCAAAATGGCGACGAAATGTGTGACATCGGTCAACACGCAACTTTGAAGTGCTCGTTTTTTAAAATTACACAGTTTTCAAATGCGATACAGGTGTTGAAAATACCACAAAGGATGAAAGTTAAATGATGCTAAGCAAAGTTGATAAATGACAAGGCATTTCGCCTAAACAGGCACGGTAAAAAGTCGGTCGCGTACATCCATTTTTCAAGAAAATATGAGAGTAGAATCATCTAAGGCCAGCAAAGCACATACACTAACATATTCAATAACAAATGGTCTCAAGAACTCACATTTTCACTGGCTTCTTTGTGCTGTGAATAGCAAGTCGAATCACACTATGGATGTCTCTTATGAAATCATTATGTTGCCATACCCCAAAGATTCAAGAGACATTTGACTTTGGAAAAAACACTCCTGAGAACACACCACAAGCATGTTACTCTCCAAACAGTGAATTTTGAATGACAAAATCGATTTAAAATTCAGTAAAATCAATAAAAAAAATATATAATCGAAATGCTGCAAGGCTTGTTTGAATTTTGTTCAAAACTCAAAATAGATGTACACACCAAATGGCCACTGGTTTTGACAAGCAAATTCAATGCAATTTATTCTTCAAAATGACGAAATGGAACGCTGAACGTCATTACAATACGTAATTTCGTCGTGACGTCATCCGTACATATTTCTGTTCGGCCCGTACACTGTTATTCAGCCGGTACACTCAGGTATTTGGCCTGTGAACCTGTACCAGGCTTGATCCTGTTGGAGTAGGCTATAAATATCAGTCTGCTTATAGGCACAGTAAGCCTCCCGTAAACCATCACAGAGCTCCCCGAGCGTCTACATACAGTACAAGCATACTTCCATTTAAACGCTCACCGAACGGGAACATCCTGGCTGCTTTCTGTCGAGCGTGAGAAATTTTCAAAGAATTTATTTTCGTGGACTTGGCCCTGAAGAACAATGGCGCCTCGTTTTGGTGCTGGACGGCTGTTATGAATATCCCGGAAATCACGCCCGGACAGTAAGCCTCCCGTAAACCATCACAGATACTGTCAGGCTTTTACACACAGTACAAACACCCTTCCATTTGAACGCTCACCAAAACGGGAACATCCCAGGTGCCCTACGTAAAGAGCGAGTAATTTTTAAAGAATTAATTTTGCAGATTGTCTCGAACACTTTTTGGACCCATCCTGAACTCAGGTCAAAAATTAGTTACTTCCCTTAAACTGGCAACAGCCGTGGATCGATGATTATCAGAATGTTTAAAATCTAGCTTGTTACACAAACATTCTTTAATCATAAAAGAATTCTTTTTTCATCAAGACAAGATCAGTGCAATTCGAAGTTGTGAAAGTTTGAAAAAAGAAAAGCCCGGAAGCAGGGTCACGCAATGGTCTTAGCAGACGACGGTTTATCAGTCAGTGCATATCGCCGTTCCTCTCAACAGTCAAAAGCCATCGCTAGAGTTCTTGTGAACCACAGCCGTTTGTTTCGTGCATAAAAACGTGCTATTGTAAATAAGCTCACATCGAGTCGCACTCAAATAAGGCTAACTGACGACTACATTGTGAAAAAGGGAAACTGGATCACACGGGTTCACGATGGCTCAGGGGTAAGATAAACCACGCAAAAATAAATTCTTTGAAAATTGTTCGCTCTTTACGGAGGGCACCTAGGATGTTCTCAATCGGTGAGTGTTTAAATGAAAGGGTGTTTGTACTGTGTGTAAAAGCCTGACCGTATCTGTGATGGTTTACGGGAGGCTTACTGTGCCTTTAACCGCAACGTCTGATGACCACAATCGGTGCAGAAATGAGATATAACGGGTTTTAACTGACACAAGTTTGTTTTTCTTCTTAAAAGGTGTATATCTAAATTCAGTCAGGGTTTGTGGTCCTATCAAACAAACATCGTCAAAATCAAAGAAAAATATCAAACCTTAACTGTTTTTAACGGACAAAAGTTTACTTTTCTTCATCAAAAGTTTGAATTGAAATTTAGTTAGGGACAACAGATCTACCTACAAAATGTCACTAAGATCGGTGAAAAAATGGGGTTTAACGGTTTTTCAAACTGCCAAAACTTTGATTTTTGTCTTGAAAAGTATGTTATGATATTCAGTTAGAAACAACAGACCTACTAACCAAATTTCACAAAAATCGGCTTAAAAATGAGATTTAACGGACTTTTAACTGCCAAAAATATTGCTTTTTTCTCTTGAAAAGTATGTGTTTCAGTTTAATTAAGAACAACGGACTACTATGCCAATTTTTGTGACAATCCAACTTTAAATTACAAAATGTCACACTCTCCGTGCCAAGATTGAAGACGCCCACATATATATATGGGTGCGTCTCAAAAACTGATCCTTTTGTGTGTGCCATAATCAAATTAGCCCACAATTGAAACATACTGAATTTTAAATCATGATATTGGTATTTTTGAGAAGTAAAATGAATAAAGAAATAGTACAAACAAAATTGAGTATTTTGCATGATTATTATGAAGATTGTTTTGCGAAAGAAATGATTGGATGCGTGAAAAATGGAGGTCTGATCTGTGACATGAACCATCAACTAGTTTTGCACCTCACTACAAGAATCGTTTAGAATGTCCAAGGACTGCTATTCTTGTTATGTGTGTTTGGTTTAAGTGTACCTGACAGTTGAAATGTTATTTTGTCCACAGAATTGTTTTTTTAAACGAAATTAATCGCTTGAAAGTTTGCCATCACTGTCGTAACATAGGTTTCCGCACGCGTGCAACAGCAACAAGTCCTAAATTTGAACTTTAGAATTTGCATATTCATCTTCAACACGATCTAGACATGAAAGGGCATAGAACATCGCTAAGCTAAATGTTATTTAAGTATTATTTTCTCAAAATTGCATCTGCAAACTAAGTTGAAAGTTGCGCAATATGACATGCTTCTTCAAAATTCAGTTACGATGGTGAACGGTTTTGCAAATAATGTTCAGAGTTTTGAAGAAAGATTAGAACTATTTTGCGCGTAGTGACTTAGAGGTGCGGGTGACTACGCATGCGCAGTTACAGAGAGAAATAGTTCAGCTTCCAGCAGCGAAGAAAGATTTCGAGAATGTTTCCGAAGTCTGTGATTTTGTTACGACAGTGATCAACACCCAAGGTTCTTGAGAAAAGGTGAGTTTTTGCTGCTATGATATTCTATGAAGTGAAAAATTAGGCTAAACATTTGTTAATAATAGTTTTTCTTTCGATTTCACCTAGTCAAAACTTGACTAAATGTTTTAACATAGAGGGGGAATCAAAACGAGGGTCGTGGTGTATGTGTGTATGTGTGTCTGTCTGTCTGTGCGTGTGTGTGTGTTGAGCGATTCAGACTAAACTACTTGACCTATCTTTGTGAAATTTGACATGAAAGTTCCTGGGTATGATATCCCCGGACGGTTTTTTCTTTTTTTCGACAAATACTTTTGATGACGTCATATCCGGCTTTTTGTAAAAGTTGAGGCGGCACTGTCACACCCTCATTTTTCAATTAAATTGATTGAAATTTTTGTAAAGCAATCTTCGACGAAGGCCGGACTTCGGTATTGCATTTCAGCTTGGTGGCTTAAAAATTAATTAATGACTTTGGCCATTAAAAATCTGAAAATTGTAATAATTTTTTTTTTTTATATAAAACGATCCACATTTACGTTCATCTTATTTTACATCATTTCCTGATTCCAAAAACATATAAATATGTTATATTTGGATTAAAAACAAGCTCTGAAAATTAAAAATATAAAAAATTATGATCAAAATTAAATTTCCGAAATCCATTTAAAGGAACGGTAAGTGTCAATGTTTTCTTTAATTGTAAAAGTTGTATGTTCAATGGAATGGTAAGTCTGAACAAAATAATTACTTTATTTTGTTTTTAGCCAGTGAATGTGGATGCATCAAAATCTTGATAGACATTAAACAAATTCATGTTAGTGAAACTAGTACACAGATTGCATCAATCTTTGGTTGAAATCGCTGGTACTTGCATGTTTCAGGTGCAAGAGATTCGACCTGATGAACTGGTGGTACCGTTCCTTCGAAGGAAACCGGAGGGGAACTAGTATTGCTTTCCAGGGATCGATATTTACTTAGTCCCTGCATCTGATGCAACCATGATTCGTGACCCCACCTTCAATGCCAGGGGGCATTATTTCTTTTAAAATAAATTAATTAACTGCAAGTGGCAACTGTTCTATATGTAACCAATGCCTTTGGTTTATTGTCTTAACAATTGAATGAACCACTTTTGAACATTTGCATTCTTCATGTCAAACCTTATAATACATGTCTGGTTGTTCGTTTCCGAGTTACATCGGTGATGAACTTTTCATTAATGTTTCTCTTTTTTGGGGCAAAGTTTTCTTGATTTTGTCCAGCTTTTTTTCTTTCTGTTCCTGTTTTAGTGTTTGGCATTTTACCTAAGAAGAATCTGGTTGCAAAATCAGCTTCATTTAGTAAAGTTTGTGGGAAAAAGCATAACCGTTTCTTTGTTACAAAAGTGATGTTTCCATGTTACATCGGTGACCATTTTGCATTCTTTTGGGATAACTTTCTAACATTTTGTCTTAGAGCAACAAATCTTTGTATATATGCTATTGTGAAGGTTAAATGTCAATAAGACTGAATGAATGCCATGTATCAACATGTTCTGATCAGGATATCATTAATTAATTTTCATTTTTGTATTGAAATTTTGACGAATGCATGGAACATTGAAAAAAACATTATTTTGTTGTTTGCATGTAGTCATTTCATATTGAACTCTATAATGGCTTGTGATTCAACAATAATAACTGAATAAAAGTCGTTTTCAGCCTTATAAATGCAGTTTTTTTGTCTTTTATTTTTTCCATGTTACACGGGTGATTTTGCACACATGGTCCAAATAATGCTCAACATATGGCAAACTAAAGGCAATGTTATATTTTTTCTTGTTTAAACTGAAAAGGTACACCCTGAGAAGTGTGTAAATAGTATTATCAAAGTTTTCTGGGAAGATTTTACTTTTGGTGATAATGTCACAAACAGAGGACGAGATTCTGAGACGCACCCATATATATATATATATATATATATATATATATACCCTTCAGGTTTTGTCAGGCATAAAATCAGAAGACGCGTACACATCCGTACAAATAAAACAATCTTACGCTGATCTAAGCTTTGAATTATGCTCACAGTATGCGGCCAGCTAACTTATCACCATCAAACCGTCCATTACCTGTCTGTCCCAGACTGAAGTTCTGAACAACTATGTTGTATGGATTGCTTTACACACGGAACACCATCAAAACTTCTTGTTTATCTAAGAGCAGAAACAAACTCATAGTCTTAAATGCCAAACAGAAACAGCTGTTCAAAACAAAGAGAAAAATCTTTTTATATCAACAGTTTAACCCAATGTGTTATACCCAGCAGTTTTTGACCCACTCAGATACGTGTGTGTTTTAAAATTATTTTTTTTATAGCATTAGCAATGACAAACATTACATTGACAAAATACAAACCAGATTATTCCCGTGAATGTATAATCATGCAACCTTGAGGAATAGCTGATCCTAATCCAGCTGCAGGCCCAATCCTCCTAGCCCTAATTGCAGGTTCTAATCTGACTTCCAGAACCCCCCCCCCCCCCTCCTTATTTCAAACAAACACTGAAACAGTTCGTTGTCTTAACCTACCTGTTATAGTCCTGTCTGCATCACATCGGCATGTGACTCCATTGCTGCCATCGGCACACTCCTTGCATTCCCAGCCATCCTCTGACACCTGTACAAATCACGATGATTCAGACCAATCTGAATGATTAACTCAAAAAGATATATACATGTACTACAAATTATACAATGCACACACTTATTATGGAACTATGATGGTAACTGCATTATAACTCTCTCTAGATCGTAGCTTTACCAGTCTGGGGATCATGATGGTATTACATTGTATCCCATTCAAAATAATTTTTCTCGTTCAGAGGTTTCACAACACCTGTTTAAACTTTAATGAGGAATATAAACGTTGTCCAACCCTACAGAGAGGTTCTGTGTCGGCTGCACAGTCGGTTTCTAAGACAATACAGGGGAATTCCACTACATCGCAAATTCGGCTATACATGTATCGCGAAGACATCTATAATTGGACCCCAAAAAACTTCAGACCCCATCGCACATCTTAGCGGTGGTGGAAGAGACTGCAGAGAAAAGTGCTCCACAGTCTCTCTTACTTGTAAATACTAGCATTCTCTCTTCTTTCACATGACACTGGCATACATGATGTACATTATCTTGCCCTTGTTTCTAGACTTGGGTTCAATTGCTATGTTATATGAAGTCTTATATCGCGCGCGTATCTCCAGATTCGGACTCAAGGCGCAGGGATATATTTATGCTGTGTGAGATGGAATTTTTTACACAATACATCACGCATTCACATCGACCAGCAGATCGCAGCCATTTCGGCGCATATCCTACTTTTCACGGTCTATTATTCCAAGTCACACGGGTATTTTGGTGGACATTTTTTATCTATGCCTATACAATTTTGCCAGGAAAGACCCTTTTGTCAATCGTGGGATCTTTAACGTGCACACCCCAATGTAGTGTACACGAAGGGACCTCGGTTTTTTGTCTCATTCTCGGTTTTTCGTCTCATCCGAAAGACTAGTACTTGAACCCACCACCTAGGTTAGGAAAGGGGGGAAAAAATTGTGAACGCCCTGACCCAGGGTCGAACTCGCAACCTCTCGCTTCCGAGCGCAAGTGCGTTACCACTCAGCCACCCAGTCCCAATTGCAGAGCGCAAAGTAGAAGAGTGGGTATGTTTGTGTCAGCCGGATGAACTCAGACAGTATTCATCCTTCTTTTTCTGCGTTCATGGGCTGAAACTCCCACATACACTCGTGTTCTTTGCACGAGTGGGGGTTTACATGTATGACCGTTTTTACCCCGCCATTTAGGCAGCCATACGCCGCTTTCGGAGGATGCATGCTTGGTATTTTCGTGTTTCTATAACCCACCGAACTCTGACATGGATTACAGGATTTTTCCTGTGCGCACTTAAGGTATTGTGCTTGCGTGTACACACAAAAGGGGATAAGGCACTAGCAGGTCTGCACATAAGTTGACCTGGGAGATCGGAAAAATCTCCAGGCAGCCGCGGCCGGGATTCGAACTCACAACCTTCCGATTAGGAGGCCGACGTCTTAACACTGCGCCACTTCGCCCGTCAGTATTCATCCAAAAGAAATTCTTGGTCACAGGTTAAAACCAAAACAGTAAACCAAACCACGGAACACCCCCCCCCCCCCCCCCCCCCCCCTCCATATCATGATCTGATTCTTTACAACCCAAAGACCGCGATATCATGGAAGTTTACTATACTTGTAATCATTTGTATCATCTGTAATATTAGGTACAATCACATGCCATACCACTGCCAGACTTATTAACAGCCAACACGGCAACAGTCAATTATTTTTTAATACAACACTTGTAAGTTGTACGTTGTAAGTCAAGCACTCTTACAAATCTGTTTCCTAACAAGAAGAGCAAACGCTCGATCGAGTCACTTTCGCAGTTCTGAATATTATATGAGGCATCAGATGGACAGGAAGAAATTGCTATTCACAACACAATGAGTCACGTTCACATAAAATTTGAGCCCGGTCACTTTTATAGTTTCCGAGAAAAGCCCAACGTTAAGTTGTGTGTTGCCGAACAGAAAAGGCTAGTTATCTCCCTTGTTTTTCTGATAACGTTCGTAAAAGGCTACAGATGTAAATACTTTGATGTAAAGAATAATCCTACAAAGTTTCAATCACATCCGATGAACTTTGTCAAAGATATAAAATGTCTAATTTTTCCTTTGACGCTGACCTGTGACCTTGAAAAAGGTCAAAGGTCAACGAAACCATCGTTAAAGTGTAGAGGTCATTGGAGGTCACGACTAAACAAAATATGAGCCCGATCGCTTTGATAGTTTCCGAGAAAAGTCCAACGTTAAGGTGGTGTCTACGGACGGCCGGCCGGACGGCCGGCCGGACGGCCGGCCGGACAGACTAACACTGACCGATTACATAGAGTCACTTTTTCTCAAGTGACTCAAAAAACAATAAAACGTACCCCAAAAAATCAAAATCATTCTAAAACAAGAGGCGAAGCCTTCAAGGCTCACGTAAGAAATAGACAAACAGTAACACAAACTCAATCACTCCGTCACACATACACACCCACACACACAGTAAGCTTAGGTGACACTGTGCAAGAAAGAGAGACACTATATCTAGATCTGTCTGTCTGCATGTAGCATACTTACAGGGACACGACTGCCAAATAGTCTCGGCCCGCTCAAAATAACAATGACCGAGACCACACACACCACGCGAGAGAGAAAGACTACAGGGAGGCATGCCGTCATGATGCATTAATTGACGTCAAACACTTTTGACCGTGACGTAATCTTATGCGAGCTTTATCCATAGTCTTGGATAACCACTCACACATAGACTCGGAAATGTTAAAGTTTCTACCACAGACATACACACGCACAAACACACACACGCACACACACACGCACAAACGCACAGACAGACAAAGTTACGATCGCATAGGCTACACTTCGTGAGCCAAAAAATGCTTCTAAGCTGTGTCACATTCAAACAAATTAACAAACAAAACTGTACCACAAGGCAAATAATTTGAATTAAATCAACTACCTGATCAGTTGGAGATAGACACTTTTGACAGGACACCTGATTACCGCCAAAATTTTTGGTGTACTTGAAACCAGACTGGCACTCACAAGTTAGCCCTGCAACATATTGACCAGTATTGTAATTTGTAAATTATATTTTCACTGCTGCATTTATGATTCAAACTCTTGCCAACATGAAGCACAGGTCAGGCAGTCTGCAATCTCCAAGAAAAGTGTTTTTTTAAATATTTCTTTTGTCACATTTCTTTTCAGTATTCTCAATCATATGGTAGTTAGAAGTAGAACACAATGAAATTCATAACAAGCAGTATAAAACAAACAGTGATAGCCAAATCAACTGCCCGGTCGTCAGGGGTGAGTAATATTTCCACCGGGCTCGCAGCTTGCAGCTCGCCCAGCTGGCCAGTGAACATTCTGGTCAAATGCAGAGCAACTCTCGGTTGTACTTTTCAGTTTCATTTTTCTTTTCAAGCCACATAAGCATTGCACATGCAGAAATACCTGCGTCTGTCATGAGAACGAGGCTCCTCTCCGAAGCGCTTTTGACGTTTCATCCACACTGCAACCGGGATGTTTCTACTTTCGCTACTGATTCCAAACACGCCAATAGATCTATTACTTTTCAGGTGAACCCAAGTAAAAATAATATTAATAACTCAAAAAGACTGATGCCGAATAAAGGAGAAAAGTAAACAGCACAAGAAAGAGGAAAGATTGACCAATCAAAGAACACTGGCGAGTTGATGATAGCGGAGAGAATAGCTAGCGGCATGCTTGAGTTGGGTGGGAAGACGATTTTAGTTTTTGATGTTGTTCAACAATTCTAAGAATATATAAGAAGAGAAAAAACAACGCATTTTGATTTGGAACAACATTGCTCAAGTTAGAAGATAGATTGGCCATTGCAACTTGCATCAGTGAAGAATGGTGAAAAACCCCACACACACAACTTAACAGACAAGACGCCAGCTGAGCGCGGTCCAGTTGTTGATCGTATGTTACCACCACTATTTTGTGTTATTTAAATCTAACAGTCATTCATACTAACACTGTTTCATAATTTGTTTGTATGGTAAGAACCGAGCTTGTGAAATATCTCTGGCGGGCTAGTCACTTTCTTGAAGTTAATCGCCTGGCTGGCGAGTTAAATGTTTTAGACTTGGCCATCCCTGACAAATATGCCCCCTTTTAGTTTTAAACTTTGCTGAAAATGACATTTGATATTTTTCAAAATATATAAACAGTAGTAAACACTAAAACAGCTCTTCACCCTCCTGAAAATGAAAATAAAATAAAATATATGGAGTGGCTCAGGAACCGATGACTTGCTTACAGAGCCCCAAGGCTCGGGAACAAACAGTCACCAGTAACTCTTGAGATAGACTCTTCTGTTTAGTGTTTTGCCTGCCCTGACAGATAGCTATACATAACATAGTGGGTAGCACTCTAGACCATAGTATTAGAGGTAAGGGAATCGAAATGTGCTATCACCACATTTTTTTTCTCTTTTTTTTTCAAGCTGCCATTGACATTGCCACATTCTACTGGACCTTTCTTTGTTTTAAGGGGTTACTTGTGTGTTCAAATCGCTCGACAGAAACATTACACATTTTTTGCACATGTTCCTCAAAGCAATATGGACACATCTGTGCAAAGAAAAAAGGTGGTTGCCTTATTAACCTTTTTTTTAGAATTTTTTTACTGGGGGTTGTCAAGTACGATTTTGCGAAAAACACTGCGATTCTTAACATGATCCTAACTGACATATTTAGCTCTACAAATGATAAATGAAACATGAGTTTGTGTAGATAAATGAATGGAGAGTATAACTTTATCATAAAATGGTACTTATCAACGTGCATTTTCAGAAAATGATCGAGGTTTCTCGAGGGCGTACATATAAAATTATCACTCCTTTAGTAGTAAAAACGTATTTAAAAAAAAATCGCTCGACAGAACATAACTAAACTTGAACACAGCTAAGTTCACTGTATACAGATACAATACTTGTAAACAAAATAAGTTGTTGCCTTATTGTCTGCTTCACAATTATTCCCGCACCAACCCCACCCCCATATCTTGACTGACAAAAAGGATAAAAAGAAATAATTTGGGAGCGCTGTAGGTCAGTTGGTAGAGCACTGGACTTCTGATACATGAGTTTGAATCAGGGTGAAGGGTTGGGGGTCGGAACATTATTTTGTGTGCAAAGTTTCATGAAGATCTGTCCAGTAAATTTCTATGAATCGTACACCACACACACACATATATATATATATATATACACACCAGGGTAGATCAGTTAGTTTGTAAGGGGGGTGTTTTTAGAATTCAAGAGTGTATATCGAGGTCGCAGAGCGCCCGAGACTGATCATGGCGCATCGCTCGTGAAATCCATTACACATGTTTCTCTAAGCTATATGTCCACAATTGCAGACAAACAAAAACGTTGTTTTCTTATTCATTTTCTCATAAGAATTTTGTTTTGGGGGGTACCGGGTGGACAAATATGACCTTACAGAAAACACTGTAATTCGTAACGTCATCCTAACTGACATTTTTATCTTTAGAAAAGATAAGTAAAACATTACTTTGTGTAGATAAAAGAATGGAGAGTATCACTTTATCATAATACACTACTTATCAATGTGCATGCCGAAAATTATTGAGGATTGGCGAAGGCGTACACATACAATTATCACTCATTTAGTGGTAAAAACGTAAAAACACAAACTTTGCTCGACAGATCATATTCAAATTTGAACACAGTTAACTTCACTATACACCGTTACAATACCTAAGAAAACCATAAGGTGTTTCCTTATTGCTTACTCCACAAATATCCCCGCATCACCCCCACCCCCACATCTTGACTGACAAAAATGATGTACAAATTCATTTTGGAGCCCAGTAGGTCATGTTGTAGAGCACTGGACTTTTGATCCATAGGTTTGAATCCGAACATTTGTGTGCAAAGTTTCATGAAGATCTGTTCAGTAAATTTCTCTGAATCGCACACCACACACACGCACGCAGACACACAAACAGACAGAGGCACACAGACACACACACAGACGCATGCACGCACGCACACACGTTACGAAGGTTTTTTTCTGGAAGTGTCTGTGTGTAAATAACTATTCTATCAGAAATGCATGTCCTAACTCTGTTTACTAAGTCACTCCATTTCACACACACACACAGCACTCAAACTAGGCACAAAGACGAGTGAGATAAGAATCCACAAATATAAACATTGAAACGACGTCATCGAGGGACAGATATTCCTCCACGTAACTACTCAACTTATTATTATATTTCAGTGAATTTAAGTGATTGTTGATTGTGTGTGAATTACCATACATGTATTTTGTGTGAATGACTTAAATATAGGTACGCGGGCAAAGGGCAATAACTTGTTTAAGTCTTTGTGCCTAGTTTGAGTGCTGTGTGTGTGTGAAATGGAGTGACTTAGTAAACAGAGTTAGGACATGCATTTCTGATATAATAGTTATCTACACACAGACACATACACACACAAGACACACACACACACACACACACCCACACAAGGATGGATCAGTTAGTTTGTACTATGTACTTAGCTTTAACTTGTGTGAGTGTGTGTTTTTCTTTGGATGTTGTTGTTTGTATAATTAATGCATTATGGCATTTACACTACTGTATGAACTAGGATACTATTTATTGTAAACATGTATTGCATTGTTCAGTTTGATGTAAAGCGCGGAGAGCGTGGGTTAACCCCATGGTTCGCGCTATATAAGCTTGCCACTATTATTATTATTATAAGGGGGGTGAATTTTGAATTCGAGAGTGTTAATCGAGGTCGCGAAGTGTCCGAGACCGAGACTGATCAAAGGGCATCCGTGATGACCGACCGGTCCCATCGGGTCGGTAGTCAGAAAGAGCGAGCGATCCTGGTCAAGTTTACGTCTTATCGTCATAAGAGATCGATGATGGCAGCACGCAGGCTGTTACAGAAGAAGACCGGGGCCCAAGGACTGTTATGCCGGGGTGGAAGTAGAGATAAGCGCCTACTTCCCAAGAAATGCTCCATATGGCTTCGTGTCTCCAAACACCTCTGACAGTCAAATCCAGCTCCTGGCCTTCACATGGCAGGCCCTGTCTTCGACTAAGAGGAGAAGGGATGCAGGCGGGTCCCTGGCGCCTTAAAACCAGCTGCTTCGGGCAGATGGGGCTCGTCAACCTTGGATGGTCGCTCATCTAGGAGAAGGACAACTCCGATTTCAAAACCCGCACTGCCTTGTGTGCGCCTTGGGAAAGGCAAAGGCTACGAGAAGGAAAACTTCGACAACAAACCCGGGTAGAGTGGACTCGACAGCCCAGCAAGGCAGCTACTCTTGGGGAGGAGGCAACCCTGAGTAAGAACCTCAACCACCGAAGACGGAAGACAGCAGCCAACTTGGCGTGGGGAGAAAATCGGCTGTCTACGCTTCCACGATAATATGCATCGAACGCAAAAGAAGAAGAAGAAAAGAAGAAGACCGCAACGAGCCTTGGCTTCTCCCCTTCACGTCCCCGTTTGGCGGCAGAGGCTGTGTCAGGGCCAGCTGGCGGAATCTTCATTAATGACGACCTGACCCGGCAACGCACTCACACAACAAACAACACACACACGTACATGTACACACACACACACACACATGAGGAAGGGATAATCACACATTGTGCGCCAGTGAGGTTAGATTGGCCACGGTGAGATGGGGTCTGAGGCTGGTAAGGGATTTGGGGGTAGGACCGACGAGAGGGCACGGATTCGGCGGTTTGCCGTGTCGAGTCAACTTCATATAGATCTGTGTAGGCTATCAACAGCCCCAGCCGATCTGGATCTATTCAAGTCAAAGATACGAAGAAGTTTACCAAAAAACATCGATCCCAAGAACTCATGTTGTAACTTTTCAAAGCAGTTACATTCAATCAAAGCTCCATCCACATTAAACCGAACGGGAATCGTCGAAGATCCGCGCAACTTCACTGCAATTTCGAAAACGAATGTACCGTCATAATGTCACCGCAGATCTATAGTTGGTTTTGGTTTTGTGTCGCAGCAAAGAAACGAAGCAAATCTCCGGCTTTTATTTCACACTAAAACATCGTTCATTTAGCGGATTATTAAAATATATTTCTTTGAGGTTGCAGGCAATGGCATCGCTGAGATGTACTCCTTCGAACACACGACACAGGTTATACATTGACTGCATTTGGGCGCTTTTTACGGCCAAAACAGAATGACCTTTTTGACGGGTTTATGGAAAAAATCACTTCAGGGGCAGGTCTAAAATCCTGTGTACAGTGCCAAATCATACATCATTCAAAAGAGCAAAGCATGTTCTTTATTCTAACATATGGGCTAGGGTAAGTCACAGACAGTATCTGTCTATTATAACTTTGGGTAAGTGTATTCTATTCCTTCGATAGTCTCGTCATCTACACTTGCGTGAAAAATGCAATTTTGAGTCTGTTTTGCATAAAAGACCTGCGAGATTTGTAGAAGTCAAAACAACAACTTACAGTCCAGCCTCTCAACTTTCGTTCCATGCAATTTGTTTGTCTGTACGTATAGACTGAGGGGTGCCCCGAAATGATTTGTAATCACAACATTCACAGACTTCAAAACGCCATCGAAAAACTCGTCCATGTGCGTTTACTTGGATGACTAAAACTGTCGTACCTGCCAAAGGCCGCTTCGCGTAACAAAATGACTACCAGAGTCGCAAGGCTCGGGATATTTTTTACAAGAAAGTCATACTTTCGTTGTTCTAGTCCAAATGAATATGAAGATATGGCGAGTTGAAAACGCCGATTCTTTCGCCAGAAACACGTCTGTTTCCACACCGGAAAGAAGGAATGGACTGAGAGCTACTAGAAGCACGGCGCCGTGCGTACAATCGACCGAATGATGTTATTCACACAATGCCATTTGGCGATCTCTAAAAAATCATTTAAAAACAAACTAGTTGACAAGTAATGAAACCAGAGACTATAGAGTATATTCTATAGTCTCTGATGAAACTATTTACTGAAATCAAGAAGTATCTTAGTTCTAACAGTGCATATTGGGCACCCCCTGTCGAACGCACACTGGACCGTGTGTATACGCCGTCGCAATCAAGGCAAGTAACTCAGTGAGTATAAACATTAGCAAGAACCGCAACTTGAACACACTCGTAACACCTTAATTCCTTCCAAGTTCTTCTTCATTCCAAAGCGTTCAACTTCCGAGTAGTTTATGAAATTGAAAGATCGAAGATTACTACAAATAATCTCACGAGTAACTGATTCTATTTATCAACAAACATCAATAAATAAATCATGAACATGGGAACAAACACATACTTTTTTTTCAGATTAATTACTCTTCTTCCGATAGAACTTCAAGTTCAAGTAAACAAAGCTATCCAGCACACCCGGCTCCCGAGACCATACAATTATAAAATTAATCTCCATACATCTTCTCTGAAAAAATAACTTGATTAAAGACCATTGTTCTTTAATTTACAATTTGTACAATGCAATTTAATCTTTACGAAGGACAATGGCTTTATTTCGATCTTGAGCGTTTTGGTTCCCAGGCCTTGGGGCTCTGAAAGTGTAACCGACTTGTCGGTTCTCCAGCCACAGGCAAAAACAAATAAAAAATGTGTGTGTGTGAGAGAGAGACTCAAGAGAGAGAGAGAGAGAGAGAGAGAGAGAGAGAGAGAGAGGGACTAGGGAGAGATGCTTAGATCACCATGAATACATTATGTGTATCTATTTTGCTGCCATGCATTTAACCAGCATAAAAAAGAACGTTAGGACAGTACTACATTTGCCCATGATCCCAATTAAGGGCTCCTAGCAAATTTCAGTCATCCCGCCACAAGATCTAACAGGTCGAAAACTGCTCTACTCTCTAGTCTAGTCTTACCATTAGAGCTCGTCTGTTGCTCAGTGTTGTTCCCAGAACACTTTGTGCATGCTAGATTTACTGAATCAAAATACTGAGGAAATCCCTCTAATTCAGGGCAGGTAGTTGAATCGACGCCCAACACATAATTGTCAGCGGGGGACACTTGACAATTCACGATCGGTAACGCCAAGAGCAGGAACGCGTACAGCGCCATTTTGGTTGCCGTAAACAAGATCATACGGAGCAAATGCATTCCAGTGCCAGCTACAAACAATATTGATGTCTCGGTATTTATCGAAACATTTGCATAAAATCAAAATAGGTTTATTATATATAAAAAACGAAACATTTAAATTAGTTTTAGTTGCTGTGTAAAATGTGTTGTAAGGGCTAAATCATGAATTTAATATACCTACTTACACAGATTTACCCAAACATAATGAAGTACAGTAAAACAACCAACTTACGCTGAAGAGGTATATGTCGACCAAAAGTGGGTGGATTCCCTGTTGGTGGATTTCCTGAAGGCATTTTTCCTGTGTACGGGGAATACACCAGGGCGAATTCGATCCCTGTAGGAATTAAAGTATGATGCCGCTCAATCCTGAATTTTGTATGCGGCATTCAGCCAAGCGGAAAACATGCGTCGGCAAGAAAAACAAATAATCCAAAAGGATTGAGTTAAAGAAAAAATCTCTCTACCACATTGTTTTCTCGTCCATTGAATCACTTTCACTTTCACTCTCGTAAGCTTGAAGTAACTCCATAGCGTCGAACGGAAGTGAAAAGACTATAGAACACTTGCAGTATGTCGTTATTGTGAGTTATTTCAGCCGCGTTTTCTTTTATTTAGTTATCAATTTCAACTTTTTTTCAATAAAAATTGCAAAACGGAATCGAATTTCCAAAAAGGATTAAAAAAAAAAACACACATAACATTTGACTGATCTTCCAAAGCGCCACATGACTTTCAGCGAGATCGACAAAACACTACCGAAAATGCACTTGGGTGTATTCCCTGTATGCAAGTAAAATGCCTACAGGAAATCCACCTACAGGGAATCCATGCACCCACTTTTGGTCGACAGAAAAAAAGGTTGTAAAAAGGAGGATTTTTTTAGAATTCTTTTTTATTGAAAAATTAACTTTCTGTACATGTCTTTGACTTCTGGCATCATTTTCTTTCATTATTGAGTGTGTGTGTGTGTGGTTTTTTTTTAAACTCACAGCCCCTTTCTTATTTCCTCTTACCCTACTCCAATCCAATCTTACCCTACTCCGAGGGCGATGAAAGCAAAAACCCATATGGGGACGGCTGCAGGCCACTAAATTTGGACGCTCCACTGACTACTACATATAGCTAATGTTGGTCTGTCCCAATTTCGTGAACAATAATTAATCACTGGTAATTAGGTAACAGTTGTTATTGACCCTTCATTGGTAGGTCGGTCGTCGCAAAAAAAGGAGGGTGTTGCCATTCGGAGGTTAGTTACAGTGTGAATAAAGGCATCCGTGCCCAGAAAATCAGTCGGCGAACGGAGGGAGTCGTTTTTAGGAGGGGTCATTATATGGAGGTCTCCCTATTGACGTCATCACTTCGTGCGCACCGGGGCTTGGAGGGCAAGAAGCCACCGCGCCGCTTAGCGAAAACATGGAAGCGTGGTGCCGATCGCGAAGTTTCGCTGCGGCGATTCCGTATTTGCGTCGACGATTTGGTTAAATTTCATTCAAGATGGTGAATACTTGTTGCATAATCGGTTGCACAAGCCGAAGCAACAAGGAAAATGCTCTTGCATTTTTCAGAATTCCGAAAGTCGACGCTGGAGGAAGACACCGAGATTTACTCAACAGCAGTATTAATTTTGCTAATGATTGAAACACCGATTCACTCGCTTTTTGACTGAAATGTGCAGTTTGAAACAAGATTCAACACTGCTTATGTTAATGCCATAGCTTTTTGACTCAAGTGTGTGCCTTAATCAATGCTGGTTAGCATGTCTGTATAGTTTATTGACAAGTGTGTGATTTAAAACAGAAACAAAACTGTTTATGTGGATTCCAAACCTGAAACACAGTATTGATTTGACTTGTGTACAGTATCTGTATGACTTGTGCTGGCTGGCATGAGTGTAGTTCCTTTTTTTTGCTTCCTGGCTCAAGTGTGTATAATTCAAAGCATTTTCAAGACTCAACACTATTCCTTATTTGATTTTGAGATCTGATGCGAAGTGTGTGTGTGTACAGTTCTTTTCTTTTTTTCCACTTTTTTGTCAGTTTTTATATGTAAACAGTTACCGTTCATTGATTGGAAACACTAATTCACTCATTGTCAGACATGTGATTTTTGACTGAAGTGTGCAATTTGAAACAGATTCAACACTGCATATGTTGATTTGATGCCATAGCTTTTTGACTGAAGTGTGCAATTTGAAACAGATTCAACACTGCATATGTTGATTTGATGCCATAGCTTTTTGACTGAAGTGTGCAATTTGAAACAGATTCAACACTGCTTATGTTGATGCCATAGCTTTTTGACTCCAAGTGTGTGCCTTAATCAGTGCTGGTTAGCATGTCTGTACAGTTTATGCTTTTTTTTTATTGAAGCATGTGATTTTAGTAAGAACTAATAAATACATTGTTGTTGCAGTAACGTTTTTGTTCTTAAGACTTTTTTTTTTAAGCTTGCGTGTGTCTTATCTGAGACATTTCTTAATTGTGAAGAATCTGGTGAGTGATTGTCAGAATGAGTGTGTAGCTGTGTAATGGCTCCTTTGTTTAGTCAACAAAGTTAATATGTTGAGCCCAGCTGTCCTAAACGGAAAAATATGTGTCTGGTTTGTCTCAAAACAGTAACGTTTCACAAAATTGAACAAAACTGTTGAAAACACACCTACTGGAGCTAACAAAGGCAGAGATTAGGTACAAATCAAAAGTAATGTGTAACTGTTAAATATCACACTCACACCAGCTTCACATTCACAGAGTGACAGATTGGTAAAAATTAAAATACATATAATGTGTTCAACGCTTTATTTAACTGAACTGTCATTGTCAACATATATATAAAAATTAAAAACAAAAAACACGTAACACTGAATTCAGGGAAATTTTTAGTTACTGTCTTCAGCAGCACTAAAGTAAAAAGAAATAGAAAAAATAAAAAAGAAGAACAAAAAACACACACACATTACACATTTACAGGTTCACAATAAATGTTCTAAGGTAATATCAAAGTAAGCACTAAAGCAGACACCAGACTTGATCCCAAAAAGGAAAAAAGAATCGCTTCTCCAAACATAAACATACAAAGTTAGAAATACCATTTCTCGAATAACAATGAAATGAAAACTCACACACACTGAAGCAGAAATAATAGGTAATCTAAAACTAAAGAGCTTCACACATAAACATACAAAGTTAGAAATAGAACTACAAGTTCTTGAATAATAACAAAATGAAAACTCATGCACACACACTGAAGCAGAAATTATATGTAGTCTGAAACTAAAGAGCTTCGGTCAATTTCTCCAAGTATCGCACTTTAGCAACGTCACTCAATGATGTAATGTACTTCTCTTTTGGCTGGTCGACCGTTTTTGTTCCTGATTTTGACATTATTCAATTAAAACACTCCCGAATCATCGAGCGGCGCACTGACGCTACTAGCCGTTCCGCCAGAGACTATAGAGTATACAGAGACGCGTCATCCTTCTTTGCGCTGCGGTGCGAAATTGAGACCGGCCAGCCCAGCGCGGGAAAAGAGCCACTCCCTGCCGCACAAGGAAACTCGCGTTTCGCGGCTGCTGTCGGCTGTGTTTATATCACGGTTATATTAACATACTGTCTGTTCTGTCCGGCTGACAGTGCTGCAAAAAGTAACTGGATGAAAAAATATGTTTGTTTGTGAACATCCTTTTTAAATGACCATAAAAACACGGCATAAATGGTATAGATTAAAATTAAATCACATTTTCTTGGGCAATATTCGCTGGATCGCTGTAGTTATGCAAACATGATTCAAGTCAGTCGCTTTTCACGACCTAACCGTCGTTATTTTTGTGTGTTTTAATCAAATACAAATACATACTGAATACATGGTCAGTTAAGCCTGAGAAAATATGTCAGGAATAAATCGTTTAACGAAATAGTTCCCGGTTAAATCGGTAACTAAGGCATTTAGTCAATTTGGTGTCGTCCCAGCACATCGAAACTGAAATGGGTTGTCAATTACACGGAGCTAAGAAGTTATCATGAAAGGAAAACTGTAATTCTTGTGACCAAACCGGCTGACTTTAAAGAATCTTGATCGATCGATGATTTTCTTATTTCTTTTCAGTTGCTTCTTTCTTGTTCAGAAAGCTCTCTCTCTCTCTCTCTCTCTCTCTCTCTCTCTCTCTCTCTCTCTCTCTCTCTCTCTCTCTTATTATGGCAAGACTCGATTCCGAGGTGGAATAACAGAACTATTTGTGCACATTAAGAGATACGATGCGGATATGTTGTTATGCCCCTTTTTTCCAGGGAAAGTAAAGAAGATGAGTTTTATTTTGTGCTTTGTTGCCCCGCACTTCGTGATTTGCGATGCCAGTTTATTCCTGCTAAGTTTTTATAGAAACCCAAGTTTACACAAGTTTTCTATGCTTTTGGCATCTGTGAATGAAGGTATTGTTCGAAAGTTGTCAGCTTATCACGGTGTACAAAGCATTTCGGCTACGTAGTGTTGTTATGTCTTAGTTCATGAAAGCCTACGGTATATTTTATTTGAAATGTAATGTCTTAGTTCGTGTATGAACTATGATTTATTTCATTTGATTTGTGTGCAAATGTCATTATGTCATTGTATATATATGTTCACGCCCGTCATTTAAAATCAAAATATTAATCATGATAAATGATACTAACGTTCGCAGCTGCAAGCCGTTGTAGATCTACTCTATAACTCCGCGACGGCCGTGTCAATCAAACGAGATGGTTATGTCTACCCTAATCGATCACCGACCGTATTGCCACTAGATCAGTCTACTGATCAGTTCCAGACTTGGCATGCCGAAATGAGATAAAGTAGAGGAGAAATCAGTAAATCTTATACATGTGAAACTAGTACCAACATGCACAGCTTGGACTGGTTTGAGGCTGTAGTGTGTACATTGTGTGTTTTCACTGTTCCGGTAGAATAGATCTACACGCAGTTCGACGCTACAACTTTTACTGATTGTCCAACATTTAACGAGAGAAAAACTGAAGAAACAATCCTCACCTACTCTCTTCCTTGGGAAATTTGAACATCCTCAAGCCTTTGGCATGTGCGTTTGAGCAATTGATGGCCGAACACCATGCCCCACTGCGTTTTCGCGTTGGCGCGACCATGCTTGTGCAGCACGATATCACCACTGCTGTGGAAAGAGAAAGTAGGTGGTTCCATGTTTCCGCGTGGTGGCGCCACTGGGCTTCCGGTCTCACTTTTCAGCACCGTATGGAGCGTCTCTGTATACTCTATAGTCTCTGGTTCCGCTTCTTGCCCTCCAACCCATTTCTGCGTATCACGTGACACCGCTCCGAAGTACGCAAAAGGGAGACCTCCATAGGAGGTTCCACTGTACTTCAAATTAGTTGTGAGAGAGAGAGAGAGAGAGAGAGAGAGAGAGAGAGAGAGAGAGAGAGAGAGAGAGAGAGAGAGAGAGAGAGAGAGAGAGAGAGAGAGAGAGAGAGAGAGAGAGAGAGAGAGAAAGAGAGAAAGAGAGAGAGAGGCACACAATCCCTCAAATTACTTTGCTTGGGGGAGCTTGGGATTCAAACCAGCACTCACAGCTAGCTCTCGAAATCAAGTTTTCTTTTTCAAAGTGAATCGTTGACATGTGCTTGTGGAGCATTGAGAGATTTCTCCATTGGGGTTGTGTGGCATACTATAGGTATCAACACAAATTGTAGTCACGCTTTAATTTCCATCACAATTGACCGGTCAGATCACTGTACTGTTATCGTTGTCCTCTTTCACCCGTTCCAGTGACAAAATGACACAAACTGCAAAAAACATCAGTTGAAACATAATGGAAATGGGTAATTGGGATGGTGCAGGGATAATACGTTTTTCCTGGACCAACTTTCTCATTCGGTCACATAAAGGATGGTCAAGGGGAAAAAGTAGGTGCAACATGAACTTGATAAGATATCGACGTCGTCATTGAATTTTTAGCGTATCTCGTTCAAGACAGCTTTTCAGAAAAAGGCCAAAACTGATTATTTTTATTATGAAATAGTGTTTATATTTGTACCTGGTATGGATAGAACACATGTATTGTCATTTAAATTTGTGAGAATATTTCTCTTGGAGAATGATTTACTTAGTCTAATTAAAGCACGAAAAATCAAAATCGCCAAGAAACGAGTTACGCTAAAATTTCATGATGACGACAATAATATGGGTTATTCTTCATTGCTGTACACCAGTGGAAACCATGTGACAAGGGGATATTTCTTTATTTAACTGATACATTTTAACCATACAAATTGATTTCATGAATAAATATAAGTTTCAAACACTGCTAAGAAAGAATTAGAAATACTGGCTCTTTAATTTTCATTTCCACATAAATTACAAGCATTTCAACGTGCATCGCTCATGTAACATGGAGACCAGAGGATGTGACATGGAATTAAATACTAACATTTAAAAAAAAAAAAGACACATATGTAAACAATTGTTTTGTTGAATTTCGGTATGATTATCTAACTGGAATATTAATGAAACAAGTAAAGAGGATACATTCTAGTTGTTATTTAATATACATTACAATCATTTAAAGGACTGAGAATGCATTTACAAAAATGGTACCCAGCTCTGGAGAATAACCCATACAATTTATAGTTATTATTTGTCAATGTTCCGATACGTTTAAATTTATTTCTACGATTTGGGTTAAAAGACAACGCCTTCATTAGCAGCCATTACATTTTGCTTGGAAAAGGACGAAAGCATCACCAGAAGTCGGGGTTTGCAGTTTTGGAGAGAGATTTGTCGACAGAATCGATTGACAACTGACTCGTAAGGTACATTGTAAGGAATATTATTTAATTTCGTGAACTTTGAAGTTAGTATGTTCGTGATCGCGTCGGTTTTGTGCCGTTTGTTGGAGCTAAATGATGTGTGGAAAATGGCTCCCGCTACATCACACATGCGAATAATCGGTAACTGGGTAAGGCAAATAAATTCTTTCCCGATCGAGTTAATGCCAGTAGGAGCATTTTTAACGATTTTATTCGGATTGTGTATGCACCCCATATTTTTGCGGCATCAATCTGAAGTGATCTGCCAGCAGACGAAGAAACCCAGACCGCAACCGTCTACCGAGTTGGAGTCACGTGACTACCCACTGACCTTCGCGATTCGCTCTTCCTGTCTTTGTGTACCTGAGCGATATATCATGTTATGCTAAACAGGCACAGCATTGAAGAGTATGGTATTGTTTGCCCACAGAGAGCATCAGTTATCATTAATGTCTGAGTGTCTGTATTGTAAATTGTATTGAAATCCACGTCTCCTCTCAGTCTCACTGCAAGCACAGACACACACCTCAACACACATTGTAATCCATCCTGAACTCAGGTCAAAATGAGTTAGGCTCATTCTCTCCCTGACAGGATGCCTTGAGGTTTTTTGTTTTTTTTACATATTTAGAGCTTTTTGTAATGTATTATTGATATAAGCAGATTCGCGATTGTCAATAATGATTTTTCATGGTGTTTTGTAATTTTTAAATTACAAAGGAATTGAATTGATGTAAGACAGTTTCAAGCGAGCTATTTTTCGCGGCTGTATTTACTGTGCAAACAACTCTAAATATGGCAAAAGTGTCACGTGATAATCAACCGTTTGGTTTCGGCGTTCACTGGAGCAGACAATTTTTTCTGTAACCATTTGACAGTGATGAAACCATATATTACGGTCTCCTTCCGGCAGCAGTCCCAAAATTTCGACTTGATTTTACCTTAGAACGATGTCTTTATCATAACAGTGAAGAACATAACGGAGATCACTGTCGAAGTCGGCCAATCAATCTGCAATCATTTTCGTCTCGCGAACACTGATCTCAAATTTAGATCGGTGCTCGCGAAAACCACATGGGAGATAACTCTGTATTTTTGTTTCGATAGATTCGCGTAGGACTGTAGCGTCCAGTCAGGGAGAGAATGAGCCGAACTCATTTTGACTTGAGTTCAGGATGATTGTAATCATGATCATGTATACAGTATGCAAAAGTTAAACTGAAACAGGCACACGCGCGCCCACATTCTCTATCTCTAGCTTTCTCATTCTCACGTACACAGTGGGACATACTTCTGCCCTTTTTTAACTGTCCGCAAATGGTATTACAAATGAATAAATGAGACCAGGGTGTACTTTTAGGGCATATTAGAAGAATTTGGAAAGGTGCTGTTTAGTAGACAGTAGTAAGTTTTCACAGAGAGTGAATCCCACTAAGCATGCCTCAACACAGATTGCTGCATGCATAACCAGCAGAGTGCATGCATGGATACTAACACGTGTAAAGACAGCACACATAACATAAGTAACCTCACTTAGTGAGACTTGTTGAAAAATACTACTCTTTCATCCTTCACTTTATAAGTTTTAGACTAATAAGAGCAGCTCTACCTATACCATTCATTAGTGTGCTGATTTGCCAGAGTTTTGGTAAAAACTTACTGAGTTAGGACTGAAATATATTCATTCACATGAATGCATCTCATTCTCACTCAATCTCAGTTTTAACAACTTCTAAAAAAAAGTCTCAATTTCTTCAGTTGTACTTTTAGTTCAGTTGTGATATTGATAGGATTACACATAAATGTGAACTAAATTGTAGTGATACCAGAGTTGTGCCCAAATAAAGAGGACAGTATGTGTTTTGGACCTCAACTGAAAATATGGGTATGTCCTAGGGACAAAACAAACATTGTTAAAAGAGCTTGTACATGTACATGTATGCATGTCACTGTCAGTATCAGACATTCAAAAACACAAGTATCAATGATTGAACACCTAGGCCTGATAAAAACACTGTGATACTGATGGTCATCTTGCCTCATCTCGAACAAACAGAACAAATAATGAACGCTAAAAGTAGAACATTGAACTACGACTTTTTCTCCAAAAGATTGATTGGAAATATATGAGGCTGTGCCAGAACCTGCCTCCTTACAATGGGACACTTGAGGCAAAAATAAAACTGTTTATATTTGTTGTTGGATGTTGCAGCATTAAAGACTGAGGTTTCCTGAATGTGTTTCAAGTTTTAAAAAGATAAATGAAAGCAGCGTTTTTTAGATATTGATCAATAAAGACGGGCACCTGACTGATGTTGGATGTTACACTGGACACAGTACAACTAGCCACAGTATGATAATTACTTGCCAGATATTTCTGAATCTAATCTTTATCATTGACTTAGATGCTGAAATTGACATTCACATCAAATCCAAACCAAAATTCAATTTTATTGTCCCATAAATTCATCTGCTCACTGTGTCCTGTGTAACGTCCGACAGCAAGCAGTACACACACATTTCATTAAAAATGCAACAAACACAGAAATCTTGTCAGAACAAAAATAATCTTATTTAATACATTGTGTACCACATCTAAAACCAGAAACAAAGTGACAAACAGTTTGTAAATATAGTCTGCAGGCTGTTGAGCATGTCAGATGTTACACTTGGTAGATGTAGAACTGAATGGACACAGTTTGTGCTGTGTCCACGTAAGGACTGAAAGCCGAGGTCACTCATGCCCGGTACATAGACACGTGTGGACGCAAACACATCGTGTTGCCGCTTCAGTCCGTTTTTGCCGTTGTAGTGTGCATTAAAAAGCTTTAAAAACACTAAAAACTTGCAATTCAGTCGTTACATTATTGCGGACGTTACCAGTACGATGTGCCTGACAAAAAATTATAAACACTCACCTTCTCTCTTCTTTGCCGCCATCTTGGGAAATCAAACACAGAGTGCATTCTGGGTAAAGATGGCTTCCCGAAATAATCTTTCTACCGCGAAAATGTAGAATACCTTTTTTCGAATCTGGATATTTTCGTACGTTACCGTTTGACAAAAAAAAAAGTACTGACCTTTTCAGAGCTGAAAGACTGTCTAGCACACGGTCTAATGCTTTTTGTGTGGTAAATTACGTTCAAAGAGTGCAATTTGTAGTCGCCATTAACGTGAATGTTGACGACGGCTCACAGTGGAGTAGCAGACGAACTTTTCGTTCACAGGCACATTTGACATTATGTGTAACGACCGAAACCGTTCCTTTTCAATCCTTTTTTTTTTAAGAAATAGTTTGAAATTTTTATTTATTGTGGGACAGATTTGAAGACTTATACTTCATCTACAAACACACACAGTAAGTTATAGGTAAGTTGATGGTAAACAAGCAAACAAGCAAAATCCTGAGTTCCCTTGAAGTGTCCCATTCACACTCACTCGTTTCAACCCACGCATCTCGTTTCTTTCTTTTTTATATTTAGTCAAGTTTTGACTAAATATTTTAACGTAGAGGGGGGAATCGAGACGAGGGTCGTGGTGTGTGTGTGTGTCTGTCTGTCTGTCTGTGTGTGTAGAGCGATTCAGACCAAACTACTTGACCGATCTTTATGAAATTTTACATGAGAGTTCCTGGGATTGATATCCCCGAACGTTTTTTTCATTTTTTTGATAAATGTCTTTGATGACGTCATATCCGGCTTTTCGTGAAAGTTGAGGCGGCACTGTCACGCCCTCATTTTTCAACCAAATTGGTTGAAATTTTGGTCAAGTAATTTTCGACGAAGCCCGGACTTCGGTATTGCATTTCAGCTTGGTGGCTTAAAAATTAATTAATGACTTTGGTCATTAAAAATCGGAAAATTGTAAAAAAAAAATAAAAATTTATAAAACAATCCAAATTTACGTTCATCTTATTCTCCATCATTTGCTGATTCCAAAAACATATAAATATGTTATATTTGGATTAAAAACAAGCTCTGAAAATGAAATATATAAAAATTATTATCAAAATTAAATTTTCGAAATCAATTTAAAAGCACTTTCATCTTATTCCTTGTCGGTTCCTGATTCCAAAAACATATATGATATGTTTGGATTAAAAACACGCTCAGAAAGTTAAAACAAAGAGAGGTACAGAAAAGCGTGCTATCCTTCTTAGCGCAACTACTACCCCGCTCTTCTTGTCAATTTCACTGCCTTTGCCATGAGCGGTCGACTGACGATGCTACGAGTATACGGTCTTGCTGAAAAATGGCATTGCGTTCAGTTTCATTCTGTGAGTTCGACAGCTACTTGACTAAATGTTGTATTTTCGCCTTATGCGACTTGTTTATTTTCAAACAGAAATGACCATATCTAGCACGGTTATGATTATTATCTCTATGGGTTATGTTTGTCATTAAAAAACATTGGTTTGCCATGAAAGATGGGAACAGATAAAAAAAAAATGTAATCAAACTCAGGGGGTGACCGTCAAAGCACCTTTTGGCACAGCCTCATATACTGGTCAGGATCTTTTTGTTGTTGTTGAGATTTTGGTTTTTATCTTTAATTTAAACTTCTTCTGTATCAGTAGATTAAAATGAACTTGTTTTCAATCCTATATATTTTATCTTTGTTGCTCAGTCAGTTAATTTAATTAATTCACAATGTAAATGTACACCAAAGCACACATCTTATTCTTGCAGTATTTCAAACCTCATTTTCAGCGTTGTTGTCAGAGTGAAAGTAAATGGGTCTGTTGCTCCTGGATTAGAACCATGTATCTCTCCAAATGTCCACATGACTAAAATACTATACAGTGAAACTCGGCTATATTGAAGTAGGCTATATTGAAGAATGTTTCAGGTCCTGGCTGAAGCTCTACTTTTTACATTTAGTCAAGTTTTGACTAAATGTTTTAACGCAGAGGGGGGAATCGAGACGAGGGTCGTGGTGTGTGTGTGTGTGTGTAGAGCCATTCAGAGAAAACTACTGGACCGATCTTCATGAAACTTGACATGAGAGATCCTGAGTATGGTATCTCCTGACGATTTTTTCACATAGAGGGGGAATCGAGACGAGGGTCGTGTGTGTGTGTCTGTCTGTGCGTGTGTGTGTAGAGCAATTCAGACCAAACTACTGTACCGATCTTTATGAAATTTGACATGAGAGTTCCTGGGAATGATATCCCCGTACGTTTTTTTCTTTTTTTCGATATACTTTTGATGATGTCATATCCAGCTTTTTGTAAAAGTTGAGGCGGCACTGTCACACCCTCATTTTTCAATCAAATTGATTGACATTTTTGTAAAGCAATCTTCGACGAAGCCAGGACTTTGGTATTGCATTTCAGCTTGGTGGCTTAAAAATTAATTGATGACTTTGGTCATGAAAAATCTGAAAATTGTAATAATTTTTTTTTTATAAAACGATACAAATTTACGTTCATCTTATTCTACATCATTTCCTGATTCCAAAAACATATAAATATGTTATATTTGGATTAAAAAGAAGCTCTGAAAATTAAAAATATAAGAATTATGATCAAAATAAAATTTTCGAATTCGATTTAAAAACAATTTCATCTTGTTCCTTGTCGGTTCCTGATTCCAAAAACATATAGATACGATATGTTTGGATTAAAAACACGCTCAGAAAGTTAAAACGAAGAAAGGTACAGAAAAGCGTGCTATGCAGCACAGCGAAACCACTACCGCGCTGAACAGGCTCGTCAGTTTCACTCCGTTTTGCACAAGCGGTGGACTACGGTCATTGTGAAAAAATGCAGTGCGTTCAGTTTCATTTTGTGAGTTCCACAGCTTGACTAAATGTAGTAATTTCGCCTTAGGCGACTTTTTGATAAATGTCTTTGATGACGTCATATCCGGCTTTTCGTGAAAGTTGAGGCGGCACTGTCACGCTCTCATTTTTCAACCAAATTGGTTGAAATTTTGGTCAAGTAATCTTCGATGAAGCCCGGACTTTGGTATTACATTTCAGCTTGGAGGCTTAAAAATTAATGAGTTTGCTCATTAAAGTTGTCATTAAAATCGATTTTTTGCAAACAGATTTAAAATTGATTGCATCGTATTCTTCATCACATTCTGAATCTAACAAGAAGAGCAAACGCTCGATCGAGTCACTTTCGCAGTTCTGAATATTATATGAGGCATCAGATGGACAGGAAGAAATTGCTATTCACAACACAATGCATACCTGAAGCATACCTGTGACCTTGAAAAAGGTCAAAGGTCACCAAAGCAGACGTCAAAGTGTAGAGGTCACTGGGAGTCACGTTCACATAAAATTTGAGCCCGGTCACTTTTATAGTTTCCGAGAAAAGCCCAACGTTAAGTTGTGTGTTGCCGAACAGAAAAGGCTAGTTATCTCCCTTGTTTTTCTGATAACGTTCGCAAAAGGCTACAGATGTAAATACTTTGATGTAAAGAATAATCCTACAAAGTTTCAATCACATCCGATGAACTTTGTCAAAGATATAAAATGTCTAATTTTTCCTTTGACGCTGACCTGTGACCTTGAAAAAGGTCAAAGGTCAACGAAACCATCGTTAAAGTGTAGAGGTCATTGGAGGTCACGACTAAACAAAATATGAGCCCGGTCGCTTTGATAGTTTCCGAGAAAAGTCCAACGTTAAGGTGGTGTCTACGGACGGCCGGCCGGACAGACTAACACTGACCGATTACATAGTCACTTTTTCTCAAGTGACTCAAAAATATATACATATGTTTACTCTTAAAATGTGATCACAATTAACAAAAACAGATTAATTAGTCTTACGATTAAAATTTAAGAAATCGATCCAAATATGATTTCATCTTATTCTTTATCACTTCCTGATTCCAAAAACATATAGATATAATAGGTTGTATTCAAAACAAGCTCAGAAAGTTAACAAGAATACAGAAAAGCGCGCTTTCCTGCTTAGGCCACACAAAAAAAATAGTCTGTTCACGGTAACTCGACCGACCCTAGTTTTTAGGACCGACCCTAATCTTTTTTTTTGATCGTCTGAAAAAAAAAACGCATCCAAAATAGAGCTGTTTGCGCTCAAACAGCAGACGACAGAAGGGAGGTAAGCTCAAAGTACTGTTTATAGTTATGTTGGGCAAAAACAGGGATTGATGAGAAGAAATGAACTGTGAAACATCATAGAGAGGGGAAAAAAAAATATAAAAAAATGGGGGAAAAAAAAAAGCTGACCTACCGACCCTATTTTTTTACCCTATGTTACCGTAAACAGACCTTTTTTTGGGGGGGGGGGGCCTTAGCACAATTCGCTACCGCGCTAATCTGGCGTGTCAATATCACTACGTTTTGCACGTGGGAGGTGAGCGATTTCCTTCACGCGGGGATTGACGAAGCTGTGTACTGTCTTGGTGAAAAAATACAGTGCGTTCAGTTTCATCCCGTGAGTTCGACAGCTTGACTAAATGTAGTAATTTCGCCTTACACGACTTGTTCTTTGTTAAAAAATGTTGGCTACATTGAAGTCGGCTATATTGAAATCCCGGCTATATTGAAACAAAAATTCAGCCCACGGGACGTTTTTACCTGGCTATATTAAATGTTTGCTCCAAAGATTTTTATTTTTTTATTTTTAAGAATAATGACTGCGCGGGCGCCGAATGATATGACACGCCTCTGTCAGCGCAATCAGTTGAGGAAGGGGAGAGGCCAGATAAGCATCAACTTTCGAGTCAGGAGGTCTCTGATAACAATTACAGTCTAACAATGCCGCGGGCCTCTGACAGCTACGCCATGTAGTTCTGTGGTGCCTAGATCTCCCCGACTTAATTTCTCTTGTTCATGCGAGTAGTTTCCCTTTGTACAATAGCAAAAATGGCTGCAAAACAAACAAGTCGCGTAAGGCGAAAATACATTTAGTCAAGCTCAGTCGAACTCACAGAATGAAACTGAACGCATTGCATTTTTTCCGCAAGACCGTACACTCGTAGCATCGTCTGTCCACCGCTCGTGGCAAAGGCACTGAAATTAACAATCCAGAAAAGCGCGGTAGCGGTTGCGCTCAGGAGTATAGCATGCTTTTCTACATCTCTATTCTTTTTAACTCTCTGTACGTGTTTTTAATCCAAACATATCATATCTGTATGTTTTTGGAATCAGGAACGGACAAGGAATAAGATGAAATTGTTTTTAAATCGATTTCGGAAATTTAATTTTAATCATAATTTTTATATTTTTAATTTTCAGAGCTTGTTTTTAATCCAAATATTATACGTTAATTGGATCTGTGATCCAAACATGGCTTTTGGTCAATCGAGATGGAAGTTTATTCCACAAGCCCGTAGGGCGAGTGGAATAAACTGCCATCGAGATTGACCAAAAGGCATGTTTGGATCACAGATCCAATTAACATATATATCTCGACATTCACTGGTCTTAGGGTTTTTGTTTTCAAAAAAGAAAGAAACTTGCTTGAACACGGACCACTTCTCCGAGCAAAATCAACAAACCTAATCACTCGCATTCCACCTCAAGGTCTCGGCCAACCAAGACTATGGCATACTCGTAGCAAAGCCGCCGAATGGTACCGTAAACCAAGAATAGTGACGTAAGAGAATAGAATGTCGTCTTTTGATTTGGAACGTGACGTGTTTCAGAACTTCTTCTGGACAACTCGGATGGTCTTCTGCGTAGTGGTTGGCACGAGATTCTTTTTCTTCTTCGACAGTTCATCCTCCGATACTGTAGCAAAACGTTTCATCTTTTTTTCACTTTCGAGTATGCGGACGACTGAACTTGACCGCTAAAAAGTAGTCCTTTCGGAATCATTACGCCGAGTCTGAACATGAGGTCTGAACATTGTTTTTAGGCAGGATCTAGGTGAAAGCGAGGCTGTTCTTATCTCTGTGTACAGTCGAGAGAGAGAGAAATACATGTCGAGACATAACATATTTATATGTTTTTGGAATCAGAAAATGATGAAGAATAAGATAAACGTAATTTTGGATCATTTTATATAAAAAAAAAAAGTAATTACAATTTTCAGATTTTGAATGACCAGTCATTAACCTTTTAACTACCAAGTTTATTGTTGTGTAGACTCCCTCAGCTCCCAAGTTATTTTGAGCAGAGACGGTCAAAAACGGGTATGCGTGTTTAAATTATTATTACTCAGTTTCTCTTTGTCAGATTGATAAAAAAAATTGGTATGTTATTGGATAGGGATCAAACTTCAAAGAGTATGTGTTCTTCTTCTTGGTGGTATGTATGTCGCAGTGTTATCATGATTTATCTACCTGTTGACCTGTCAATAAAGTTGAAAAATTACGCTTACTTGTTGCTCCGGTATATCATCCGTTTCGCTGTCACTTGTTGATATTCATTGAACGATCAAAGTAGGTCAGATCAGCAGTGTTCACAGAAATGCTGATGTCGAAGCCAGAATCTTCTAATTGATGTCTATTTTCGTGGAGATAATCCAGCATAGTCATGAAATCAGGATCACTGTCATGTCGGCACCAAGCGCCCAACAAATTTGGTGAAAAAAGATCGATTGTAACTCTCACAGAGATCGAAAGCACATGGGGAAAAAACAAGGCGGAAGTGAGACAATCCCACAATGCATTTGCAACCGTCTTATTACTACTGCTCGCGCACAACAACCGCAAACAACCGAAACAGACGCTACACCGGCGAGGGGCGGTATCGGGCGGTATGGGAATGGCGGCAATGGCGGAAGACGGGCGGTATCGGGCGGTATGGTAGTTAAAAGGTTAATTAATTTTTAAACCTCCAAGCTGAAATGCAATACAAAAGTCCGGCCTTGGTCGAAGATTGCTTGGCCAAAATTTCAATCAATTTTATTGAAAAATAGGGTGTGACAGTGCCGCCTCAACTTTTACAAAATGCCGGATATGACATCATCAAAGACAATTATCGAAAAAATGAAAAAAACCGTCTGGGGATATCATTCTCAGGAACTCTCATGAAAAATGTCATGAAGATCGGTCCAGTAGTTTACTCCGAATCGCTCTACACACACACACACACCACGACCCTTCTCTCGATTCCCCCCTCTATATTAAAACATTTAGTCAAAACTTGACTAAATGTAGAAAGGATGAGTCTGACAATAAAAAGAAAAATCGAGCTTATTCAGAAGCTGGAAACTGGCTGCAAAAAAAGAAAGGAAGTAGCTGAAGAATATGGAATTTCGGCAGGTTGTGTGACCAAGATTATGAAAGAAAAAGAAACATTGAAAAGTCTTAGGGTTAGGGTTAGCCTAACCCTGAAAAAAGCAAGGAGGCTCGAAGAACAACAGCCAACAGGTGAAAGATTAATGGGAATACATCAAACGTAATGTGTGGACACGGAAATAAGAACGTATAGTGAAAAAAAGTTCGGTATATTGAATTTCTGAAGGAACAAGGAGGGTAATTCAATATAACCGAGAATTGCCTAAATTGAAGTTCCGGCTATATTGAAGGTCTTCCCAGGCGCCGTGCCACTTCAATATAGCCGGGTTTCACAACAAATTGATTTTCCTGCACTGGAAGAAGAACAACTGTACAATACTTGTACCTGCTACGGCTAGCCTGTTGAGCAAACTGTTAAGGAGCACCCCCCCCCCCCCCCTTTAACCTACACACATAACACAAAGAACCACAGCAAAGAGAAAAACTCCTCACGTCGACAACAACAAAGGTTCACATTTTGTTGGTTTGTAAATTGTATGAACCTTGATTGATCCGAAGACCTACATCAGTTCACTCCACGTTTAAACTATTAGTATTAATGCATCGGGTCAAAACAGTATGTGACAGTCACCCCCCGCGGGTTAGGGGGAGTCCCATATTGGTTGGGACGAGAAAGAATTTACTCGATGCTCCCCAGCATTCTGTTTCTCCTTTTACCCTTGTTAAGTGTTTCTTGTATAGAATATAGTCAATTTTTGTAAAGATTTTAGTCAAGCAGTATGTAAGAAATGTCAAGTCCTTTGTACTGGAAACTTGCATTCTCCCAGTAAGATAATATATTGTACTACGTTGCAAGCCCCTGGAGCAAATTTTTGATTAGTGCTTTTGTGAACAAGAAACAATTGACAAGTGGCTCTATCCCATCTCCCCCGTCGCGATATAACATTCGTGGTTGACACACACAAACACACACAGAGTGATGTACACAGGGAAACATTTAGACACAGAGGCGCTGCAGTCGTGAACGGGATTGGTGTGAATAATAATCACCATAAAAACATTAAGATATGGAAAATACTTAAATAGCTTCCAGACAAGTCGAATACAGTCTACTCATCAAAAATTTCAGCAGAAACACAAAATCAACAGTTAACAATATTTATTTTAAATCATAGACATAGTGCTTATCAACCAGTCATGATTATATTTATTGCAGACACACAATGCATGTTTCTAAATTGGCCAGAATAGCGCCTGCGAAATTCCCCCACCTACACAGTTCAGGAATGGAAAGCCAAAGTGATCACCTTTAACATTATTTAAGTAATGTGTTGTCAAGCTTGAATTGTTCTGTTCCCACAAACACCTTTTTTTCTCCCGCAGTCATAGACTCCTAAATGGAAATGCAGTGTCTTACTTGCATGCAACACATGATCTTTTGAGGGGTGAGCAGGATCTAGCCCTTCTTTCTGCTCGTCAGTGTCAGTTTTGTCAAGTTAGCGAAACACATCCAAAGACTACACTTGCCACGGGGGCATGCAATTACTTCAACATCTGAAGCGAGTTGGTGATTGATCTTGATCATCCATGTGGGACAAAGTGGATGCCATAAAGGGTATGCAAAACATCTGACACTTACTCAGTTTTTTGACAGGGTTTTCACAAACGCACACAAAACATTGGCTATACGCTTGTTTCTAGCTATTCTCACAACATATCAGCTGTAGCGCAGGCTTTATTGTTATATGACTTGCTAGTAATTCCTGGATGCTTAAAGCCAAGAAATAAATTCAATGTTTTGAATTCTCAAACAAAACTAATTTTTTCTGCCGCTAGAGGATAGAACTTTTTTCACCCTTCGAACATAAGGAAAAGGACAAAACTCTATTTTTGGACAGTATACTCTTTGCTGACATCCAGGGGACACAACTCGCATGATTTCCAATCAACAAATAGCCAAATACCCCTGTGTAAATAGAAAAGTAACTGCAATAAATTAATTATAAACAGTTACCAACCTCGCCACCAGAATTTTTTGGCCTTCTAAAAGTTGCAGACTTACACCATACAAATTATGTGCGAGTGCCCTGCACACATGAACCCACACACACACCCCCACCCACACACTGACTAAAATGTTCCACATACGCACTCACTAAAAAAAATCATTTCTATTCTAAAAATAGTTTGGCGTGTCGCTTGATTCCTCAGTAGCATATATATATATACAATTTACAGCACTGTTTCAGACCTGATGCATGGTTTTTGTCAAATGTTGGCATTGCCAATTAGAGTCACATTTAGGTTTGTTTTAGTGGACTAAGGTACACCAAATTTCATTGGATGTATTTAAATAGTCTTGTTGGGCGACCCATCTAAAAATAGGCAAATTATGCACAGTTTGTAGACCGTTCCAAACACCCCGCGGCGCGAGCTGACAATTTTCCTGCACAGCGCACGCCGCTGTCACTGTGCGATGAGCCGTTTTCAAGCACAAATATCTCCGCTTTGGAATGATGTACATGCCACAAAATCCACACACAGTAAGAAACAACACCATTGAAGAAAATCTTGTAATTTGGTTGTTTTATTACAAATAACAACAGAGTAAGAGGCGAACAAAAGTAGCAAAAATATGATGCGGCTACAGTCGCTTTGAGCTCGCAGTGGTGGGCCTCCCTAAAATTTGTTTATCAGACTCTGATCATTATTAACCTTCACCGTGGGTCGTGGACGACCCAGAGCCTCACAAAAGTGTCTTTATCTCTGAAACTATTTGGAGTTTTTAATTGAGACTTCATGTGATCTCCAATCACCATACGGCCTTCCTATTGCCCAACTGTTGAAAGATTATCTTTGTAAACAAACAAACAAACGATGACATAATTTGAACTACACAGTCCGGATGATGTGGGTCGTGGACGACCTGTATGGAATGACCTACGGAAAATTACCCTGTTTATCCCTATTCGGATGGCGTGGGTCGGTCGTGTATGACCTTTACTCTGCAAAGAGCCTGAGGTGGTGACATGTTATTCCTATTCGGATGGCATGGGTCATGTATGACCTATACTTTTAACGTTTAATCCTTTTTTTGAACGTATGACCCACATCATCCGGACTGTGTAGTCCAAAGCGTGATCCGGTGAAGGTTAATGTGCATAAGAGTAAGACTTCAGTGCAACATCCAAATACTGTCCAGTCCGAGATTGGCTAGTCAGGTCCTTCGTTGGTGTTGAAGACATGACACTTGTGCTGTATGATGACCAGTGTATTCATTCCATCAAGTATCCATTCCATCAAAATCAACGCCATCCCACCAACACACACACCTTTGTGTGTATTTGTGTGTGTGTATTAGTCTAGTACTGTGTGTTTGTCACTATAGTGTGTGTTTCAAAAGCCTCATTTTCATCTTAAAAGCAAAGGTGGCAAATGGTTGACAACTTGAATACACTCATTCAACGATTCATTCTTCATAATAATATAAATTCTGAATTATCTGACCATACAACTGATACAGATTCAGCTGGACTGAACAAATTCAGTTCAGCATACCTGTATTTGTAGATGGTTGTGTAATGTGTCTCTGTTTTAGTGATTGCTGATGCTTTCTTATTTAGACATGGCATGGAGCAATTTTATCTGGGACTGAGCAAGAGATTTACCTTAGTATGCCTGAACATTTCGTGGACTGTTATGATGACAGTTTTGTTTAATTTTCTCTCTCTAGTAATTCAACACAAGGCACGGGCACTCAGTAGTCTAAACCGCCTTAATTGGAATGTGTGATTGAACCACTGGACACCACCTGATGGGTTATCTTGAAGTTTACTGTTTAGCGCTGTAAATCCAGGGAGGTTTTTCTGCGGTACCAAAGCCTGAATTTGCATAACTTGCTATTTTAATCACACTCGCAGAAGGTCATTTAAATTGTCATTCCACTGATCCAGATGGTTTTAACTTTTATTTTCAAGTGTTTTTTGAGAAAAAAACATCAGCAAAGCCATTTTGTCTGTTGAGAAGTAAAGTGACAAAGGCATGCTTTTGTCTTGACCAATGACACATGACAATATTAAGCTCACTTTTGGAGCCTATTCCGTCAATAATTTAATAGTGAATAATGTCACTGGGATCATTCTTTGCATTAAATAAGAGTGACCTCCACCAGATTAAACGCAATGATGACACTGTAAAGCTTTGAAATTACAACGTTATAGTTCAAGATTGCCCCCAAATTAACCCTTACACTGGTGCAATTCTGTAACACATGTTACATAGCCACTGGTGAATTAACAGAGAGAAAAATAAAGAAAAACGGTCATATAGGTTTTCGCATCCATGGGAGGTAATCGGAACCGACCAAACAGACTGAGCCAGTAGCGCGACATATGTCGTGGCAACCAGGTGACAGTATACGTAAAGTAGCGCGACATACCAGCCTAAGGGTTAAATTCATGTCATTTTGTCACAGACAAATTATTGACAGCATCCAAACTGTGTGATACAATGACATAATAATAATAATTGCTTGGGAATGGACACATTTGAAACATGTTCCATTGATAAATTGTCATTGTAGTGTTACAGTTGTGTTCAAAGATTATCTGAAGCTTCATGTTGGGAAAAAGTTGACTCTTTCAGGGAACCGGAAACATTTTCGCTTTTCTTTGAGGTACTGTATGCCTAAATTGTACATTGTATTGGACTTGGAGATCAGAAAATAACCAGAATAGAAAGACTAGGGGTGCGTTATTCTTTTCATTTGTTCATCATGTCCGGAACGAATAAGAGATATCGCAATATTTGAAAGTTTTATTTGTTGAAGATGCTTTCTCGTGTTACCATTCTGTATTATTTTATGTGCATGCAGACTATTTGAGTTTTGACCTTATTGATTAGTTTACGGCTGGTGTCTACCCCTTGAGATCACTTTTTTCAAAGGGAACTTATCTGTAAGTTCAAGGAGAGCTGAGGTCCGACATTACAGATACAATAGGGCTTGACCTGCTAAGGCAAAAAAAAAAAGTATGTTTCTGGTAACATGACTACCAAAAAATAGGGTAGGTAGGTAGGGATTTTTTTTGGGGGGGGGGGGGGGGTCAGGGTAGAAAATAACTATACAGTGACGCAAAGAGACTGGACTTGCTATACAAAGAGAAAGACAACACATTACAAAACAAATGAGACAAAAGGGATGCAGGGTTATTCCCCTTGTGTCGTCTGCCGTCTGTTACTTTCGTTTTGACGCTCTTTTTTTTCGTCTTTTTTTTTTACAAATGCAATTTAAAAAAAAGTCTAGGGTCTGTGGGAAAAAACTAGGGGGGTCGGGTGACCAAAAACATACAACTTTTTTTTGTTTGCCTAATGTCCAAGATAGTGACTGTAACTAAAGTATTGGGTACATTGGAACAAACACCCCCCCCCCCCCCCCCCCCCCCCCCCCCCCCCGCACTTTAAGACCTTACAAAGACGGAACAATTCAGGTCTTAAAAAGGAGGGAGTGTACAAGTTAAACTTGGGGTAACTTTTTTGTGGTTATGAACTGAAAGTTTAAAGAAAACAGGGTCTTAAATTGGGGATACAGGGTCTGAAAAGGGAGGTCTCCACTGTATCAGACTTTCCCACAAAGTAGGGAGTGTCAAGGTGGGGGTACATTTACTACCCTTTAAGATCTCAAAACATCTAAAAAATAATATCAAGTCTTAAGCAGTAGAGTGTTATGGTGGGGGCAAATTTACTGAGATTATGAACAAAGTCAAAGAAAACAGGGTGTTTCTTCTTCTTGTCGTTCGCTGTTAGATCGTCAGTCCGGACTGCAGGGGAAAACGTGCTGTCCTCTCCACAGGGTGTTTAAAAGGGAGGGAGTCTTAAAAAAAGGGGTTCTACTGTATTGCTGAGATTCTATTGTGGGTATGTATACTATTTCAGATCAACAATCAATCAATCACATCCGAAGAAGAGTGATAAAGGAGAATATATAACACACACATAAATTACTTTACTGGCAAATTAGAAATCACCACTTGATACATTAGTAAAATTTAAAGAGAGGGAAACATACAAATTGAGCTCACAACCTGTTTTCAATCAGTTCTTTATGAATGCTGTCATATATTTTAATTTGGGATACATCAATTGGGAGAAACACTTTTTTTTAAATCTATTTCCTTTTCTCATGGGGTAGACTAGCCTTGAAGTTAAATTGCCGCCTTGCAGTTGGGTGTATTCATGCTTTAAACCGAACAAAAACATCATCACACACCATTGGTAAACAATTTATACATACTGATACAACTCCAGAACATGCTCTGTGGACCACATGAGTAAAATAAATAATTCATGTCATAGTTTGGCATTTGTAATTTAAAAATCACTGTCTCATAAGAGATTGTTGCATAATAAGCGACCGCACCCACTGCCAACCCAGGACATTTGGCGGTCATGCAGATCGTTGAATGTCATGGCAGTGGCTTGGTGGAAATTACGATTTTGGAACTTTCTACATGGTCTCGACATTCAAAGTTACTTTAAAAAGTTGCATTTTCCTTTGTTTCGGCACAAACACAAATTTTGCACTTGGGTTGAACTTGAAGGATGTGCTGTTGTTGTCATAACCATCTTTCTCTCACTTCCTCTCTGCCCCGCCCCCATCTCTCTCTCTCTCTCTCTCTCTCTCTCTCTCTCTCTCTCTCTCTCTCTCTCTCTCTCTCTGTTTGCTACTGTATCCAGTGAGTAACAGTGTGTGCACATTGTGTTGCAAACGTGTGAATGCGCGAGCTTTTATTATTGTGACAGCTACTTCTCTTAGAGCATACACTGCCCGTGGAATCATCATTTGTGTCATGTTTCAGAGACCGGCAATTCAGACATGGCGACTATCTTTGTTCCCTTACATTTGACTCTTAACAACTGACATCTGACAATGTTGACCTTTTCTGATTTATCTATCAAATAATATAATAGTTACCGGTAATGTGTTATTTACTGATTCACTGTGACGGTTTTTATGACACGCAACAAAAGACAGTTCAACATCGACACCATGTACTGATGTGCAAGGTATTTCAAACCTAGAGAATTAACACATTTCTATAACTCGATATTAAGTCCACTTCCTCAGTTATCCACTCAGTAATGCCTCTAACTTTGGACAGTAATTTCCATTCCTCGATTTTTTATGTAAAGATCACAATTGACACTAATAAAACAATACTCCATCTATGTGATTACAGAACAAATGAGACCTTAGTTTGACACATTAGTTATACACAATTTGATTACAGTGATAATATACAATTTTGTATTCAGCACACTTTCATAAGTTTCATAGTGTTTCGAAAAAGACAGAAATGGAATAAAACGGGAAATAATGTTTGTAAAGATAGTAGCCTGTACAGATTTGTAAATGTAAGAAATGAGAAGCCTATTGACTGGGTAAATACATGAACATGTATATGATTATCTAGGAGGTTGAAGTATGACAGAAAATGTGATGAGCAGAATACAGTACCCATTTAGTGATTCACCAAAAGGAAAATGATAAGTAATTAATTATATAACAATAGATATAAACACTCGTTAATTTTTTTTAGAAAAGGAGTAAGAAACCCCAAACAAACAAGCACACAAACAAATCTGTTGTCACTAATTAAAAAAAAATTTTAAAAAAGAGGGGGGGGGGGGGGGGGGGGTCGATTAAAAAATAAAAAGAAGATAATGGTAGCACGTACTGACCCATGAGATGCGAGGTTATTGCATAGCACAAGAGGGCGACGCCGGGCTTGTTCTACACCTCTCACTTGCTGAGGACAAGCCTTGCTGGATACCACACAAGTGACTTGCTCAACGCAGTCAGTGGGGGCCTTCAAGCTGCACTGTTAACACCATCTACGAAAGTCCAGTTCCCGGCAATCGATGTCGGCGACTTCTTACTTGACTCGTGGAAACGCTCAGATCTTCGCTTCCAAGACACTTCAGACATTTGGGAATTGACAACTAGCAAGCGAGCGACATGTATTAATTTTCAAAAGTAGAAAATATTAAACTTGAAAATAAGTGTTAAACCACATTACTGAAAACTACTCAATTATATGTATATAAATGTATTTTAAACACTGTCACTTTCTGCTGATGTCACCAAGGCTTATCAGAACCTTCTCTTGTCACCGAATTAGTTGGGTTATTTATATAAAATACTGGACAAAACATTTCAAACCTCATATGCCTATATTGACCTCAATTGAGTGGGTGAAAACCCATGCAAGAACTGAGTGTGCAATGGTTCATTTAGAAAACGCCCATCGAGATGCATTACAGGTCACAGCATTGCTGAAGCAACTATTTGTATTTTTGTCGCAGATTACGATAAAACAGTCAAAAGCTTTACACAACTATCTCAAATGACTACACTTGCCTTTAGTGTTGCCATCCAAACGAAACTTTTTGCGGTTTGTCAGTTCGCATCACTCGCAAAAAATGTAATTAACATCATAGTTTCCCGTGATCACGTTCTGGGGCTGAAGGCTGTGTGCGGTATGCCAAAATGAACCCACGTACCATCTTTTACAATTATCATACGTAATCAAACACAATGATGTCTTGACTTCAAGTACCCAAAATAGAAACAAATGTTGCCGAGACTGGTGGACTTCCATGTAGGCTTTTGACGTAATTTGTTAACGTGAGGGGCCTGAGCGAGGGCCCGCTTTCCTGCCCGAAGAATAGTCATTATTAATTTAATTCGTTAACAAAAAAGGTGCAGTTTTTGAGTTTTTGCATGAAATTGAAAGTCAATAAAATGCGGTATTTTTGTCAAACTGATCGCTGTCTGAGGCATGACTGATAACCCTGGGGCTCCGTGCACTTCAGTAACTTTAACGGGCGCAGCATTATCAACAGAGAATCACAAAATATGGTCAGTATAGGTGTGGATACTATGGTAGAACCTCCAGGTATAAAACACGTTACACTAAGATGGTATATCGATCTACTTAGTTTTGTCACGATAGGCGTGAAGTAAAAAGAAATGGTCTTGAAACACGTACTCGTCGTACAGTGTTTGTGGAATTCTCTTCATCGTTCACAATCACTTCCGATATAACCTTCGTGGTTGAAAACGACGTTAAACACCAAAGAAAGAAAGAAAGAAAAGTTCACAATCATTTCTACTCGTCGCTCCGACACGGCACTCACAAGTAGCGTGGCACACTCTTCGATGCAAACGACACAATTTTAGCTTTCAAGGTTTCTTTCTTTTGGGGTGCATTTCGGTTATAAACAGACATGTTAAAATATCATTCGTTTCAAATCTCCAGGAGCATGATAGCAAATACAAAATTATAAGATGATATGAAAATATTCCAATGTTCCTCAGTAATGGCACTGGAGATTTTGGTTGGAACCGGTGGAAAATCTTGTGCTTGTGGCGCCATTTTTGACTCACATGCGAAGCAAAAGTGAGTCTATGTACTCACCCGAGTCGTCCGTCCGGACGTCCGGAAAACTTTAACGTTGGATATTTCTTGGACACTATTCAGTCTATCAGTACCAAATTTGGCAAGATGGTGTATGATGACAAGGCCCCAAAAAACATACATAGCATCTTGACCTTGCTTCAAGGTCAAGGTCGCAGGGGCCATAAATGTTGCCTAAAAAACAGCTATTTTTCACATTTTCTCTGAAGTTTTTGAGATTGAATACCTCACCTATATATGATATATAGGGCAAAGTAAGCCCCATCTTTTGATACCAGTTTGGTTTACATTGCTTCAAGGTCAAGGTCACAGGAGCTCTTCAAAGTTGGATTGTATACATATTTTGAAGTGACCTTGACCCTGAACTATGGAAGATAACTGTTTCAAACTTAAACATTATGTGGGGCACATGTTATGCTTTCATCATGAGACACATTTGGTCACATATGATCAAGGTCACTTTGACCCTTATGAAATGTGACCAAAATAAGGTAGTGAACCACTAAAAGTGACCATATCTCATGGTAGAAAGAGCCAATAAGCACCATTGTACTTCCTATGTCTTGAATTAACAGCTTTGTGTTGCGTGACCTTGGATGACCTTGAACTTGGGTCAAGGTCACATGTATTTTGGTAGGAAAAATGTGTAAAGCATGTGAGTCGTATGGGCTTTGCCCTTCTTGTTGTTTCTGAGCGTTGGTATTTTATTGTGTAGCTAAAATAAAACGTGGAGGCAATTATGACGAGTGCGTATGTGTTCCGATAATTGCACAATGGCTTAGTTTCCAAAGCGCATGCTCAGAAAGTCATAGTTTTCTTGTGTGTGGGTTTTTTTTTTCAAAGTCGTGCACCCGAACCTTTTTTTGTGACGCGTTTCACACTATAAATATATATATATACTAGATGATTACCCGCTTCGCCGGGAAGAAGTAGAGCCGAATACCAGGCTGCGCCTGGGACCCGGCAAAGCCGGGTGTACGCCAGCTTTGCCGGCGCACGAAGGAAAGGAGATAAACGCGCAAAACACTGGAGACCTTCTAAAAATAGTAACGTGCAGTGACCTTCTAAAAATAGTAACGTAGTAACGGGAATATGGATTGACGCCACACGGAGGAAGGGAGATAATCGCGGCTGAAAACACTGGAGAAGATAAGGAAGAGTTACTGGTAGTGGATCCAGACAAAAAACAACAAAATCGGTTCAGCGCGCACAGCGCTGCGCGCTGAGAGCACGTGTTGAAATATCTCATCGATGAGGTTGTGTCCGGGGTGTAGCTGAATACGGTGTCCGAATTTGAAAAAGATCCACCGAGAACTTTGGCCGTGCATCGCGAACAGACAGACAGACAGACACTAGTCGTATATATATATATATATAGATAGAAGGATCATAAAGTGCAGTCAAAGAGGGTACTAAACAAAGTTACCGACTTGTTAAGAGCAGGCTAGCTACGGGTCTTATTCATGCACCAGTGTTTAGCCGACACCGAGGTCATGAGCGCGGTTGGTTTTCTTTCAATATAGGCCTACCTACAGAAAATGATCTGTGAAGACGAGTGGATGTTGCATGATCAGCCGACAAAATATCAACCACAGATGCTGCATGACTTTGAATTGATAGGCGAGGATGGGACGTATGACATGAGGCACACAGTTCTATTTTACTAAATAATGCTAGAGACCGCCTTTTTCCCTGCCCCCCCCCCCCCCCCCCCCCCCCCGATTACACGGAGACGCACACACACTTTAAGACACAGGCTCGCACAAAAACTCAAAGGACACAGTCATGCACACACACACAGACACTTTGCCGACGATGCACGATAAGCGTTCATCGTGTCAGAATGAACATTGCTCTCTCTCTCTCTCTCTCTCTTACACGCCGTGGCAACTGTCTCTGTCAATGCGATTACTCCTTGGTTGCTCTCAGTTGTTTGACGCACGTGTGTGAACGTGTGCGTTGGCAACGATTGCGTTGGTTCCCTACAATTCTCATCGATTTGTGATGTCATGCTTTTAGTTTTCTTGGAGGAAAAGTTGATTTGTTCAAAGTGATTAACCTGTTGGGCCGCGGTAAACTTTGGTGATCCATGACATGCTTACAGATCAGTAAATTAATACAAAAAGTCATATTGTACGGACAACACTTCTTGCGACGGAAATGGAAATAATGCCTTCACAGTGTAATAGCGGAAAGTGAGATCCTAACCATTGGCTGCCAAGTGACGGCCAGCGCAGCCATGACTGAATTTTGGGAGACCGACAGGACAACCGATGATGCAGTGATGGCGATGGCTTTTCAACGCAAACACCACCATCCTTCGGTCGTGGCCCGGAGATGACCTTTCATGCACTGACTTGCAGTCACAAACACGAACTCTGACTGTATACTGAATCTCTCACACACACACACACACCCCACCCCACCCCACCCCCCCCCCCCCCCCACCCCGCCTTTACAAATCAGGGGCGGATCTGGGTTTTGAAAGGGGGGGGTGCAAAGTTCTTTTTTTTTTTGGGGGGGGGGGTATCTTATCAACGAAGGCGCGAAGCGCCGAGCATGCCCCCCCGGATTTTTTTTTTAAAAAGGAAGCAAAATTGTGCAATCTGAGCGTGTAAAGTGCTATTTTCAGGTGATACATTTTTCTTCTTTTTTTTTTTTTTTTTTTTTTTTTGTCCCGCTGGGGGGGGGGGGGTGCAATTGCACCCATTGCACCCCCCCCCCCCCCCCCCAGATCCGCCCCTGCAAATACCGTATTCTTCGGCGCTGGCTGGACTCCCAAGGGCTGACTTCAAAGAAGTTGTGCAGCGCGGCTATTTTCCTCTGTTGCCTGACAAGACGTTATGCATATGAACATGAAGATTGTAATTGACGTGGCGACCTGAAAGTGCGACATCAGCAGAGATGGATGAGTGACCCATGTGTACGGACGCAAATACAGCAGTAGGACCAGAGGACATTAGGCAAGGAACGACCACAGCGAGAGAACCGGGCATCGCTATCGTGTGATGAGACGTGGAACAATTTAAATAGCTGAGCTGACAACATTGTCACCAGTGACCTGACAAGTACGTCGACAATGTCGGGTTCCTTTCATCAGACAGTGGCACCAGTATAGTGACGGTGACTTGAGCTCGAACAAACCTTGTGGGAAGAGGTCCATGCGCAAGATCACTGTGGCTCATCAGTTGTCCTGGGATCAGCGAAGAATGAATGAACGAACCCCGGCACTTGAACATTACATGTTGCCCATCTCGCACTCTTGTCTGCACAGACATTTTAACCACTGACATTCATTTTCATGACATCGATAGCTGAAAAGGGATGATGTTCTTGTTCATCTCAGTGAATTTGTGACCAGTTTTATCATTCAGTATTATTCACTATTCAGTATTGTCGTAACAGGAATTCCTGGGGAAATACACACCTGCCTAAATAGACCTTCGAGTTCACCCTTGCTTTCATTGATAGCGGAATTATGTGTGTGTCTAAAATAGACAGTTTTCGGAAATAACTGTCCGGTTTGTATGGGTTGTGAAAGAATGAGTACCCTTGCTTTTCCTCGGACAAATATTGACATGTACTTCCTGTACACTCGCTAATGACTGGCCTATACATGTAATGTCATGTGGGGGAACTTTCCCACGTGACACTGATGACAGGCCAGTCACTAGCGAGAGGGTGTGTCACGCACGTGTACAGGAAGCACTGTCATGTCAATATTTGTCCGAGGAAAAGCAAGGGTACTCACTCTTTCACAAACCATACAAACCCGACTAATCCATTTTGGCATTGCTCAAATATAGCGCTTTTTGTCATGGTACCCCTCAAAATGGACGCAAAAACCTCGTTTTTACTGCTCAAGCGCTCAACACCTGATCAGTAGAACTGACATAACACAAGAGATACGCAAGACAGCAATACAAAACTACCTGTTCTGGATAGATAAATGATCTGGCTTTCTTCTCATTTGTAAAAATTGTCAAGCTGCGCCTATTCTGAATTTTAGTCGATTTTTTACTTGGTACCTGACGTTATTGTCAGGTCGATTTTGGGGGCACTCTCACTTCGGCGGCGGTCACGTGATACTTAAAACAGAAATCTTTTGTCCGAAAAGTGTGCCAGGTAGCCAAGTGAAGGGCCTTTAAAGGCATATACAGTTTGAATAAAATGACACGGGAATGAATGCTTTAGTTGGGGTACGAAAACGGCTGCAATAATTCTCTTGCTCAGTTTATATATATACTCGCGACTTAAAATGTTGTTTCCTGGTCAAATTAAAGAAGTACATTTGTTTCATTTCTCGGCATACGTTCAACGAGTGGTTACGTCCCTTGACTGAATGAGAAGGGCAGGAATTTTAGGATGAAGCAAATTTCCTAAGCTAAATACAAAATGTGGGTTGCCGAACGAATTTTACCCCATGAATGGCTCGATCATCAGTAGTATGGAAGGAAGGGGGGCTTTTCAATGTGGAGTTTATACAAGATCAACGAAGCCGAATCAGAAAGCTAAATGCCGGGGGAAAGCTGAACGCGTTACACCGGACACGCTGCACCGACAGTCAGCTGTTTGGTCGTAAGAGCTGTTGTCAGCACGTGGTGATATCCGGACTGAACGTTTGCAAATTAAAGGGTCTTAGCGGAGTCCAGTGGACACCAACACTGGCCAGACACGCCAACGACATTTTCAAGTTACTGAGTTAAGCTGAGACAATAATGTCTACATGGCGTGTGTTAGTGCGTGCTGTCCTTAGGGCGACTGGGCGAGTTCGGCCGTCTCTCACCCTCTCTCTTATGGAAAACAAATGTAAATAATATTCAAGCAGTTATAGACTGAGACGAAGGATGTTTTTCACGTCTCAATTGAATGTGTGGGCAGTGGGTGTATTTTCCCGCGCGGATGAGTGCTGCTTTGAGCTCTCTCTCTCTCTCTCTCTCTCTCTCTCTCTCTCTCTCTCTCTCTCTCTTTGTCATAGAAAACACAGAGTAAGCAGTAAGGCTGAGACAATGGATGTTTTCCGCATGTCATGTGTGTGTTACTGTGAATGAGTGGCAGCGGTTTTGTTCCTGTGTAGGTGACTTTGAGCTCTCTCTCTCTCTCTCTCTCTCTCTCTCTCTCTCTCTCTCTCTCGCATAGAAACAATGCAATCAACCGCTTAGGCTGAGACGAAGGATGTTTTTCACGTGTCATTTGGGTATGTGTGTATTTTCGCACGTGGGTGCACGAGTGCTGCTTTGAGCTCTCTGTCTCTGTCTGTCTGTCTGTCTCTCTCTCTCTCTTTGAAGACAGTGTAAGCAAGTAGTAAGGCTGGGACGAAGGATGTTTTCCACGTGTCCTGTGTGTGTGTAATTAGTGTGTGTGGCAGTGTTTTCCCACGTGGATGCCGGACTGCGGCTTTGAGCTCTCCCTCTCTCTCTTTCTTTCCCTCTTATATATAAAATCCAAAGAATTGCCAATCCAGGCGGAAGAAAGCAGGGCAGGAGCACTTACGTGGGACAGCTAACTGGACGGAGTCGTCTCGGGCCCTGACCACCGGAGTTCACATTTTCGTAAAGCCGCCTTTGCATAACACAGGCGTCAGCATCATTTTAATCGGAGCCAACTACAGTGTATGGTGGTTCAAGTTAAATCAGTAACGATTCTAACTGCAACCCCGGAGACAGGGTGTCTCATTTTCACCATGATCTTTCAAAGGCGCACCACTCACACGAACTTGAAATGTACCAGTGATTATTTGCGCTGGTTTGTTGAAATTCAAACTTGCCTTGTTCCAATGGCTCTCATCGACAGGTCGCGTGCACACTACATACAACCTGAGCAGTTTTTCGTACAGCTGTATACAGGCGTATTCGATTCCAACGGATTGCATGTGTGTGTACTGTGCCTCGGTGTGTGTGTGTGTTTGTGCTGTTAGTGTGTGTGTACTGTTTGTGTGTGTGGCAGTGTGTGAGGGACTGAGACAATGTTTGTGGATTGGGTGCTTGGACCATAGATGGTTACCATAATATACTGAACGACTTGTTCAAACGATTTCAGTCCAACTTGTCAGACGGGTGGAAAGCAATTTAAGTTACCTGTTTGTGGCGCTGTATGTGACACTGACGATTTCCACCCCATATCAGTGTCCAGGGTTAAAATGAAATCATCAGTAAACCAAGTCGTACTGCAGTCTCAATTGCAACAATTGGAGAGTTCACTTGTTTTCTGAGTCTTGATTACCGTGAGATTTGAGAAATCCCAGAAAAGATTTAAGAAATTCAAATGTCCGACCACAAATCAATCCAAACATAAAGCTGATACTGACAAAAAGTAAGAATGCACAGATCTGCGATTTCTTCCGAACACCAAGTAAGATACCCATGGTAGCCTGACGATGTATACAACACAGCACAAACGGGCCCTTAAAATATTTCTTTTAAATTCACTGAAACATGTAGCCTAAATTCAGTAAAATTAAACTCTCTCACCTCCCCTCTCTCTCACACTTACAATTAAAAACCTTTATATATATAGTAGGCTATAGGTGGTAAATGATACCTTTTGCACAGCGGCGTCTTCAGCCTGCACAACTGACTTGCACAAACAAATCACACCGTCGTCAGGCTATTACATCATCAGTTCTGAGTAGACCTTACTGTCTTCAACTTCAAGTCAACATTTCCACACGGTCAACCGGCCATGGTTGCCAATCAGTAAAAAGACATCGTCAACAGACAAGCAAATAACCGATTCTGATGCGAAAAGATGAAATGCCGGCTTTTAGGCAACATGGCAGCTGAGTGTTACCAAACCTTAGAGCTATGATCAGATACCCAAACTACAGCCGCTTCAAGGCGCATCACACCTGACCATCATTATCCTTTAATAATCGGTGCTAAATCGAGTTGCAGTGATCTTGACATTTATTCCATCGAACCACATTACGGCAACATTCAAAGTACACACACGAACAAACGAAAAACAAAAACAAACCAACAACAAAACAAAACACTGAACGGTATAGACCTTTTCGGTATCTGAGCAGTTCTCGCGAGACACGCTCTTTGTTATGCTTTGAACATCGCGAGAACCTTGGCTTGTGCCGCAGCTCGCACGAGATCGCTGAGTACCGCATGCTTTGCTATGCTCTGAAGTTTGCGAGAGATTACGAGAGCTTGGAATATCGATAGGGTCTATTGAGGTGACGCTGCTTCATCATGACTTTTTTTCTGGCCTCATTTAGGTCAGTAGGTTGACAATAGGGAGATTTAAAAGACAGCACGTTTCGTTTTGCAGCTCGTTTCGTTTGGTGAATGAGTCACCCCGCGAAACGGAACGTGAAACGAGACGGCATAGGCCGCAGACAAGATTTAGATGTATTCACGTTTCGTTTCGGAATGAAGGAAGGGCGATAAATCTTCAAGTGAAATTATCACGTCTGTCCTCGATCAGAATGGAAAAAAAAACCCTAGGAGGTGGTCCAGAATCGGGCATACTTTGATTATTTTCAGTCCAAATAAATCACACAGACTTTGTTTATACAAAATCACATACGAAGCCAGAATAAAAATTCGATGCGATGACCTACTTCTGCTTCGCCATTTGCTTTCTCACGATGAAGTTGGATAAATGTACCAGGATCAGCACCCTTCAAAATATTTCAGTTCACAACAGTTGTCTACCTCCAATGAACACATTCTCAGCGCTGAAAGACTGTGAAAGGGTTGATGAATCTAGCAATGCATAAAATGGCCAACAAATAAAACTGTTAGTGTGCAAAAATACTCACAAAAGTTGACGAAATATTGTTCGTTTTTTGGGGGTGGAAAACGTGACTGCGTTTTGACGTTCCACGTTCCGTTTCAGTTGACCTTCACCTTTCCAGCGAGAGACCCCCGAAATGATGACGTTTACCACAACTTCAAAACGAAACGTCCCGACGTTTCGTTTTTTAAATCTCCCTACTGTTGCTATACCTGACGGTAGAACTCTAGCGCTTTGGTAACTGAGCATTCAGGCAGCCAACGCGACTGAAGAAAATAAAGTGTTTTTTTTGTTTTTTTACCGAGAAAGAAATAATTAACGGTCATCATCCTATAGGACTCCATAGCCTGCAAATGTTGTGGTCGCGTTCCTCACGGCCTCACCTGAGCCCATGTGCAATACACCGCAAAGCCGCCTTGTTAAAGGCACAGTAAGCCTCCCGTAAACCATCACAGATACGGTCAGGCTTTTACACACAGTACAAACACCCTTTCATTTAAACACTCACCGATTGAGAACATCCTAGGTGCCCTCCGTAAAGAGCGAACAATTTTCAAAGAATTTATTTTTGCGTTGTTTATCTTACCCCTGAGCCATCGTGAACCCGTGTGATCCAGTTTCCCTTTTTCACAATGTAGTCGTCAGTTAGTCATTTGAATGCGACTCGATGTGAGATTATCTACAATAGCACGTGTTTATGCACGAAACAAACGGCTGTGGTTCACAAGAACTCTGGCGATGGCTTTTGACTGTTGAGAGGAACGGCGATATGCCGCATAAACCGTCGTCTGCTACGACCCTTGCGTGACCCTGCTTCTGGGCTTTTCTTTTTTCAAACTTTCACAACTTCGAATTGCACTGATCTTGTCTTGATGAAAAAAGAATTCTTTTATGATAAAAGAATGTTTGTGTAACAAGCTAGATTTTAAAAGTTAGGTCTAGCGCAAAAACGCGCCACGGTCCAAAAACATTCTGATAATCATCGATCCACGGCTATCGCCAGTTTAAGGGAAGTAACTCATTTTTGACCTGAGTTCAGGATGGGTCCAAAAAGTGTTCGAGACAATCTGCAAAATTAATTCTTTAAAAATTGCTCGCTCTTTACGTAGGGCACCTAGGATGTTCCCGTTTGGTGAGCGTTCAAATGGAAGGGTGTTTGTACTGTGTGTAAAAGCCTGACAGTATCTGTGATGGTTTACGGGAGGCTTACTGTCCGGGCGTAATTTCCGGGATATTCATAACAGCCGTCCAGCACCAAAACGAGGCGCCATTGTTGTAAAGGGCCAAGTCCACGAAAATAAATTCTTTGAAAATGTATCACGCTTGACAGAAAGCAGCCAGGATGTTCCCGTTCGGTGAGGGTTTAAATGGAAGTATGCTTGTACTGTATGTAGACGGGGAGCTCTGTGATGGTTTACGGGAGGCTTACTGTGCCTTTAAGTAACTTCACTGGTTGCACGGTGATGCCAGCGGCATTCTTGCAGATACGCAGGCGTGTGTCCAAGGTCATCCGGACTGAAACACACACGCTTCAGAGTTGTCTGTGCACTGAGGCACGCATAATGGACCAGCTTCTAGGCCTACTGCCATGAGTGACTTCGACATGGGGTTTGCCTGTTCGGCCAATCAGTATCCCGACTTTCTCGCGCGCATTATTTATATTCAGCATTGCCTCCCAGGCCCAGAGCGCGCTTGAACACACATATTCACTGACAATGATCACACACACACACACACAAACGCCCAAACCCGTATGAATGCCTGGTAGCTAACTAAGTTGATAGAGCACCGGACTGAAGTTGCGATCCTCGGGCAGTCACGGGTTCGAATCGTAACGAACACGGATCAACTTTATTCGCAGACTCAGAGACGGTATCAATCCCATCCTCGTGTCACAAATGTGGCACGTAAAGCGGACAATCATTCTGCAAAAAAATGTAGGTGGATGGCGGATTGTGAGCCAAACACGCACACATCTGGGTACCGCCACGACCGAGTTGCTGCTAGCTTTTCACTGAGGTTAGCGAACCGAATTTCGCAGCAATACACCGTTTAGTAATAGGCTTATTTAGTACAGGCTTTTTTCAACCAACCACATTCGTTGTGTGCCATATAAGGAAGTGCTACATCACAAATGTTGCGTACACGTCAGTTCCGGTTGGCGGTGAAACGAAGTTTACACCAAAAACACAAACGACTTTCGTTGATTTGGGAGATTCTACGAATCTACTTTCGTTGACTTTGTACTCATGTTTTGGTTATTCCTGTATGGAAACCTTTAGTTTATTGGATATAGGTTACCTGATCGTTATTTTAACTGTTCATATCTTCCTACTTTAAGGTCTGGAGTGGACGCTAAAGTCGATCTTTCACTGCATTTCTGTAGCATACATTTGCCTAGGTTGCATTTGGGAAAATCAAAGATGGCGGTCCGGAGCCGGTTGCCGCTTCACGACTTTAGAGTTCTATTTCTTCCCTAATATCAGTAGAATACTTATATTTATAGGGCAGACCTTAATTTGTGAACTGTCTCACTTTGAACAGTTATAAATTGTATGAGTAGAGCTTCGGGTTGCAAATTAATCGCACATAATACACATCGCACATCGCGCTTCTTCTGCGAACAGAACTTCTCTGCTGGCGTCAGTCTAAACCGCGACACTTTTTAACATGCACTGTTGAGTTTCGTTGTGCGCGCGCATCCCAGCGGGCAAGAGAAAATGAGGTGGTGAAGAGAAAGTGGTGGGCTTTTTTCTGCTGCCGCCTTAAGAGTTATGGAAAGCGACCCTTTCCTTGCAACCCGGTTTGCCATCGCTCCATCAGTCATACCATGAACGGTCTGCCAAATGGGGTTACGATATCTGAACTTTCGGTTATATCAATCAACATTGCCTCCCCGGAGTGAGCGCTTAATGCACACACACGCACACCAATACATCATGTATGCCTATGTCCACGTTGATGTGTCGCTGTCTTTTGACGGAAGGCCCGACTTAACAAGCCATCTGGCGTGACTAGTGGCCTTTGCTGCATCGTACCCTGTCGCAACATTCGCCAACATCCAAAATGTTGAACTCCCATTTTTGTTGACCGCATCATGTTGGCACCAAGTTCAGGGCTACGTGTATTCATTGCCTCAAGTTGTTCATTAGGCCGCACACTAATTGACATTACGTGTACAGTAAAGACACTTATGTGCTGGATCTATTTATAACCTACAGTGACATGATGAGCATCGTCAACGGCGTGTGCGGGTAAAATGGTAACGGTAAAAGAATAGTCGTCGTAAAACAGCATCTTTTCCCCGCATGTTGTTGGACCTTCCTTATGATGAGTATAAATGCAGTTCAAGAGCAACCGCTACTCACACGTCATTGTCATCGAAGGATTACTAACAAGGGAGTTTATTGGGAGCTTTGCGGACCAACATGAAGCACAACAGCTGATTTATTTGGAAGCTCCAGAAAATAAATGTATTAGAAACGACGGCGGAATGTAAACGAACGCTGAAAAATGAAAAGAAAAGTGACTTAGATCATCGTTGCATGCAGGTAAACTTGCCGGCCGCTCTCAGCAACAACAACAACAAACAAGAAGCGTAAGGCGAAAATACAACATTTAGTCAAGTAGCTGTCGAACTCACAGAATGAAACTGAACGCAATGCCATTTTTCAGCAAGACCGTAATACTCGTAGCATCGTCAGTCGACCGCTCATGGCAAAGGCAGTGAAATTGACAAGAAGAGCGGGGTAGTAGTTGCGCTAAGAAGGATAGCACGCTTTTCTGTACCTCTCTTTGTTTTAACTTTCTGAGCGTGTTTTTAATCCAAACATATCATATCTATATGTTTTTGGAATCAGGAACCGACAAGGAATAAGATGAAAGTGTTTTTAAATTGATTTCGACAATTTAAGTTTGATAATAATTTTTATATATTTAATTTTCAGAGCTTGTTTTTAATCCAAATATAACATATTTATATGTTTTTGGAATCAGAAAATGATGGAGAATAAGATGAACGTAAATTTGGATCGTTTTATATATATATTTTTATATAAAAAAATTATTACAATTTTCAGATTTTTAATGACCAAAGTCATTAATTAATTTTTAAGCCACCAAGCTGAAATGCAATACCGAAGTCCGGGCTTCGTCGAAGATTACTTGACGAAAATTTCAACCAATTTGGTTGAAAAATGAGGGCGTGACAGTGCCGCCTCAACTTTCACGAAAAGCCGGATATGACGTCATCAAAGACATTTATCAAAAAAATGAAAAAAACGTCTGGGGATTTCATACCCAGGAACTCTCATGTCAAATTTCATAAAGATCGGTCCAGTAGTTTAGTCTGAATCGCTCTACACACACACACAGACACACACACACACGCACGCACGCACATACACCACGACCCTCGTCTCGATTCCCCTACGTTAAAACATTTAGTCAAAACTTGACTAAATGTAAAAACACAATCTGAGGGATGTGCGCAGCTCTTACTGATTCGATCGACTGGAGACAAACGTCACACAAACGAAGGAAACTGCGCGACTTCAGTCAAACACACACAGATCCTTGGTAGCCGGTAGCATCAGCAAGCATTTTGGGACTGTGCCTGCTTGCATAGCTGAGGTTGTGAACGACGAAAGTCTCATGACAGACTATCGTGTCTGGGATATAGACCCGTCTTCTTTCGGTTTTGGTGTGGCTAAAATAAAGCGGCGGTTCCAGGTTTGCATAGACGTGTGGCTAGCAGCCTGACCTCAGGTCAAAATGAGTTTGGCTCATTCTCTCCCTGACAGGATGCCTTGAGTTTCCTTGTCTGGCAAGGAAACCGATTTTTTTTTAAACATATTTAGAGGTTTTTGACTCACATGCGAAGCAAAAGTGAGTCTATGTACTCACCCGAGTCGTCCGTCCGTCCGTCCCGGTGTCCATCCGTCCGGAAAACTTTGACGTTGGATATTTCTTGGACACTATTCAGTCTATCAGTACCAAATTTGGCAAGATGGTGTATGATGACAAGGCCCCAAAAAACATACATAGCATCTTGACCTTGCTTTAATGTCAAGGTCGCAGGGGCCATAAATGTTGTCTAAACCACAGCTATTTTTCACATTTTCTCAGAAGTTTTTGAGATTGAATACCTCACCTATATATAATACTAGAGGAATACCCGGCTTCGCCGGGGTGAATCGCTCAAATGCCAGAACATACAGACAGACAAAAGCCGCTAGACCCCATCACAAACAGAACTCTACAATCAACAGGTTTTTTCCCCCACACACACACACAAACACACACACAGAGAAGCCGTATATATATATGCATATCTGTATCTATAAATATATAGAGATAGGTGAGAGTGTATTTTTCGCGTGGCTATAAATTGATTCGACCTTTTCACTTTGACAGTAAGAACAACTTACGGGTGCAAGGGAAGCGTTCTGGACAGCGCAGTGACATTCTAAAAATAGTCACTCTCAGAAACGGGAATTTGGGGTGAACGGCGCAACAGAGACAGACAGCGTGGCGGTTCACCACAATCACCTTTGAAAGGCGAAGTCCTGTCAAACGGGATTGAGAATTTTAGAGCTTATTTCTTAGCCCTATATTATCTACTGTGGCTTCTCACATGCCAGAACATACAGACAGACAAAAGCCGCTAGACCCCATCACAAACAGAACTCTATAATACATAGGTTTTTGCCTACACACACACACAAACACACACACACACAGAGAAGCCGTATATATATATGCATATCTGTATCTATAAATATATAGAGATAGGTGAGAGTGTATTTTTCGCGTGGCTATAAATTGATTCGACCTTTTCACTTTGACAGTAAGAACAACTTACGGGTGCAAGGGAAGCGTTCTGGACAGCGCAGTGACATTCTAAAAATAAATAGTAACTTACAACTGAACGGGAAAGCCACACGAAGGAAGGGAGATAAACGCCAAACACTGGAGAAGATAAGGAAGAGTTACTTATAATGGTGAAATGAACACAAAAACGAACATGAGTTTAGCGCTGCGCGCTGAGAGCACGTGTTGAAATATCTCATCGATGATATTGTGTCCGGGGTGTAGCTGAATACGGTGTCCAAATTTGAAAAAGAACCACCGAGAACTTTGGCGTTGTGATGTGGTGTAGCGGCTATGGTGTGTCGGTATGGGGGCCCGGGTAAGCTGAGGTGGAACCAAAATAGCTGAGGTGGAACCAAAATCGGTTCCGCGCAGCGCGCTGAGAGCACGTGTTGAAATATCTCATCGACCAGGTTGTGTCCAGGGTGTACCTGAATATGATCACCAAATTTGAAACAGATCCATCGAGAACCTTGGCCGCGCATCGCGCACAGACACACAGACACACAGACACACAGACACACACACACACAGACACTAGTCGTATATATATATAGATATAGGGCAAAGTAAGCCCCATCTTTTGATACCAGTTTGGTTTACCTTGCGTCAAGGTCACAGGAGCTCTTCAAAGTTGGATTGTATACATATTTTGAAGTGACCTTGACCCTGAAGTATGTAAGATAACTGTTTCAAACTTAAAAATTATGTGGGGCACATGTTATGCTTTCATCATGAGACACATTTGGTCACATATGATCAAGGTCAAGGTCACTTTGACCCTTATGAAATGTGACCAAACTAAGGTAGTGAACCACTAAAAGTGACCATATCTCATGGTAGAAAGAGCCAATAAGCACCATTGTACTTCCTATGTCTTGAATTAACAGCTTTGTGTTGCATGACCTTGGATGACCTTGACCTTGGATCAAGGTCACATGTATTTTGGTAGGAAAAATGTGTAAAGCAGTTCTTAGTGTATGATGTCATTGCTAGGTTTAGCTGAAGGTCAAGGTCATGTAAAGGTCAAGGTCAAGCATGTGAGTCGTATGGGCTTTGCCCTTCTTGTTGTAATGTGTTATGGATGTAAGCAGATTCGCGATCGTCGATAATGATTTTTCATTGTGTTTTGTAATTTTTAAATTACAGAGGAATTTTTAGTTAAGACAGTTTCAAGCGAGCTATTTTTCGCGGATGTATTTACTGTGCAAACAACTCTAAATATGGCATAAGTGTCACGTGATAATCAACCGTTTGGTTTCGGCGCTCGCTGGAGCTGACGATTTTTTTGACAGTGATGCAACCATATATTACGGTCTCCTTCCGGCAGCAGTCCCAAAATTTCGACTTGTTTTGACCTTAGAACGATGTCTTTATCATAACTGTGAAGAACAGAACGGAGATGATCACTGTCGAAGTCGGCCAATCTGCAATCATTTTCGTCTCGCGAACACTGCTCGTGAACAACATATGGGAGATCACTCTTTATTCCCCCCTCTGCTTCTTTACCTCTGTAAACTTGTAGAGCTAGTTATTTTTCGATAAACACCCAGCAACCAAACAAATAACGACCCAGCAACAGCCTGAATCCTCGATAGCACAATGGGTTGAGAAGCTGTTCTGTGTCGGTACTACTTTTGCGACTGAAAAGTTCCGAACGCGGCTCTAATGTACGAAGTATACATCTCTGGAGCAAACAATACAAACATACCGCATTTGAATTAACAACTACAGGCTTGAACACATGAATCTCCATGAAAATCCATGAGTTCGGTTGTTTTCTGAATCTAGATCTGCCGTGCACAAACGTTCAACACAAGCAAATTTCCAAGGCAAGTAACTCTCATACTTTGTCTAGCGACAAGAGTTAGTTCCCCTTTCAAATTTCTTTTCACTCAGTTTCTTCGACAACAGACTGCAATCTGACGGTCAGTTTTCAACAATATTTCATTTTATAAACAGATCACACGCAACCAAGTGCACACATCTCATCAATTTAAATTACATAAATCGGTTTCATACACTATTTTCCCCAGAAAACTGAACTTCATACAGTTTTTAAAGTTGGAACACGGGTGCAAAAGTTCGTCTGCTAGTCCCATTTGACGAAAGAACATTATCCAAAGCGATACCAAAACATAAACAGAACACACAATATCTGCCTTTGCCGCCACAGCAGAATAACAGCATATCTGTGTACTTAATTTTAGTCCAAAACAGGGAAACTGACAAGAAGTGTTAACAGAATGGAATGATTTGCACGGAACTATACAACCGCGCATTAATCGATCGCCTGCGCAGGTTGACTGGTTGAGTGAATAGGATTCGATCAAACTTTCGCAAAAAAACTCCTCTTTTCTTTGAATAACTGAAGAAAGGAGGAATAAAGAGGTTACACACCTCGTCTCAGTGATTATTAAAAATAATGGTCTCAGTTCGCGGTCATGAAAAAGCTCCCTCAAGCTCGCATTTTTCATGATCCGCTAACTTCGACCATTATTTTTAATAATCACTGAGACTCGGCATGTAACATCTACGTATTCTGGTTTTGATAGATTCGCGTAGGACTTTCGCGTCCGGTCAGAGAGACAACTGGCGATAGCCGTGGAGCGAGGATCATCAGAATGGCGTATCATCAGAATGGTGTGGCTAGCTCAGGTGTTCGGCAAATAAATTGACGGACTGGACAACCGGATCCTTATTGTGATTGATCCTCATTTCCTCTACCTCTCCCGGCTTCGATTGAAAAACCCGTCTAGAACTATAAGCATTGTTACAATAGCCGTTCAATTTGTGTGTGTGTGTGTGTGTGTGTGTTGCTTACGGTTGTCCTTTGGCTTTGCCCTCTCTCTCTCTCTCTCTCTCGTTCGCTCAGCCGGCTCGCTCGCTGTGTCAGTGTATGTGTGTGTGTGTGTGTGTGTCTCTCTCTCTCTCTCTCTCTCTCTCTCTCTCTCTCTCTCTCTCTCTCTCTCTCTCTCTCTCTCTCTCTCTTTCATGCCGGACTATCGAATATCGTTTCATCTTTCTCTCTGTTGGGGCCTCGAAAAGTGCGGAATTGGTAGGTAATATGGGAGATTTGTTCAGGCGTGTTGAAGATTTTTGTGCGGCTTTCGATACAGCAACAAATTTTAACAAATCACCGATATGGACAGCACTGACCCCGTGAACTGGGTTGCTAGCTGGAAGATTCCTTTTCGTTGCCGATGTACATGGTCACAGTTACATCACACATTCATATCTATTGAAGGGCACCATACTTTTGGGGATGCGATGAACCTTGGATCATTGAACACGTTCTTACTTAGTGAGTGGACGTTCAAGAAATTCGTGAAAAGCGCTACAGTGCTTAAACTCGGAAGCCTATCCCGGGATGTCCTCCCGGACAAGTATTTTAACAAGTCATAAAAAGACGATAAAAACAATGACCAACCAACGAACCATGTAAATGCAAAGATTAAAGTTGACGATACACACACACGCAAGCACGCGCGCACACAAGAACACGGCTTCACCAGTTCAACCATTTCTCGGTCATTGTGTTAGTCTGAGAACATCCGCAAACACTGACCACGGGTTTTGCCGCCAAAACGACTTTTCTCCTTCAGGAACGTTCGTATTTGTTGTCATTTGCATGAAGAAAACACACACACACACACACTTAAACAAAGAAAATTACCTGTCATACATACATACACACAGTCACAAGTGAAGGCATCGCGCAGTATAGTACTCCGAATGTAACCCCGGCCTGAGTTTTCATGAATCATCCCCAGGGGCGGAGCAGTTGAGCCCGAGGAGGGTTTTTTTGCGAAAGTTTGATCGAATCCTATTCACTCAACCAGTCAACCTGCCCAGGCGATCGATTAATGCGCGGTTGTATAGTTCCGTGCAAATCATTCCATTCTGTTAGGCCAAAAAAAAAAATAGGTCTGTTTACGGTAACATAGGCCAAAAAAATAGGGTCGGTAGGTCGGGATTTTTTTTTTTTTTTTTTTTTCCAAAAAACCCATATTTTTACGTTATTTTGCCAAAAAAACTTTATTTATTTTTGACTCACATGCGAAGCAAAAGTGAGTCTATGTACTCACCCGAGTCGTCCGTCCGTCCGTCCGGACGTCCGGACGTCCGGAAAACTTTAACGTTGGATATTTCTTGGACACTATTCAGTCTATCAGTACCAAATTTGGCAAGATGGTGTATGATGACAAGGCCCCAAAAAACATACATAGCATCTTGACCTTGCTTCAAGGTCAAGGTCGCAGGGGCCATAAATGTTGCCTAAAAAACAGCTATTTTTCCCATTTTTCCCATTTTCTCTGAAGTTTTTGAGATTGAATACCTCACCTACGTATGATATATAGGGCAAAGTAAGCCCCATCTTTTGATACCAGTTTGGTTTACCTTGCTTCAAGGTCAAGGTCACAGGAGCTCTTCAAAGTTGGATTGTATACATATTTTGAAGTGACCTTGACCCTGAACTATGGAAGATAACTGTTTCAAACTTAAAAATTATGTGGGGCACATGTTATGCTTTCATCATGAGACACATTTGGTCACATATGATCAAGGTCAAGGTCACTTTGACCCTTATGAAATGTGACCAAAATAAGGTAGTGAACCACTAAAAGTGACCATATCTCATGGTAGAAAGAGCCAATAAGCACCATTGTACTTCCTATGTCTTGAATTAACAGCTTTGTGTTGCATGACCTTGGATGACCTTGACCTCGGGTCAAGGTCACATGTATTTTGGTAGGAAAAATGTGTAAAGCAGTTCTTAGTGTATGATGTCATTGCTAGGTTTAGTTACCCTAAAGGTCGAGGTCAAGCATGTGAGTCGTATGGGCTTTGCCCTTCTTGTTTTTTTTTCCCCAAATGCCAAAAAAAAGTCTAGGGTCGCGCGAAAAAAATAGGGTCGGTCGGGTTACCGTAAACAGACCTATTTTTTTTTTTGGCCTTAACACTTCTTGTCAGTTTTCCTATTTTGGACTAAAATCAAGTACACAGATATGCTGTTATTCTGCTGTGGCGGCAAAGGCAGATATTGTGTGTTCTGTATATGTTTTGGTATCGCTTAGGATAATGTTCTTTCGTCAAATGGGACTAGCAGACGAAATTTTGCACCCGTGTTTCAACGTTAAAAACTGTATGAAGTTCAGTTTTCTGGGGAAAATAGTGTATGAAACCGCTTTATGTTGTTTAAATTGATGAGATGTGTGCATTTGGTTGCGTGTGATCTGTTTATTAAATGAAATATTGTTGAAAACTGACCGTCGGATTGCAGTCTGTTGTCGAAGAAACTGAGTGAAAAGAAATTTGAAAGGGGAACTACTCTTGTCGCTAGACAAAGTATGAGAGTTACTTGCCTTGGGAATTTGCTTGTGATGAACGTTTGTGCACAGCAGATCTAGATTCAGAAAACAACCAAACTCATGGATTGTATATGGAGATTCATGTGTTCAAGCCTGTAGTTGTTAATTTAAATGCGGTATGTTTGTTTTGTTTGCTCCAGAGATATACTTCGTACATTAGAGCGTTCGGAACTTTTCAGTCGCAAAAGTAGTACCGACGCAGAACAGCTTCTCAACCCATTGTGCTATCGAGGATTCAGGCTGTTGCTGGGTCGTTATTTGTTTGGTTGCTGGGTGTTTATCGAAAAATAACTAGCTCTACAAGTTTACAGAGGTAAAGAAGCAGAGGGGGGAATAAATTGTACTACGTTGCAAGCCCCTGGAGCAAAATTTTGATGGACAGGTCATGCACTAGTAAGCTGAAGTTAATGTACACTAAATACTGATAAAGTCATTTGGTTAACAGATGTAGAAGTTATGAGCATTTTTGTGGGTGGCATTTTTTGGGGTCACCCTGTATTGAATACGCAAATAATCAGACAAAAACAAAACTAATTTCGTGTTTCTTGCAACGAGATAAAAACAGCATTTCTTGGGAAGAATCGGCATGTGGTTATGCCAAACACCGAACACAAAACATTCGTGAGGGCGAGGCTGTTGTTTAATAGGCGCTGACATGTAAAATAAACATTGGACTGGCGACCACCACGACTCTTCGAAGCGATTTCAATTCCCCCTTTTAGATTGAGATAGGCCCTATTCCCACACAAACACACGCGTGGACAATGCTGTCACGAAGAACTTGAGAAAAGACGACATTGCAGCCTGCAGTCTGCCAACTACACGTAGTTCTTGGGATATCGATTAGTCTTGGGATAGGAACAGCAACCGAAGCTTCATTACAGTTACTCGCTTGCAGCGCTTACTTTCTAGTTTGCCGAGCAAGAGGTGGAGAAATGAGGTGGTGACAAAAAGAAGAATGGAGGGGGGGGGGGGGGGGGGGGGGGGTCAATATTGCGGTCTGGGTAACCTTGCAGGCCGCCTTGCAGGCATATGTTTGTTTCTGCGCGACATGCAAATGAGTAAGCAATGTCAGCCATTCAAGTTGTCTCCTGCCAGGTTACTAAGAAAAGAATAGAATAAAATAAAATAAAAACAAGAACATTTAAATTATTGGACCGTACCGTTTAATTCAGGACAAAAAAACGAAACATACAGAAGTACTTGACCTTTCGGTCTAAAACGTGGACTAAACATGACAAGATACACAACCAACCGACAAACTCGAGGATAACAGATGCTGTGACTTATCTTAGAAACGGTGTAGCTCCCAAGATGGACGATGCAGAATAGTCATTTTGGTAGCAACAGCAACGTACTTCGTACTCTAAGGTAGCCTTTCCAATTCCGGATGCGGCTGAAATTTTGTCCGCATGGCCAATCTTTTTTCAGTCTAAAAATCATCATAATGAAAACGATTTTTTTAAAAATAATTTTTATTCTAAGGAGAGCGTAAAGAGAGGATGGCCCCAGAAAAGGTCAAGTGTTAATATAGCGTCTTCACATCCATACCGATTCCGCAGGGGCAAACGCCGGGATTTGTTTTTCGGCCGGACTGAGGTCACACAGCTGTTATTGAACACCCACACATGCACGCACGGACACACACACACACACACACACACACACACACACACTGTGACACACCTATGTACACTGACATGCACCGGCCAAACACACACACACACACACACACACGGCACACACACACACACACACTGTGACTCACCTATGTACACTGACATGCACCGGCCAAACACACACACACACACACACACACACACACACACCACTGATGCTGATTACGACTCCACTCTGAGTCTTTGTAATGAATACACTGTGACGTTCCTCAAATTATTTTCGAATTAATAAAATCAGGCATACTTCTTCAAGAAACTGATGAGCCTCAGTAAGGGTTCTGCGTGTAAAATATATGAGCTGTGACTTTAAGGTTGGCATATAGAATCTTTTGGATGAATACTGTACAGACAGACCTTATTTCCAATATAGTGACTGATCAATATACTGGTACTTTTTGCTGAATGTTTTCGGGACTACGGCTCTACAATGTTCAGTTTTGTATTTCAAATGTAGACTATTAAGACTAAATTATTAAGTAGCGTGATAAAGAAGTTGTATGAGTCATAATGATGCTGCAAAACAATGCTTACAGTCACCTGCTGTTTACAGGGTCCTAGGTCCACTGGGCGTTGCAGACTGCTAAAGACAACTAACACTCAACCCATTTTCTCTGCTCCTAATGGCGGTATTGGTGACTGGCAGTGGCTGTAAATATGCATGCTTCATGTACGCTACCTCCTCCTTCTCTACAGCTTGAACTGCTTGACAGCCGGAGTCGGGCAACCTGTACAGATGGTATCTCATTGACCCTAGTCCTCTACCCGTGCAGCTGCATGCTTTGAACGATGCTCCTCTGTCACTGACAGCAGCGACAATCGTATGCCCTTCCCTCTTACTTCTGTGTCTCCCGGTTTGAACTACCACTGATGCTCGGTAAATGATGACTACACGCAAATCGTCGTCTTCTTCCACTTCCAGGGCAGAGCTGCTGAAAATGTCGGTGATCATCCGCCTCCAGGGCTTGCCCTGGTCGGCCAGCGCGCTGGACATCCGCCAGTTCTTCAAGGGCCTCACCATTCCGGCCGGCGGCGTGCACATCATCGGCGGTGACCGTGGCGACGCCTTCATCGCCTTCAGCTCGGACGAGGACGCCAGGCAAGGCATGATGCGCAACATGGCGACCATCAGCGGCACGCCCGTGCAGTTGTTTCTCAGCAGCAAGTCTGAGATGCAGACCGTCATCGAGGAGGCCCGGGCTGCAGAGTCTCCTGCAGTGGCGGTCGTTGGAAGCGGCGGTGGAGTACCAGCCATGCAGCAGCCGCTAGGAATGCAGCAGGGAGGTATGCAGCAAGGCGCTATGCAGCAGCACGCCGGCATGCAGCAAGGTGCTATGCAGCCAGGTAATAAGCCGAAAAATGTGTGTGTGTGTGTGTGTGTGTGTGTGTGTGTGTGTGTGTGTGTGTGTGTGTGTTTGAAAGGAAAGTTTTTTTCACAATGGCGATGCAGCGAACCTTTACGGGTGATGAAGTTGCTGAGCTTCTTATGAACTACGATAGTGACGAAGGAGATGAGCTGATCGAATATGAAGCTGGTTTTGATGAAGACACAGAGACTGAAGACGATATGGTACATTCTTCAAAACATTTACAATTCTGAGTGACCTGCGGCAGAAAAGCTGGTTTCGGCTGGTCAACATAGGTGGGGTACAAAGTGTTAACATATATGCACATTTTATCTTTCAACACAGGGGGTTAAATTCATATTTACAAGGCCAAAATGCTATAGCATCTGTGGCCAATGCCCCTAAACCCCCAGCAGGGCCTATGATCCTGGACCACCTCCCACCCGTCATTTATTTCCTTGAAACTCATTCTTCCTGACATGGATTATACCTGTCATACATGCCTTAAAACATACCAGAACATTCCTGAAGGAAACCTATTAAAGCAATTTGCACTATATTTCTCGAGGAAGTTATCACCCGTTCAGACAAACTGTCAATAAGGTCTAGACACACTGACACAACCAACGATTAATTTGTGATCCATTTGACTCAATTCCATGGCAGCATTTATATTGGGTTTCTTTTTTAAGTCAGACTCTCTCTCTCTCTCTCTCTCTCTCTCTCTCTCTCTCTCTCTCTCTCTCTCTCTCTCTCTCTCTCTCTCTCTCTCTCTCTCTCTCTCTCTCTCTCTCTCTCTCTCTCTCTCTCGCAGGACTACCAACATCACAATTCACGATTAGAATGGCTTCATTTTGTGCAGGGATGAATCAAGGATTCCAAGGGCAACAAGGCTATCCTGGTGCGCAAGGGATGGGCAACCAACGCTTCCCTTCACAGGCAGAACCCCAGCAGACAGGACGTGGCATGAACCAGGGCCAGTTTTCTGGCAATCAAAACTTAATGGGCCAGGGCTACAACCAAATGCAAGGATCCATGCAAAGCCAACAGATGCCTGGTCAGCAAGGGAGGGACAACCAGTATAGTATGCAGCAGAACCAACCAATGAACCAGCCGAATCTTTATGAAGGCCAGCAGCAGAGCGGAATGAACAATCAGTATGGTCTTTCTGCTGACTCTAATTTACCCACCAACAGCAACAGCCGTGGGCAACAGAACCAACCTGATGCCAGCAACGTTGGTTATGGAATGGAAGGTGGCTATGGTGGCAACAATTTTAACCAGTGGCAGAACAGTGGACAAATGCAAGGTCAAGGTCAGCCTTATGGATCCAACCAACACTTCTTTAATAGGGATGACACTTCACAAGGATCGTTCTCAGGATCACAGAGCGGACAGCGACCCGACCAGTTTGGAAACAGCATGTCCGGACTGGAGGGACAGCAGTTTCCTGGCCAGACAGGAGAGACAAAACCCGACAGGTTTGGCTTTAACCAGCAGGGAGGCTTTGGCCAAGAGGGCATGCCCCCAGGTGGTGGCAACCACTTCCAAATGAGGGGTGGGCGACCAGGTTCACAGGAGATGAACAGAGGAGGCCTCCTACCCCATCCTGGCATGCCTGGGCAGAGTGATGAGAAAGCTTTAGGGCGACTCCCTGACCCATCAGGACAAATACCTCCTCGCCCTGGGCCAGGCTCCAGAGGAACTCCTGATGACCCAATGAGATCAGCAGTTACTGGGAGACCACAGTCCAAACCCTTCCTGGACCAGTTGCCTGGCATGCCCAAGGGCACTGAGCCTGGAAGGCTTGGCATGCATGGTGATGAAGTTTTTCTGCCTGAAGGACGTGAAGGCTTTCCAACAGGAAGAGGCAGTGGTTTTCCACCAAGGCCAGGAATGCAACAGGAAGATGTGCCGGGTATGCCCCGAGGACGGGGTATGCTTCCCACCCCAGACATGCCGCCGCAAGGCAAGCAGCCGGGCTTTGGCAGTGAGCAGTTTGGTGACATGGACACTGTGGAGCAAGGCCAGTGGCCAGGCTATGGGGGAGATGACTTTATGAACAGAAGGGAGAGAGGCATGGAGCCAGGTAGAGACATGAGGCGTGATCCTGACCTAAGGCGTCCTGAACAAGAACACACCCGAGGACAGTTCCATGAAGGAGGTGACTCTGACTTTAGAGGGTCCCAACACGGAAGCCAGGATCCCTTTGAAGCACCAGGGGTTGTGGGCAGGCCAGGATTTGATGCCAGCCGAGATAGGAGGTCCATGGAAATTGGCCCTGATGGACGACCACTGGACAGAGGAGTTGACAGAAGATCTTTAGACAGGGTTCCAGATGGAAGACCGCTCGATAGAGGTTTTGATAGAGGACTCTTGGACAGAGGGCCAGATGGAAGAACAATGGATATGGGTCCAAACGGAAGGCCAATGGACTTTGGCCCAGATGGGAGACCTTTGCCAAGAGACCCAGATGGAAGACCACTTGACAGAGGCCCAGACGGGAGACTTTTGGAAAGGGGTCCAGGTGGAAGACCTTTGCAGAGGAGTCATGATGGAAGACCTCTGTTGGAGAGGGGACCTGATGGTAGGCCCTTAGATGTTGGCCCTGATGTAGGACAGTTTGAGAGAGGCCTTGATGGAAGGCCTTTGGAAAGGGGTCCAGATGGAAGACCTTTGCCTAGGGGCCATGGTTGTAGACCATTGTTGGAAAGGGGACCTGATGGTAGGCCCTCAGATGTTGGCTCAGATACAGGACATTTTGAGAGAGCCCCAGATGGAAGACCTATTGAGAGAGGTCCTGATGGAAGACATATTGAGAGAGGCCCTGATAGAAGACCTGGCTTTGAGAGAGGCCCTGATGGAAGACCTGGCTTTGAGAGAGGCCCTGACGGAAGACCTGGCTTTGAGAGAGGCCCTGATGAAAGATCATTTGAGAGAGGCCCTGATGCAAGACCATTTGAGAGAGGCCCTGACGGAAGACCTCTAGAGAGAGGCCCTGATGGAAGATCATTTGAGAGAGGCCCTGATGCAAGACCATTTGAGAGAGGCCCTGACGGAAGACCTCTAGAGAGAGGCCCTGATGGAAGACCTTTCGAAAGAGGCCCTGATGGAGGACCTTTTGAGAGAGGCCCTGATGGAAGACCTTTTGAGAAGGGCGTTGATCGACGGTCATTAGACAGAGGTGCTGATGGGCGACCGTATGAGAGAGGGCTTGACAGGAGGTCGCTGGAAAGAGGTCCTGATGGCAGACCGTTAGACCGAGGCCCTGACGGAAGACCTTTTGGGAGAGACCCTGGTGGAAGACCATTTGGAAGGGATGCTGATGGAAGACCTTTTGACAGAGGTCAGGATGATAGAGAAGCTGAAAGGAGACCTATTTTTGCAGGACCCGAGGGGCCCTTTGATTCAGAGAGAGGTCGTGAACGCAGAAACAGATTTGATGCACCACCTGACCACAGATTTCCACCACATGAAGAATACGACCCCATGCAAATGGATTATGACCCAGCTCACGGAGGACAAAATGAAAGAAGACTTCCCAGCCTTCTGGATTTTGACCCTGAAAACAAGGGATTCGGAAACAGAGGAGGCAGGGGGGGAATGGAAGGAGCGAGAGGCAGGGGAGGATTTGAGAGAGGTCGAGGTCGTGGATTTGGCGGAGAGTTCCCACCCCATGGCCATCCTGATTATCCCATGGAAGAAGGATACAATGACCAACAATTTGAAGAGGAGATGCCTGGCTTTGGTGAAGAATTTGGAAATCAGTTCCCTGGCAGTGACTTTGATTCAAGGATAGATGCTGGACGTGGGAGAGGAAACCCTGATCGTGGACGAGGTGGGAGGATGGAGGGACCAGGGGGGCCAGGAAGACTTGATGGACCTCATGGCAGAATGGAGAGAGGGCATGGACACTTTGACACCGGACTTGGGCATGACCTTGACACAGACAGGAGGCAAGGTGGATTCCAGGGAGAGGATATGGATATCCGTGGCCTCGACATACCTTGGGGGATTGAGCCTGATGAGGTCCGCCCTGCTGGGAAGGGGCTCTTGGGCGATGCTCCAGTAGGTCTTCTGCCAGCCCCAGGTAGCAAGAAAGAAGAAGATAAAGACTCAAGACCATCGCATTCCAGAGATTATGACAGAGATAGAGACAGAGACAGGAGAGGTCATTCAGACCGAAGAGACAGAGATGACAGAGGAGACAGGGTTCGGGATGATCGCAGACGCTCTGATCGTCGAAGAAGTCGCGACAGAAGCTCTGACAGAGATCGACATTCACGCAGAAATGACAGAGATCGAGACCGTAGTGACCGTAGGGATCGTGAGAGGTCTAGAGACAAAGATCGCTCATCAAGCAACAGAGACAGAGAATCCCGCTCCAAAGATGTTACCACCAAAGAGCCGTCCAATGGGAGAAAGGAAAATGAAAAAGATGTGGCAAAGAATGACAAGAAGACAGAGGAAGAGAAGAAACCCAGCACAGATTCTTCTCAACCACCGCCAAGCAAGTTTGTTTACGCTAAAGGCTTTCCCCTCTCCTATAATTTCAAAGAAGTTCGTCGCTTCTGCTTTGGTTCTGAATTACCTTTTGATGGAATAAAAATCATTAATGACATCAAAGGACAAAGAACTGGAGAAGCCTACTTGAAATTCATGAGTGAGGAAGCTGCCAAGCGAGCTATGAAGAAGAGTGGAGAGACAATTTTTGGTAATCCTGTGACACTGATGTACACTACAGCCAAGATATTTGAGAGTCAGGTGGACTCTCAGCCTGCTCCAAACAGCGAATTAGGGAAGGCTCCAAACAGCGAATTAGGGAAGACTCCAACAGTCACGCCACCAGTTGTAATGAAAGATCAAGAGAAGACCAGTTTGACCATCATGATCAAGGGACTGCCTTTCAGCGTCAAGCGGGAAGATCTGAAGCAGTTTTTCTCAAATGTCAAACTTGCTGACAATGGGGAAGCTATTTCCTTGGAGTATGACAGCAGAAACCAAATTACTGGTGTGGCTTACATTGAGGCTGCCTCGTTGCAAGACTTTAAAACAGCTATGGGCTTTGATGGTCGCGTGTTCCAATCCAGGCCCATGAAGTTATCTGGTGCACGTCGCGAGGACATGGAGCTCTGCATCAAGAAACAGCAAGAGATGTTAAAGCGTCAAGCCAATAGGACTGGAGAGCAGCCAGGACAACAGCCTCAACAGCAGCAGCCACAACCACAGCAGCAAAAACAACAACAACCACAGCAGCCTAACCTAGGAGCCGGACTCATGGGTCCTCGCCCTCCTCTGATGGGGCAAGCGCCAGGCAGGCCGGGTCCCCAGCCCCTCCTCAACATTACCCTTCCCAACATACCGATGCCTCTAATACCTCCAAGAAATGGCCCAGCCTTTGATCCAAATCTTGCTCTTCAGCAGCGGCAGCAGCTGCTACAACAACAGCAGCAGCAGCAGCAACAACAAGAAGAAGAAGAAAAGTCTTCAATGGACCAAGGCCCCAGTCATTGTGTTCACGTCCAGGGACTACCCATGCTGGCCAGCTACAAAGACATTCGTGAGTTCTTTGGGGACTTGCAAATCGCCACTCAGCGCGGTATCCAGATTGTGCACGATGGCGTAGGCAAGCCCATGGGTGAGGGCTTTGTGGAGTTTGCTACAGATGAAGACAAGGAGAAGGCCCTGAAGAAGGACAAAACCTCAATGGGTCGACACATCCTGGCCGTCAAATCGGTGGCCAAGCCCGACATGATTGAGAGGCTTCGCAATGCCCGCCTTGTTGGCTTGCCTCCTGGCCAGGGTCCACTGCCTGGTCCGCCCAACTTCATGCCACGCAACCCGGATCCTGCTGGTGGGATGAGGCCCATCCCTCCCGGGGTCCTCAACCGCAACTGGTTCTACCTCAGCTGCCAGAACTTCCCTCCTGCCGTCAGCATCACAGAGATCATGGGCTTCTTCCAGGTCCACAACCCCCTCCCCGACTCGATCCGACTCCATTACGCAGCGGATGGCAGTCCCACTGGCAACGCCGTCGTGGGCTTTGCGAGGATGGAGGACGCCAGCCGCGCCATGAACGAGCTCAACGGCAAGCCGTGTCGACGCAGCATAGTCACCTTGTCACCGGCTTTGTGAGGTTGCCAACTCTTTCTTTGGGTGAGTTTTCAATAATGCTGTTGCGTGTTTGTTTTTGAGCGTTAGTTCGGGTTGTATGTAATTTTCATACAGCTTACAACGTTTGTTGAAACTGTTCACTTTGAAAACGAAGCCAAAGAAATATAACTTTTTGGATCATTGAAAAGGGGTTAAATCTTAATTTAATATATTTAAAAAAAATCAATACGCAAGAATTAACAGAATGCTCAGATCCATAATTGTCTTAAAATTGTAGTTGCTGTAGCGAAATGTTAACGCTGATCTTTAAAGCAAACTCAAAAGCACCTGTCCTCACAAATGCACGTACATGTACAGTGGAACCCCCCTATTTCGGACCCCCCCCCCCCCCCACACCCCCACCCCCCCTTTCAAGACCTTGCTTCTTCACATTTTCTTGTTCATAAACCTATATTACCTCCATTTTAAGACTCCCTCCTTTTTCGGACCTGAATTTTTCAGATTTCTGAAGGTCTTCAAAGGGTGTTCCACAGTTTAGATTTGTTCACTTGAAAAAAGAAGAGAAGTTTAACTGGAACACTGGACAAACTCCATTGTTTACACACGCACACCAATTGTTTACACACGCACACACACACACACGCACGCACGCACGCACGCACACACACACGCACACACACACATACATACACACACACACACACACACACACACACACACACACACACACACACACGTGTGTGTGGGCACGCATGACGGCGAGTTATAATCGGAGCTGCCATAACATTTAATTAAACTTGTTGTTCTCAAAATATGTGTGCAGGGTTTTTTTGAGCATGCTTTCATGTGCATGGTTATATGATCTCTCCCCCTCTTTCTCCCGCCCTCCCTTTCTCTCTCTTCCTCACTCTCATACACACACACACAAACACACACACACAAACACACACACACACGCACATACACACACACTTTCCTGTACTATCATATATGTGAACCCCAAATGACATTACGCTTCATAGCTCTCCTTTGTTCTTTCAGACTCAGTTACCAGAGGCAGCAAACGATTCCAGAAGTGGTTCCAACCATAGCAAATATCGACTTGCAGATCTTTGATGCCTCTGCCAGAGACTCTTCCTCGGCGCGAGAGGCGTTGGTGCTGCTTGGGATACATACTGGTGTGTACTGGTATTATCGGATCGTCAGGCTGACCTGCCTTAGCTATTCGTATTATCTGATCATCAAAGGAGCAGCGTTTTTAAAGGTGACCGGCTTTAGACCCTGGTATTATCTGTTCATCGTACAAGTGGTGTTTGAAAGCTGACCTTCTTTGGACCTCGGTATGATCTGATTATAAGATTCACTCTTTCTGAAAAGTATTTCCCAAGCCCTCAGTGCTCGTGTAGGGGATATGAACTTGAATTTTCCTGAGTGAGGTTATAAAAATGGGCATTTTATCGTTTAATTGATGTTTGGGAGGATGTGCGAGTGTTGAGAGGGAGAGGAGAAAGGGAACAGGAACAGCCGTGTGTTGTTTCCCCAATGCAGACAAGACGTGTGGGCATATGTGCAGCGTTTTAGTTTGGACATTTGTTTGATTTTTATGATGGTTTTTTTTCGTTTGTGAAACAAATGTTTTTTGGTTATTATGTTTTGTTTGATTTCTTTTATTTTGTTGATTTGCTTTGTTTTGAGTAAAAAGGAAAGGTCTCCCTGAAATAGCGGTTTGAATTTGAGGGTCCAAAACTGATAGGGGAAGTTCAATCCCTATGATAGGCAGCAAACGCCAGTTACAAACACTGCATCCATTGTATTTCATTCCCACCGCCCCTGCAGACCAGTTTCCCCATTACCGGCTGATCGTCTCCCCTTCCCCCTTCTCCCATTGGATGATTATTTTCATCCATTTGATCACACCATTCAAGTTCTGTCCTAATTTTAAATGCAAGGCATGCAAGTGAACTGGTTGCTTTAATGAGTGGAACTTGAAATGAAGAAGGGAAGTAACTGTGCTGGGTAGATCAATCTATGGCAGGACATTAGATGATATCCCTTGGATGCAGTGTGTTGTCCTTCATTCAGGCACCGCAATTGTTAACAATATATACAAACTTACCGAAACTTGGTGGGTGCTTTTGTGTTTGTTTGTTTATTTTCTTAAAACAATCACTACAGCAATTTTGTGTTTCATTTTGAATGGAACTTTATGTTTGTCACATCTGCACACAAGGTAGGACTGTGTTTTTAAACTAGTTTTATGTTATTGTTAACAATGAGCAAGCAGTGTTTGCATGATTTGAATAGGCTGGTGTTTTTAAGTGTGTAGTTTTGAATAAAATACATTTTGATTTCGTAAATCTATATTACTTGAACTGATTTTCTTCCAATGGTTTATTCATAAATGTGTTAACAATGAGCAAAGAGACCATCAACACGTGGCACATTCCTTCTTATTCCATCAGAATAGAAGGCACAGAATGCTCTGTATGAAACACTGTTAAGTTACTTTTTTCTTTCTTAAAAGTCAGAAAAATCTGTTTTTTATGTTTCTTTTTTTAACTGATGTATTGTACCTGGGTTTTTTGTTGTGTGAAGTTATTTTAACTAAGAGATCTTGAATGAGAATCTGTGTATATAATATCTCTTCATTGTTTGCTTTTCCAACAGAATTTTATCCATTAGTTGGTTTGTGGTAGTTTTCAGATTTCCTGTAAATAGAACATGTGTAGTGTTTCATTTGAGTAACTTGTCCAGGAGTCTCAGAATTCTATGCTCCCAACCCTCCTATCCACCGAATGACCGCAATTGTGAACCTGTCCCATTTCTACCGTTTTATTTTATGTCCAGTCATTATTTGCATATGAAAATATTGTACAGCAGTTTTTGAGTTGTGAACATCACAGGTACAATATTGTGAATTTTGGTTCCATTCACTTAAAAGTTTGAATTATGGTGTCCTGCAGGGCAACTAAAAAATCAAGTTGCTATTGAACTTTGTTTAATTTGTATCTCTTTTTTTTACATTTTGATTTTGCTGTTGAAACTTGTATTGGTTGCTTTTGCATTGTGAAATCATTGATCAAAGGCTTCATCCCATGTTTTTCTGGGTTTTTTTTTTTTAGTTATCGTATATCCTCAGTGAATTTGAGTTTAATTGTCTTAGAAAGTACGTAGGTCATTTCTTTTGCTGGTCACTAAAGTGTTTGAACATTATGACGTTCAAAGATGAGAAGTGTTTGAACATTGTTCAGAGAAAATTAAAATTGAATAAAAATGTTGTGCTTAAACACTGTTTAACATGTTTGTTTTGTTTTGGTGGTTTGCTTGTTGAATGTGTGTGTGTGTGTCTGTCTTTGTGTGTGCGAGTGTTCTGACATGTGCATGCAATTGCGTGCGTGTGTGTGTGTGTGTAACAGAGAGAGATTCAGTCTTGAAAGCGTACACAATCCTCTTTGTTTTGTTTCCATTTACTGAACAACTTGACATATTCACCACATGACTGTCCGATTTGCAATACTAAGTGTATGCTTAAAAAGAAAAAGTTTATTAATGACAGAAGAGTAATCATAATTATTGCTTTGTCATAAGATTATCAAAATTACCCGTACATAATTTTTACATTTTTGGCCTTTTCCACACACAAAAAAAAAAAAAATCTACATCAAGAAAGCCCACACAGTTTGAGCTGTATAGTGATATATTGCCAACCATCAGTACTCCGTTGAGCTCTAGGGATACCTTTACTGTTACGCACTGACGGTGACCGGTGATTTCATTGCCTTCTGGTTACTGGTGCGTGTAACAACAAAATGCAATTTTACCCTTGGCTCCCCTTATCTATCTGTATATCACTTTTTAGCGCCGCATGGGGACTATGGTTTAACGCAGCATTGATAAAAGGCTTCGTCACCGGTTTTTGTGTGATTTTTTTCTATTAAACTTTCCGCGGCAATTGCGAAGTTGCGTACGAAAAATTGATTCATACCGGTCTGACAGTTTAACTATTTTTGATGCGTTCGTTAATCTTAGGCACTTTTGAAAACTTTCAATCTGTCACTGATGGGGGGGGGGGGGGGGGGGGGGTAAAAGACAGAACAAAATATGTCAGAAAAAAAATACCGCAGAAATATTCCCTAAGGTAATTTAAAAACAGAAATATTCCCAAAAGTTATTCAAACGCATGTCGTCTTTTTTAAACGCGAACCAGCCTCCCCGACAAAAACGGACAAAATGGCATTCTATACATTCGTTTGACAATAGTTATTTGTCTTTCTTTATTTTTCAACTAAGTGGCACCGTGATTGATTTTACGCCTAGAATTGTAGGCCTGCGTGGTCCTATGAGGGTGGGTTCTCAGGGTCGGCATTATTTCACATCAGTCACGAAATAACACTGTAGTTGGCGCACGGTGTGCTGAACTAATCAATACATCTTACTAAACTGCCTCACCGAGAAAGATGTGGCCCAATTTTTAGCCTCCTCTTGGGAAAAGCGAAAGATATAAGAATCACGTGAAGAAGTTATTTTTCTTTGCGGCCTGCAGCTGTCACGTAGTTAAATGTCGCTGCTTCGTCACTCCTTTTATTGTTTTACTTTGATCACTTATTTTTGTGTGTGATGTATATTTGTCAAAATGCATATTTCACACGACTGACCATAAATCTCTTTAGAAATGAGTACCGAGCTGACAAGAAATAACATGCCTGTTCGGAATTTTGTACAATAGTGATTCTTTCATTATTCAATGTTAAAGGCATACTCCTTTTCGTGAAAAAACGTGCACACAATATTTTGAGAACAACAAGTTTAATTAAATGTTATGGCAGTTCAGATCTGCCCAGGCTACATTTAACGTGAAAAAAGACAATCCCTATGCTTGGTCACATACCAAAACATAAACACCCTGGGTGCTTTCAGTGCACAGTGGGAATGTGTATAAGAATTAATTTTGTAAGAAATAATTTTGCTGTCCTAATTTTAAGAAATTATGAAATAATTTTACTGTCCTAATTTTAAGAAATTATGAAATAATTTTGCTCTCCTAATTTTAAGAAATTATGAAATAATTTTACTGTCCTAATTTTAAGAAATTATGAAATAATTTTGCTCTCCTAATTTTAAGAAATTATTTCAGTCATAAAAAAATCAAATTCACTACAGCATGCCTACAAGATACGGAGTTTCCTTTCTGTGGTAAGATATATGGTCAGGATGTTGATTGTCGTGTGTCCCGAGGGAGGGACAGTCTTATCCCATGTAGTCGCCTGGACACATCTGGAATGGTAATCCGAACTGAATTCACGACTTGAGAAGGAGTGCGTATGACTTTAATTCTATCAATGTAAAGGCGGATTCAATATCACCACGCTTTTCAGGTGGTGTACTGTAAAACACGACTCTGCCAACTGTTAAAGGGGCACACTTATAGTTACAGGTCAATGAGGTTCAGTTCGGCGGCGTGTTAACTTAATTGAAGTGCAAATCAATATGTAAAGTAAAGATCAGTATTACTGGTGATTAATGTCCCTAAAGTAATCCGATAACAGAGCCAGAATCATGATAAAGGCACAGTAAGCCTCCCGTAAACCATCACAGATACTGTCAGGCTTTTACACACAGTACAAACACCCTTTCGTTTAAATACTCACCGCTTGAGAACATTCTAGGTGCCCTAAAGAGCGAGCAGTTTTCAAAGAATGTATTTTCGTGGACCGTCTGATCGGCAAATCAGGCGCCTCGTTTAGGCGCTGGACTGACTAACTTTTAAAATCTAGATAATAAATTGACAGCTTGTTCCACAACCATTCTTAAATCATAAAAGAATTATTTTTTCATCAAGACAAGATCAGTACAATTTGAAGTTTTGAAAGTTTGAAAAAAGAAAAGCCCGGAAACGTGTCACGCAAACCGTCTCTCTCGTAGCAGATGACGGTTGTGCCTAGCGCCCGTCCCTCTGAACAGTCAACTGCCATCGATTTAGTTCGTGTGAATCCGCGCAGCCGTTTGTTGCGTTTAGATTCAGAGGTACACATTAACGTGCTATTGCAGATAAGCTTACGGCGAGTCGCATTGAAATCACAAACTGACGACTGCATTGTGAAAAAAGGAAACTGGATCACACGGGTTCGCGATTGCTCAGGGATAAGATAAACCACGCAAAAATAAATTCTTTGACAATTGCTTGCTCTTTACGGAGGGCACCTAGGATGTTCAAAAGCGGTGAGTGTGTAAATGAAAGGGTGTTTGTACCGTGTGTAAAAGCCTGACAGTATCTGTGATGGTTTACGGGAGGCTTACTGTGCCTTTAAAGCTCCATCCGGCCTCTCATTAGGTTTACAGAACGATACAATCTTTTCACAACAACAACTGAATAGTATAGTGTCAAATGCTCGGAAATCTCAGTCCACTAGCATCTCAGCTAGTAGAAAGTTGTATGGTTTAGCTGCATCTTACATGACTGACCCGGTCAACACACACAGTCATCCATCTCGCTTGACCTGCATCCGGGGTCCTTACATTCAAACTTTCAAATGTGCTCCCTAAAGCACATATACTCACTTTGATTTACCATATTTGTGCTGCGTTTTCGAGAAAAAATCGTGTCTTTGCGTCTAGATTAGGGTACAGTGGGTTTCCCAGACCCCTTCTTCCACCCCCCCCCCCCCCCAACGGTCAGACCAACAATATCCCTTGACTGAAGCAAATAGGCACCAAGTTCCGTTGGTTTCACTGCAAGGACACACACACACAAGCACACACACACCGCGTGCACGAACACACATACACACGCTCGCACACACGCGCACGCAAACACACACACACATACACACACACGTACACACACACACACACACACTCACACACACACACACACACGCACACACACACACACACACACGCCCCCAAAATACGTAAATGTTTCTAACACTTGCCCATTTTGCAAATGCGGCAGCCAGTCCGTAACTTTTTGTGTCACGAGAACATTGCATTAACATTGCTTTACCTCCCTATTATGGTTTGTGATGGTTTGTGTCGAGGACAACTCAAAATATGCACACAAAAACAAACTTTTTGACATAACTTGCCATAACTTATCGATTATTGTGCAATCTAACCACGGTAGCATCTAGCTCTCTAAGTCTGATGATATGGAAGGCAATTGTGAATTTTTAAACCAAAAAAGTGGCTGTTGATTTCGTAAAATGGGCTAGTGTTAAGAAGCCTTTGCGCATTGTCTGCAAAACGCTGCCGAATTCGCGTAATGGGCAGCGTTTGTCGATTACACGCTGAATGGTAAAACATGTTGTCGATTCCGCGAATTCGGCAATTCCGTGAATTCGGCACGACATACACACAGTTGACGCTGACAGGGTATGAGTAAATGACGGTCGAAAGAGTAAGCCGTTCGTTTTAAAAGTCTTTGATATTTATTATAGTAGGTCAGTTAAGGCTTTCTCGAGTCTAAACCTCAGTGCTGGATGCGGCTTTAGCTCTCTCTCTATGTTTCTCTCTTGCCCTGTCTGTCTGTCGGTCATATCTGTATATACTCCGGGACACACACTGAAACACACACACACACACATACATACGCTCGAGCGCGCGAACACACCGTGCACACACACCCACACACATGCTCGGCGCACGCACGCACGCACGCACGCACGCACACACATACGTGTATTCACTGAACAAACAATCATGAAAGAGCCCCAATCATCGTGTTGTTTACGAGAAAGTTCGACACGTGAACGACTGAGTGACGAACGACAGCTAATCGTCCGTGAGTTCCGAGCGCTGGACCACTGAGAAAGGGGTGACAGGTTGCATGTTGGACACCAGTGCTGAGGCACACCAACCGAAAGTGGGTGCCACCCAAACGGGAGAGAACAAACAGCGGGTTCTGTTTCGTTGAAATCACAACACATCTCAGTTTCAACCAACCCAACACTGCGGGTGGCTCCTGCTTGGGTGGTAACTTTCTCGTGCATCTCAGCCCTGTTTGCCGCACCAGGACATGCGTGGAAACAGGTATTTAATGAACAGGTCTAACAGAAGTTGAAGGCGCCCCCTGTGAAGTCCGCGTGGCTCAACTAAATTTGCCATTGTGAGTAAACACGTTCGACCCTTGTGTGCTGTTTGGAGCAACATGAGGTCACGTATTGTGTGCCAAAATGTTGCTTCCATGGATGAACTTCAGTGAAGAACGTTAGAAATGGATAGCAGACTAATATGTGCTTGCAACGGATATATATATATAGAAGTTCGGGGCACGACGCGGATGTGTCACTTTGTCGCCGTTGAGTTCAGAGAAAGCAGCTTTGTTGTGTTGTGTTTAGGGCGTGTCGGACATTCAGATGTCCTCAGTTTTAGAACTGTGTAAGGCTTTGCTCCGCTCCTGCATAGATCAGTACTCTGAATTATGAACGGATCGGGCCAGCGGGCTTACAACTGGTGTTTGTGCTGAAAACTGACTGGGGTTTGTGCAGAAAACAATTTAAACCGTCGTAGAAGCCAGCAAAGTGTGACCGTGCCATGCCCTCCTATTCAGTTCTGTTGAGTGTGTTTGACGTTCAGATATCATCAGTTTTGGACCTGTTCATTTATACAAGGATCAGTGCTCTGAATGGATAATGAAAGTGGTATGAAGACTGGTGTTTGTACTGAGATCTGTTCCACCATGGAAGGAAGCCTGCAAGTGAGGAAGCCTGCAAGTTAGTGTGACTGTCATACCAAGCTGCTCACGTCAACTCGGGGACAACGAAGGATGGAAGAAGTCAGTGAGGTAGGACTTCATCTTTCTTTGTTAACGTTGGAGTGATTGCATTTTAGTCTTGTTGTCAGCCGATTGCCAGCAGACTTTTCACGATGAACAAACAAGTAAACAAACAAGATTCACTTTTACGTCAGTCTACGAGCCTAGGACACATGGTTGTACAACAAAATAGGTCCGTACCTTTAAAGGCCAGTTAACTGACAGAATCAAACAATTATAATCGCCCTATGCCCCCTCACAACATAAATACCTTAAAATAAGTTTGATGCTCAGTTATTTAAATTGAAAACGGCTGGTTCACTTTGAGTGGCATCGCGAGACTGCATTTTTCCACGCCGCGCCTTCAGTTCGCCAGATTTTTATCGTCCTATACCCTTTGCCCCTGATCACGCCGTGGATCGTGTAACTCTGCATTTGCGCCACCGCAACTTTTTATCGCTTCACGCCGACGAAGAGGCAAGCTGCAAGGTAGGTCTCTCACAGAAAATGAAAATGTGTAGGACTTTCAGGCATCATCTAGATTCTTCATTAGTACATTTTAAAGAAGTATATACTCAAGGTCTAAGGTACGTGCTTTTTTAGTCGAAATGTCAGGTTTCGGCAGTTCTGAAGTCCGATTTCTGCTGGAATTGTAGCTGAAATTGCACGATTTGTCCCTTCCTTCGTAACTTCAACGAAACAGCACTAGTTGATGCATTCCCGTGATGATATCCTGTGAGCTAAACATGTCCTTTGTATTCTTGATGAATGCTGTTGCACAATTTTGTCTTTGGGTGACGCACGCGGCAAAAGAAAACACAAACAATTAGACTTCATGTTATACGCCACCGATGCTTGGTGTAATTCGCCACCGCAATTTCACGTCTTGGATGTTATTCGCCACCGCAACTGTCTAATGAATTGCATAATATGTTGAACAGTTCAGTGATTCTGTCACTTCCAATTGAAAATATTGATTTGGAGTTGTTCAGTTCAGTGTATAGGGGAAGGGCTCGTAATATGGACCCCTTTTTGTTTCATGCTGATAAATAGCTTGTTTTCTTGCAAAGAAGTTTCATTTTTTGTTTGGTAGTCCTTCTTTCTTAGGTTAACCGTTAGGCCCAATCAGAGTAAAATAGCTTTGATACACATTCAGCAAAAATTAAATACAGAAAAAATCACAAAGGGTCCATATTAGGAGCCTGGGCGCCTAATATGGACCAGTGAAGCGGCCTTCACGAATCACTGTAAAAAGCCCCCTATATTTCAAAATAACATGATACAACTTAGTGTACAAGTCAGCCTAATTAAAATATGCTCTAGATTTATCTGTTTTGGGTTGATGAGAGCATTATTTGAAGCACACCAGGAAACTAAAGAAGCTTATCAAAAACAGAGTGAAAATAAGTGAAATTATCAACTTCCACAAAAAGAAGACTTTTCGTTGCATATTTTTTAAATCTCGAGGGCTAGTTATAGGTTAGTACCAGCAAGCTTCTTAATGAATTAATGAAAATAGCCTTTAGCTTTTATTTTCTTCGATTTGTTGAAGGTGGTCCATATTAGGGGACTCGCACATACTTTGAGATTTTGCTATTATTTTTTGTTTGCAGTAGAAACTCGGGGTCAACACTGCTAAAATGTAACAAATACGGTTTTAGCTGTCATATATAGCCATTTTTGTTTGATAAAAGCTTTGGCTGTAGACAGAAACGAGTCCGTTTTAGGCGGCAAATTTAGAGTGAACGCTGCCAAAAGTGAAAAAAGAGAAAAAGCCTGACGGTTTTGAGATTTCTGTTTCTGCAACTGTTTTGACATGTGCAAGTTATCCAGAGAGGGTGGATACAGCGAATAAAACTTTTTTGAGCGCTCTAGCGCCGTTAGTTTGTGGTGGTCCATATTAGGAGCCGGTCCATATTAGGAGCCCTTCCCCTAGTTCAGCTTTTGTAGAACACGTTTCTGAGACGCACCTGGCGGCGTTTCACTCCCACATTCTTCGTCATTCTTCTTTCCCGAAAAACGTCACGTCTGTCAGAGGCGTTCTTTTCTCTTCCAGCGTCAAACTGATGAGTTTTTGTGTTGTCGCTGGTAATAGGAATGACTGAATTTTAGAATCATTTCACACACATAAACACCAACGAAGCTTAAGAATTTTAGAATTATGTGGTATTTGGCCCCACAATGTTTTTAACAGGAGCGTTCCAGGCCCAGTTTCAGACTCAAGTGACCGCAAATCAAACAGGAAGAGGTAGGTTCCATATTGTCAAACTTAGTGATTTCAGCCACTGAGTGTTTATTGCTAGAATGGCAAGAATCGCTGCGCTCTTCAATCACATATGCTTATACAATAACTTTTCTGACGGGATACGAGTGGTTTGGTTGCAGATGGATTTGGAACAATCCGGGGAAACCACTGACAGCTTCCTTGATGTCAGTAATGTGGTAGAAGTTACTACTCGACCACCAGTGACTTCGACACCGCAGAAAAAGAAGTCAGAGCAAAAGCAGTGTTTATGCCCAGAATGTGGGAAAACATATAAACACCACCGAACATTAAGAAACCACAGGCTCTTCCATCACACAGAGGGTGGGGGTCCAAGGGTTACCTGTGGGATGTGCAAAAAAACATTCACGAGGTCTGCAGACCTCCAGTCACATGTGAACAAACAGCACATCGGTCAAAAACAATTCGACTGCTCCAAGTGCCACAAAAAATTTGCGTGCAAACGCAATGCAAACCCAAACCGCCACACATGTGTGCAAATCACTTAGTACGCGTGTGATGTCTGTGGCAAAGAGTATAAAAAACGCTGGCGCTGGACCCGAGTACTCTTCAGACTGGCTCGCTCCCCCAGTATGAAAGTTTTTGTCTTGTGCACGTGGATTTAAAAAAAATATATATATTTATTTATTTTACACAATTAAACAAATTATTAGAGTGAAATAAAACATTAAAACGTTCATAATAAACAATAGTAAACAAGAATTTAAAAAAAATAAAAAAATAAATAGACCGCCCACGCCGGGAATCGAACCCGGATCACTTTGGCCATAGACGAATCGCTTTCCACCAGGATCACTTGGATTAAAAAAAATAAAATAAAAATAAAAAAAAATATTTATTTTACACAATTAAAAAAATTATTAGAGTAAAATAAAACATTAAAACGTTCATAATAAACAATAGTAAACAAGAATTTAAAAAAAAAATAGACCGCCCATGCCGGGAATCGAACCCGGATCCCTTTGGCCATAGTCGGAAACGCTTTCCTCCACGCACGCAAAGCACGCAAAGCCTGGTACTCTGCTGGTACGGTGTCGCTGGCTTGGCTGGGCGGTTTATCAGCCGAACGGCTATTCTGACCCACCGCGAATTGCGCCCTCCGTTAAGAGTCGTTTTTGTGGATTATTTGCCATTTAGGTCCCAGGTAACATTATGAAGTTTTAATACGATCAATCGGACCTATTATCAAGTTAGTGTATCAACTTTTGAACAAACTGCGCCCAGTAGTTTCCCAGCAATAAGCTGTTAAGTCGAGACAGACACACAGACACACAATTAAAGTCTGCTGGACCCTAGTACTGCGTACTCGGGGATAAACACAAATCAACACTCAAGGCTCACACCAACACACACACACACTTGCTCACTCCTGCCCAAGATGCTTTTATCCTTTCATGTACAGGACGCAGCTTTTACGCCATTCCAAGAAATGTGTTGCCTGAAATGTTGTTTTCAAAGAATTTTGTTTTCAGTTCTGCAATGAACACTTTTGAATAGATCCAGCATATTTTGATTATTATTTTTTATTTTTATTTTATTTTTTTAGTTTGAAAAAGAAGCACTTATCTGAAGTAAGTACGCTATCCATCCTGCCATTCGTCGCCTTACACGAAGTAATGTTCAAACCATGCGGAACGTTTTTGTACATTCTTGTATGTGTAGTCAATCTTCCGAATGTAAATGAATGCATAAGAGAACATGAGGACAAACTTTTCATCAGCGTGCCTTCCTAGAAGTGAAATCTCATTGGTGAAAACGTTGGTCTTCATGTTCTGATGTGTCTTTATTTTGCTGCGTAATCTGTTCAGATCATCACTCGCCGTCATCGATGCATTTCCCACTTGTAAATATAGTATTTTTTTCACTCTTACGGTAAGCACTGTTATATTTCCTATTGATGTCATCATATCCTAAACCTCTTGAATCTCACAGTCCCAGGGACTTTTTTTGGGGGGTCATATATATATATATATATAAGCACATTCCAGTACATGTGGGTTATACACTCAAGTACAGATAAGCATACTTTTCATACAGAAGAAGAAGAAGTAGAAGAAGAAGAAGAAGAAGAAGAAGAAGAAGAAGAAGAAGAAGAAGAAGAAGAAGAAGAAGAAGAAGAAATACTACAGTTTGATTTGTCAACTCATGGTGCCTTTAAATCCTTTGCATAGGCAAGATCACGCCACTCCCCTGAGTTTAAAACTTGCAGCACAAAAGTTAAAATGCTCCTATCAATTGCTGTCAGTTTTGTGACAAAAATAAAGGTTTAAATGCCTCCACGATGTTGATGCGTTTGAAAATAACAATTTGCGTAGTGCGGTGGCGAATAACAAAAAATGCGGTGGCGAGTTACATCTAACATTGAATTGATGCGGTGGCGAATTACAGAGAGTTGTTGACACTCTGTTTTTATCTGCTTCTTGCAAAGTATATATGGAACTATATACAGAGAAACTACACGTGGAGATTCATAAAACATTAAAGTTATCAGTGAACATGTCCAAGAATAACCAGTAATCTCCGTTTTGTTGCATTTGACGCAGAAACTGAAAATATGCCCAAAACATGGAGAAACGAGAAGAAAAACAGATCGTCACGATCACCAGGGCCATCAAAGCATCAAAAAATATATACAGAAATATAGCTAAGGATATAAGTATGTGAAATGCAACACTTGAGAACATGCTGAGTGCTTAGCATTCTAACAATTTAATTTATCATTCGAGAGACCTACCTCGCAGCTTGCCTCTTCGTCGGCGTGAAGCGATGAAAAGTTGCGGTGGCGCAAATGCAGAGTTACACGATCCACGGCGATATACGCCATGTTTCATGCGCTGTTACTTTAGGCACAGACTTGAAATCGACTTAATGAGCTTTCAGAGTTCGGGTTGGGATTATTATTAATAGAGGATCAGGATCGATACATTGCAGAAACCATTTTAGGTTATCATCGCAACGTACACATGCACGAGGAACGTCTTAGTATCAGCGTTTTAGCGTTATATTTGTCAAATCTAAGTACTGTGTTCCGTGGACTTTTCAGACCGTGTATATTTTCCAATGGACATTGTGTTAGTTTAACGATATGCAATGCGTTTTAGCCCCGTAAAGCACGGAATGTACATGCGTTTGCTAGATTACAAGTTTGACTCTGTGTTTCTGGATCCAACGGTATTATAAGATGTTTGATGGGTTGTTGACAGACCAGCTTTTTTGTCGGTCCGAGGGGGAGCATATCGTCTTTTGTTTCATATTTATTGACCAAGGCCGAAGGCCGCGGTCAATAAATATGAAACAAAAGTCGATATGCCCCCCGAGGACCGACAAAAAAGCTGGTCTGGCAACAAACCATCAAACATCGTTTTTGTCATCATTTTGGTGGTTCAACATTAAGTGAAAAATCAACACAGGGAGCCATGGTTTGAAACGCGAGTTCTGTTATTATAATGCATGTTCGGGGCCCCAGCACGTTGTTCAAAGCTGGCGTGCGAAAGCAACTTACTGTGTGTGATTTGAGTTTATAATGTTGAGACAAGTATGTCAGGTTTGAGGATGCGAAGTTCTGTAGAGTGGTGTGTGAAACCAACAGTAAGCGCCTTTGAGACGATAGTGCCCACATGTTGCATTCGAGCGATGGGATTGTCGTATTTCAAACGAGGTGATTTGCTTGCACAGTCAGCGTTGACCATCTCACAACAGATCTGTTATGTGGATTATCGTGCGACGTTCGAGTCGGGGGCAAGGAATCGCAGGAAGCAAAGATGAGTCTTTTTCCATTGTCACCTTTCTTTCCGGTTGTTGGTGCATATAATATTGTGCGGACAAAATGATGCGACGGCGAGTGTTTTTTGCCTCCAAGATTTTGTGGTGTGGGTATTGTTTTGCTCGTTTCATACCCACACCAAAACCTGAAACACACCCCACCCCACCCTCCCCCTCCCTCACAATCAGTCCATGAACACAAACACTGACACACTCCATGACTTTGTGAGAAGATAAAACATATCGATAGGTTTCATTTGTTTGCGATAAAGCATAAATGTATGACCTTTGATGAGGTAGTTTTGTTTTTTGTTTACATTTGCCAGTTTGCCAGTTCGTATTTGGAACTTGGCGAAGCAGTGTCGTCTGTTTAGGTCTGGGGAAACGCCAATGAAAAGAGCCGAAGAATCCTCGAGCGTTTCTATTGGGTTTGCTTTTGATTATCCATGTAATAGGGCTTCCTGCAACTATGGTAACTGGGGATTTTATTCCCCGGGGAACATGACATTTATTTCCCAGGTGCTTGTGAATGAAAACTCGTCAAAATGATGACAAATATATTTATCGGCTTCGAGGAATGTGTAACCATTAGAAATAAATAACATGACGATGAAGGGAGTTGAGACTCCTGATACAGAAGAGCTGACGTCGACAACCACTCGCCTATTCAAATACATTTGATTAATTAGCATAATTACGAAGCATTTTTGAGCAAAACATTTATAAGGGTATCAGTCTTAATTACAGCGCAAAGAATGCCCCTTCAGCTTTTTAAGGTCCAATTCGTCAGAAAACTTTCCAAAATTGGCTCTTGAGGTGAACAATCTTTAAAGGGAAGAGGCGTTACGCGTGAGTTATGGCGGATCCAAAGTGAGCACAAACCTACTCTTTCATAACGAATTTTGTCCCGATCTCCCAGGCTATGATCACCGATGGTTTCAGGACTTGTTTTTATCCAATTGTTTCTGGGAGATAAAGCCTATTAGAGAAAATGGAGAGCGGGTGTTGTCCTCACCATCTCAAGGTCCGCGCTTGATTTTGTGTACAACTTCCTGCGCTTCTCAGTGCTTGAAGGAGTCCAAGTCCTACATTGGGGTGTGCACGTTAAAGATCCCACGATTGACAAAAGGGTCTTTCCTGGCAAAATTGTATAGGCATAGATAAAAAATATCCACCAAAATACCCGTGTGACTTGGAATAATAGGCCGTGAAAAGTAGGATATGCGCCGAAATGGCTGCGATCTGCTGGTCGATGTGAATGCGTGATGTATTGTGTAAAAAATTACATCTCACACGGCAAAAATAGATCCCTGCGCCTTGAGTCCGAGTCTGGAGATACGCGCGCGATATAAGACTTCATATATAACAAGTCTTGAGCCTCAGCAGGCTATCGCAGAAGAAAAGTATATTCTCAGGGAGAAGCTGTTATTGAAGAATTCATGGCGGACGAGGGGGGGGGGGGGGGTGGATGGAAATGTGCCAAATGTTGTTGTTTGTCTGTGTCAGTTCTTAATCAGTTAGGGTAAAGGGTGTGTGTGTGTGTGTGTGTGTGTGTGTGTGTGTGTGTGTGTGTGTGTGTGTGTGTGTGTGAATGTGTGTGTGTGTGTGTGTGTGTGAATATGTGTGTGTGTGTGTGTGTGTGTGTGAATGTGTGTGTGTGTGTGTGTGTGTGTGTGTGTGTGTGTGTGTGTGTGTGTGTGTGAGTGTGTGTTTGGTGTTAGATTGTGCGATACAGCTTCATAAAGCGTTGCGCCACAGTATGACTTTTCCATATTTTACGGCATGCACTAATAATTATTTGTAAAATTGGGATACAGTACCAGTGTCCACGAATAACCCAAAATATTGTTTTGCACAAAAAAACCTAACAAACAAAGGCTTGATAAATGTTTCCCAGTTGATTTGACCTTGTATTATAAATTTTCCAGTTCAGCATTCAATTTTCGAGTCAGTATTAAAAAAAAAAGTGAAAATCTGGAGGTAACATTTCTTTTTAACGAGGTTTTGTTGTGAAAGATGGTGTTAGAAGTTTGTGTTTTGGTTGAATAGTACACAAGATTTAAAGAAATACTCAGGAGAAATGACTGCATACGCATGGGACAGATAGACACATTGTGGATCTGTTAATGTGCAATTGCATGCGTGCGCGTGTGTGTAGGTGCTTGAGCATGCGTGTGTGTGTGACCGTGTGTGTGTGTGTGTGTATGTGTGTGTGTGAGTGTGTGTGTGTGTGTGAGTGTGTGAGAGAGAGAGAGACAGAGAGAGAGAGAGAGAGAGAGAGAGAGAGAGAGAGAGAGAGAGAGAGAGAGAGAGAGAGAGAGAGAGAGAGAGAGAGAGAGAGAAGACGATTCAGTATTAATTAACAAGGGTAATCCATGGCATATTATGCAAACAGATGCTTTTGTACATGTATGTATACAGCCTCATCCCACGAGGGGGACTGTTCTATTGATTATATGATACACAAATGTAAGAGCGAGGCGAGTGGAGCTGTGCATGCTGCAGGGGAGGGAGGGGTAGGGTGGGACATGGGGCAGGGTGGAACAGGCTAATTTTAGTGATGATGCGATGCTTTATCCGGGACTTTTGTTTTCCCGCCAAGCTGTGATTTCCCAGACCAGTCTCTGCCGCCAAAGTCCTGCAGACAGTCGTGTTTGGTTTTGATGAGGCAGAAAATATTATCCAGATTCCAACCGTAAGTAAATTTTTAGCTCTCTAATAGGCGCAAGCTTTGTATCCTTTGTTTTGACTTGACAAGAATGAAACTTGACACCTGCAGAGAGAAATTATTCAGGCATATTATGCTGCCGGATGCTACTGTCAATACTCTGTGTTTTCTTGACATTTTTAGATTTAATTGCACTGATCCACTGAGGGGCAGGGTGGGACGGGGCAGGGTGGAACAGTCCCACCCTGCCCCTTCAGTGTTCCACCCTGCCCCTTGGGTGTCCCACCCTACCCCTGGGGTGTTTCACCCTGCCCCTCTCCGTACATTTCTCCCAGTCTATAAACAATGAATAATCTATTGTTTGTTTTACATGCATATCACTAATTTTATCAATATTTTTTTCAGTTGAAACTTTTATGGTTATTGTTTTTCTTTTGTCTTTTTCGGTATTGTTCTTGTTCGTCTAAAATCACTATTTGCAAAGGATGTGAAATTTAAATACATAAATAAATCAATAGATAAATAAGTAAACAAATAAGTGATTAAATTTTTCCTTTTATTTTCTTTCCACTTTCAGATGGTGAGAACATACAAAAGAAAAACAGACCGGACAGAAAGATCTACTGAGAATGTCCAGCAACTCCACAAAGCAGTGATGGCTGTCAGAAAAGGCCAGTCTTTCCGACAAGTCGCTGAAGAATTTGGAATTAAAAAATCCTCTTTATGGCGAGCAGTGAGGAAAGATGGCGAAGGAAAGAAGCTGGCCTCATATAGTGAGATGTCCCAGTCAAGGCTGATTTTCACCATTGAAGAGGAAGTTGAGTTAGTTCAGTACTTACTGACCGCATCACGCATTGGATTTCCTCTAGACACTGCGACTGTAAAGTCATTAGCTTACACCCTAGCCATTCGAAATGGGAATCGTGTTCCAGACAACTGGGAGAAAAACAAACAAGCCGGAAAAGACTGGATGACAGCATTCAAGAGTCGCCATCGTCAGCTCAGCATCAGAACCCCTGAGGCGACCAGCATTGCAAGAGCAACTGCATTCAATAAGCACAATGTTGGTACCTTCTTTGAGAAATTGAGGCGGCTGTACCAAGAACACACCCTAACGCCTGAAAGAATCTACAATGTAGATGAAACGGCACTAACCACCTCCCAGAGGCCTCAGAAGGTGGTTGCTGAGGCTGGTGTCAAGCAGGTCGCACAACTGGTCTCGCATGAGCGTGGAGAGACAGTTACGATGCTGGGCATCATCAACGGCATCGGGAACTGCCTGCCACCCTGCCTCGTGTTCCCAAGAAAGAACTACAAGAACCATATGCTCTTCGGTGCACCACCAGGCACCCAAGGCTTTTGTAACCCAAGCGGGTGGATGACGCAGGAGATCTTCGTGCAGTGCCTCCACCATATCTGTTTTTTTCTGTTCTCTGAAAAGCCATGTGACCCTGACACAAGCAACCAACAAGTCGAAGAAGCAGTTGCCGAGACAACAGGACCAGCAGCCGCCGAGACAACAGGACCAGCCGCCGCCGAGACAACAGGACCAGCAGCCGCCGAGACAACAGGACCAGCCGCCGCCGAGACAATAGAACCAGCAGCTACCGAGACAACAGGACCAGCCGCCGCCGAGACAATAGAACCAGCAGCTGCCGAGACAAGAGAACCAATAGCCACCGAGACAACAGAACCAGCAGCCGAAGAGACAACAGAACCAGCAGCCGAAGAAACAACAGAATCGGTAAGTTGACAGGCATCACCTATTACAGAGCAGAACAAAATGCCTTAAATGGCAGAATGATCCATGAGAGGTACGCTCTACATCAGGCCGCAAATGAAGCATATGAAATGAGAAGTGCTTAGATTATTCTTATTATTGAGCTTTTAAATCTCAGATTTCATCCTTTTACCGCCACTCTGTAACCTGCTTTCTGATTTTGATTGCTACTGTGGTAGGGGTCTTTTGTCTTTTGGAAGGTTTGGATACCAAGCACATTGTGAAGACCCTATGATTGATTTCCCCACTTTTGGGGGCATGTTTGCAGGGCAGCGTGAAAGATGGAAAGACGTACACATGTATCATCTGCACAGAGCCATTCTGCACGTCTCGCCCCGGTGAAGTGTGGATCCAGTGCGGGAGTTGCCTGATGTGGTGCCACGAAGAATGCGCAGAAATTGGAACTTTGGCAGTGTTCACATGTGACTTTTGCAAGTGAAGCCTGATATGACTTCCCTTGAAAGATTCATCTAGTCATGCAATCTGTTTTGAGAAATACTCAAAATAATTACGAAATGATATCCTGTTGTGCTATTCTTTTATTTTCCTATGTAGATTTTGTTTTTATGACATGGCAATGTTGATGCGATTTTCTAGTCATCTTTGCGTTCAGTTATGTTTTTCATCATTGTGAACTCCCGCAGTGGGGCACTGCGGTTATGAAATTAAAGGCCCCTCCTGTTTTTGGAACCGCAGGAGCTTTCTAGTTTGCTGTTAGGTAGATTTTTGGTTCCTCTTTCCTGTCATGCTCTCTTTTTCTTCATGAATTCTTTTCTTTTTTCTGCCTTCTTGCTCATTCACCTGTATTTTTTCCAAAAATCTCTTCTCTTGCCGCTTGTCTCGCGATTCATGTATAGTTTAATCTGTTAGTGTTCTGATGTAAGTCCAGCAGTAGATAGGTTAAGCCTATTTTAACATACTGGAAACTGGTAATCTTCCAGTAGGTATTAATTTAGTTTTACTAAAGCCTGCTGGGACACAAGTAATGGGTTAGTGCATTTGTAAACAGGAATCGCTTGACAAGTGGCCCCCTTCATCCCCCCCTTCCTCGTCCTGATATGGCTCTGCGTAGTCGGCTGGACGTTAAGCAACAAATAAACAAACAAACAAATCATTGTGAACACACGTTCACCATTTCTGTGCATGTTATTCAATCTTTAGCCGGGTTCGATTACTATTTTCAACCATTCAAGTACACGTTTTGTAATTAATGTGTGTAATCTTTTGCGCTGAGTGCTGCGAGAATGTTTTGTTTTTTCTAGTGAAAGCCAAAAAGGGTTGTTTTAGCTGGTACAAGGTTCTTAATTTCACACACAAATTCATATGTCCCACCCTGCCCCGTCATGTTTCACCCTGCCCCAAGCAATGTCCCATCCTGCCCCGTCATGTTCCACCCTGCCCCACATTTTTTTGCGTTTTTAACTGCGAATTCTCCAGAGTCGGTTAAATAAATCTATTTTTTGTTTTCTTTGTTTTGTGGCAAATTCAATAAAGTTTCTAATGACACCAATTTTGTGTTTTTGTCTTTAGTATTGAATGAGATATTCCAAAAAAGGAGTTTTTTGTCCCACCCTACCCCTCCCTCCCCCACTTGAGTTAGCGAAAAGATCTTATGGTTTTCTGTTCCGTTTCTAAAGTACAGTATTTATAGTATGTATGTTGTTATTTGCTTTTTTCAAATGAAAGCGTGAAACATTCAGCCAGTTTTGTAATACTTTATTCCAACGCATTGAATATAATTTTCTTGTAATACATCATGTGTACAATTTCACCGTTGATGTGTGAGCTCTCTCTAAATAGTATCTCAAAGTCTCTCTGCCTTTTGATCTCTGTTTCTCTATCTCTCTCTCTAAAACACACAAACAAACAAGCAAACAAACAGAACACACACACTCACACACACACTCACACACACACTCACACACACACACACACACACACACACACACACACACACACACACACACCTATTTGTGCACAAGGCAACTGGCATCAAAGTGTATTATAGGAATGTTGCTTCAAGGATATTATTTTGAAAGGGATACTTGTGGCAAAACTAGCTGCATCAAATTGCCCAACTAAGGCACACTGTACGGTTTGTAGTTACGTCAGCACACACGGATAATATCTTTAAATTAGGGTTTGAACGTTCAGTTAGTCAGTTTTTAAACGCTGTGTGGATTATCTTGCAGACTGCAATTTCTCTTGCGCTGTCTTCCTCGGTGTTTTTTGGGTATTTGTTTCGTAAGTCGATCCGTGACACAAAAGAGCGATATTACCAAGTGATCAGTGAACAATGACATGACACTGACAAGCAGGCAATGGTGTTTTTCGCAGATTTGAAGTCCAGCCGGAACTCTGTCTATCCCGGACCGGCTGTTCGTCTCAGTGTTAAGTCTGTTTATTTATCTGTCTGTCTGTCCGTCTGTGTCTGTCTCTGTGTCTGTCTCTGTGTCTGTGTCTGACTGTCTGTCTGTCTGTCTGTCTGTCTCTCATTCTCCCTGACTTGTTATCTCACGCTCACACACAAAATAAATACCCCTCCACATACACATACACGCACGCACGCACGCGCACACACACACACACAGCAGCAACACAACCGTACAGTGCCGCCACAACCATACCGTCAATATACGTCCTCCCTCTTCTCCCTTCCCTGGCATTCTATTACCATCGACCACGCACACATACCACGTGTACTGACACATAGTCACATTGACCCCTTTCTCCCATACCGCGCTCACACGTCCCCCCCCCCCCCCCACCCCCCCTCCCCTTCTCGTCTGTCAGTTGTCAAATCTGTTCGTCTGTCGTGCTGTCACATGTCATCACACCTGCCTTTCCGCCCATTCTCTGTGTGTGTGTGTGTGTGTGTGTGTGTGTATGTATGCGTGTGTGTGTGTGTGTGTGTGTGTGTGTGTGTGTGTGCTATCCATGTGATGCGAAGTGGGATTTTCTGTAACTTTCACTTGAGGTCTATGGGGCGCATAGAAAAAGCATGCTCACGCCCATTGTTTTTCTATTGGCGAGTCACCTCGCAGACTTGCCAAAGAAAGTTTCGAGAAAAGAGTCACTGTTCCGATTTCGGTCGTGCGATCGTTTTCGTCGCGCTTCACTGACCCCAAATAATAGGTCTGCTAAAACTGGAGTCTCCAAATTTTCTGTAGGTTTAAGGAGTGGCTTAGACAAGAAATAAATAAAATAGGCATAACGTGCTAATTGTCAAGATAGAAACTGAAACCTGAGTATACATAATATGTGGTATCAGACTTTTTCACTAAAGCACAACTAACAAAATGTTTCAGATTCTGTTGTGAATATGTAAACAAATCCACAATCAAATACCACGCCTAAGAACCCCTGATAAGGAACAATATTGAACATAAAAACAGTAACTTTGAATACATTAGTAATATTGAAAATAAAAAAATCCATTTTGGAACTTAAATACAAAAATACACACTTTATCAATACTTGTATTTGATATAATTTGGGACACATCAATTGGACGAAAGCGTGATTTTAATTCTACTCCCTGTTCTCATGGGGTAGACTTGAGCCGTAACAGGCGCTCGCAGACACTCACGATCGCTACGAAAATTAACAACTATGATTTGCTTGTACAAATCTCGGTATCGTCTTCATTACCAGCTATTGTGTTTTCAGCGTAGCAATAGGGCCCGATATTTAGACGAGACAAGTATAATGCTGACGAGTCGAAGACGAGTCGCATTATACTTGTTCGAGTCTAAATATCGGACACTATTGCTACGATGAAAACATAATCGCGTTTTTATAGCTATTCTGACATTAAATTCTGTGTTAAAATCATGTTTTTGTCAGCAACAAGTACCAGAATGGTCCATGTCGCTGATTGCAGACGACGGTTCCCTTTCCGCATGAAGCCACGGAAATAACCGAACATTGAAAAACCCACGGACATGTATTACGGAGAAAACTCGAGATAACCGGATGTTTAGCATTACGTCAATATGCTAGGAGTCATATGACGTCATGACGTATCATGCTTGCCTACGTACATTGTATGTTCGAAAGTCTGACTTCTGTTGTGAATTCGCGTGGCGAAGACTGCGGTAAATCTGTAGATGGTAAGAGAACAAGGATTGTCTCAGAAGAAACGACTAAATGTTTCAGACCGGTAACTTCATTTCAACATTGCACTATACAATGGACGTTCTATGTGACAGGAGTTTGCTGATTTTGTGTAAAACATTGGAGAGATCGTCTGCTAGAATCAGAGATAGGTCGCTTCAGATTGCAGCTTCTGGAAATTTGCAAGGTTTGTTGCCTGTCAAAGAACTGGATTTTACACGTAATGTATGTCATGTACAGTAAGCAACAACAAAAACACACACAAAGCAAATGGCATCGTCTGTCGACTAGTCACAGAAACAAACCTGGCGAGGTATGCGTGTACTTTATACACGTGGAAGAAACCGGAACCATGCGTCTTTGTTATCGACAATATGCTTTTGGATATTGAGTAAAATGGCCGACTTCCGCCGCATTATGCTTTGATGATCGGAAGAGACCATCCAATCACAGCCCCCGAATTCCCCCACGTGTTCATCAGAATAGCTATATACTTTCACATTTTGCAATAGAAGAACCTGTTCGACAGACGCTCGTTTGACACACAACGCACAAGCCCGTTCCGATGTGTGAACCCTTGAGCATTGCGTTGACTGACGCTCTCCATTTCTGCCCTGTGATCTGACAATATGATTTATGTGAACATGCGTGGTACCATGGTTGTCTGGAGAACGCCAATGGCTTAGTACCTCAGTCTTCAGCTCTTCTGGTTTTCTCGTTATTCCAGTTTCTTTCCCGTAGCTAGAGCTCTTTCGGCGGCTCGTAATCGCCATGATGAGCCTGCCATAGGACACGTAAGGCATTTTGTAGAAGTAGTGGAACCACGTTCTACCCCACCTCGTTCTGGTAGGAACATCGCCCCTCCCCCCACCCCACCCCACCCCCCCCCCTCCCCCCGCGGGTTAGGGGGAAGAATTTACCCGATGCTCCCCAGCATGTCGTAAGAGGCGACTAACGGATTCTGTTTCTCCTTTTACCCTTGTTAAGTGTTTCTTGTATAGAATATAGTAAATTTTTGTAAAGATTTTAGTCAAGCAGTATGTAAGAAATGTTAAGTCCTTTGTACTGGAAACTTGCATTCTCCCAGTAAGGTAATATATTCATAATATTGTACTACGTTGCAAGCCCCTGGAGCAAATTTTTGATTTGTGCTTTTGTGAACAAGAAACAATTGACAAGTGGCTCTATCCCATTTCCCCCCTTCCCTCCGTCGCGTCGCGATATAACCTTCGTGGTTGAAAACGACGTAAAACATCAAATAAATAAAGAAAGAAAGATTTTGTTGTGAATATGTAAACAAATCCACAATCAAATACCACGCCTAAGAACCCCTGATAAGGAACAATATTGAACATAAAAACAGTAACTTTGAATACATTAGTAATATTGAAAATAAAAAAATCCATTTTGGAACTTAAATACAAAAATACACACTTTATCAATACTTGTATTTGATATAATTTGGGACACATCAATTGGACGAAAGCGTGATTTTAATTTTACTTCCTGTTCTCATGGGGTAGACTTGAGCCGTAACAGGCGCTCGCAAACACTCACGATCGCTACGAAAATTAACAACTATGATTTGCTTGTACAAATCTCCGTATCGTCTTCATACTTTCACATTTGGCAATAGAAGAACCTGTTCGACAGACGCTCGTTTGACACACAACGCACAAGCCCGTTCCGATGTGTGAACCCTTGAGCATTGCGTTGACTGACGCTCTCCATTTCTGCCCTGTGATCTGACAATATGATTTATGTGAACATGCGTGGTACCATGGTTGTCTGGAGAACGCCAATGGCTTAGTACCTCAGTCTTCAGCTCTTCTGGTTTTCTCGTTATTCCAGTTTCTTTCCCGTAGCTAGAGCTTTTTTGGCGGCTCTTAATCGCCATGATGAGCCTGTCATAGGACATGAAAGGCATTTTGTAGAAGTAGTGGAACCACGTTCTACCCCACCTCGTTCTGGTAGGAACATCGCCAGTTGGTTTGGGACTGCTTATTTGCTAAAGCTAGCTTATTCGCAGCTAACCCCTATATCCAAGGGCCGTTCACTTTCCACCACCTGTGACCCGCTGGATTGGGGATGGTCGCCCCACTACTGAATTGGAGGTAGCCTGCCCTGCAAAGCACCTCCGGCTCCGTGTCAGGGATCTCGTTCTGCCGTTTGATATGGAGCAGTGTCCTGTACTTCAAACAAGAACACCAAGCTGGCAGGAGTGTGCTCTGATGAGTCTCTCGTTGTGTTTACTTAAACACCAGTCAGTCTCCGCAGTTTTGGCGTCGTTGTGTCCAAACATCTTTTGCACAACTTTATACGGATGATGGGAAATCAAACATCACAAAATCCTTCTCAGCCCGTCCGGATGTCTGCCCTGTTATCAAGTGAAAAGAGGACAAAGGACGTCATGGCCATATTCATATCACGGCTGCTATTGAAGACATTCGAAAATCAAACATCATACATTTATTTTCAACCAATTCGATAAGGAACTTGTATCTGTGAAACTTTGTTCTCACAGTGTGACGATTAACTGGTGTGTACGGTGTGTTAAAAAAAAAGGAACGAACAACTCTTCCAGCGGCCTTGAATGACATGAGGTGTTACTTGGCCAAATATATGCAAATACAAAAAACAAAAAAACAAAAAAAACCTACCAAAGTAAGTTACATATTTTGTCTGTTAACAGAAACATTTACAATCATCACCTCAACTCAACTCAACTCAACTCAAATTTATTAATCCATATGGAAATTATGTTGTAACAATACTCATTTCCAATCAAAAGAATAAGAATGCATAATAAAAAATAAAAACATCATAAGAAAATAAGTGAGTGTGATTATTATGAGTATGATCACAGTCTCACTAACGCAAACAGTCATCCGTCAAGTCAAGTCTGCCAACACACAACTCACTCACACAACAACAACAGCAACAGCAATACAATTTAACAAAAACCATAATTCCAATAACAAAAAGACGTCCAAGAGTCCACCTCCACATCCACGCACACACAAGGTATACAAAGCACCACATGTCGACTAGAACAACGCACATTTGAACTACGGTAATACAGTTACTAAAAATACATACATTACAGATAACCCAGCAACAGAGTACAGTAATAATTATGACAGAGAAACATGATAGAGGCCTCTAACATGTGATTGGTTGAAAGCATGGATAGCTCTGGGAACAAAAGAATTGCGGAAACGTGACGTTCTAGCAACCATAGCCCTCAGTCTACCACTCCTGTCAATGCGTCGAGAGTCAAATTCAGGTTTCAGTGGGTGTGTCTCGTCAGCCAAAATTGAGGTCAGTCGGTCAGTCAGTGGTCTCTGGCAAACTGATTCAATGGTCTCTTGTTTCCTGCCTACAACAGACCTGGATGGCAAGAACAATCAAATTGGGGAGGGGGGGGGATCCAAATACACGTGAACAATTTGAAAGAAGGCATGATGCTAATTTTGTTGCCAAGACAGGAAAGTGTGATACTCCTGTACGTTGTGAACATTGGGCACAGCAACATCATACACACCTACTGTTGAAGTGGGAAGATATCCTACTTTTGATTCATCATGGTGGACTTGATATGTTGAACAATGTTTCCACAAAGTTCTTCTACAGATCTGTGTTCAGTTTATCGGAAACGTGAGATGCTGTTACCTGTATTAATTAAGTCTCACAATAATGTTCTTGTCAGTTCTGTTCAGGTGGCTGAAACTGTCAGACTGGCGTGTGGTGCTCCTTCGATTTTTCTTGAGAGAATAACCTTGAAGCTGGTGTTCTCCTCAGAGTAGGACACTTGCCCATTATCTTGCTCGAGCTCGCCTCTCTTTTTTTACCAGTCTGTCGGTGAGCCTTTCAGTTTCACACACGAACAAGAGATCGAGAGAGAAAAATCTACATAAAGGTCGGCATGTTGGCTCTGGAATGACCGTTTCAGGTTATTAGGGCTTCGAACAAAACGCTACGGTGACCTTCAGAGTGAAAGTGCGCTTTCCACTAGCACTTAACTTCCAGTAGTACATCAGAAGATGAAATCAGTTATTGGCTTGCCGTGAGGTGCCGTGTGAATTTATATTTCAATTACAGTGGGCAGGAGAAAAACAGACTGTTCACCAAACACTCGTGTTTTTTGTTCAACACCTGTCTCCACGATACAATGATGTGGGCTTCTATAAACTGTGAACGTTCCCCATAATGAACGTCGGAAAATGTTTTCGACAAATCTGTTTATATGAATAGGTGTTTAAGATGTGGTTGTTAATAAAGAAGGAACCGGAAATTGATCTATGTATATTGAGTGAATCTTTCGGGAACCATGCTTATAACCAACTTGACCTTTTTGGGTGAACGTGCGTTTTTATATTACACTAAATCCCAGCAGGCTGGTAGCACATAGGACAGCCAACATGAATTGTTGGCCTGTGCAAGGGGTGTTTCAAGGATGTTTATTTAATTCGTATGTCCGGTTGAGAAAAAAACCCACACACCTCAGTCGAACAGAAGACAATGGGTAGAAAAAGTGTCTTTTAATCAGTCATGCATGACGACACAACACACTCTGGTGTCTGTTCAATGACAGCCGTTGAGGAAATGAAGCTGGACCATCCGCTCCTGATGGAGTTCCAAGAGCTATACGCATCCTTGTTTGAAGAAGGCAAAACGATAGTGTTCGCGTGGGTACCCTCCCATGTGGGAATTCGAGGAAACTCAGCAGCTGATCAAGCTGCTAAAGAAGCAAGAGAAATACCAATCGCTGAAAAACACACCAAGTGTTCCGATTTCAAAGCTCGCACGAACGGATACATCCGACGCCTGTGGCTGAGCGAGTGGGACGAGTGTGAGGAGAACAAACTTCACAGGATTTTCCCGCGGATGTCTGACAGCTTGCCTCAATGCCACCTCAACAGGAGATAGGAATGTCGCCTCCACATTGGGCACACTTACATCACACATTCGTATCTGCTGAAGGGTGAAGACCCGCCATACTGTTTTTGGTGCGATGAAGCTTGGACCATTGAACGCGTCCTTACCAAGTGTGTGGGCGTTCAAGAGATTCGTGACAAACACTACAGTGCAGAAACTCGGAAGGTTTTATTCCGGGATATTCCCCCGAACAAGAATTTTTATCTTTCTAAAAGATTTGAAGTACAAGTGAAAGTGATGACGTTTTAGAATCTTCATTTTACAGCGAAAGACCTGATAGCAAATAGTTTTAAGCATGGTGGTTACCATGAGAACTGAAAAAGGAAACAGACTTGCATCGGTCTCGAATAGCACTAACTGCTGAAGAGACGATAAACAATAACAACCAACCTCTTGTGTCTGTTAAAGGGAAGCCTCTTCCAATCCTTGTCTACTCTCTCTGAGAAGTACACTCGCCGAACTCCTGATTTGGCAAAGTTCTTGACAAGATTTTGGCTATTGCCCCGTGTGTCATACCCTGTGGTTTAATGCTTGGGGAACTTGGGCAACTGGCTTCGTTAGATTCCCTTCAAGAATTTGACAGTGTCAAACATGTCACCTTTTCGACGGCAGTGCTCAAGGCACGGAAGTGTTAGAACGAAAAGCCTCTGTTTGTAGGACAAGACGTATAGATCACCAAGCATTCTCGTCGCTCTTCTCTTAACCTGCTCGAGGTCCTCAGAGAGTCCTTCATGCTTGGGTTCCATACAGAGTGTCCGTATTCCAGAATGGGACTGGACGAAGGTTCCCTTAGTCAGACTTGAGAATGGCCAGCGGATAACTCGAAGCACCGTACCCTGTTTGCCTTCGTCACTCAACTGTGGACTTGATCCTTGAACGGCAGCTTGTCGTCGACGTGGACCCCACGATCATTCTACACTGTAGTCTCAGAGTATGCTTGGTATTGTCTCTCAGATTGTCCATGTAGTTGGGAACTTGGGTTCATTGCGATACACCTGGAAGGATGAAACATGTTTTCACTAAGTTCTTCTGCTTCTGCGTTTACGGCATTGAGACAGCCCTCACCCGCACGTATGACTCAGTTATGTGCAGACTTGCCAGGCTGTCGCGGAGTTTCTCCTCAAGAAGCATTGGCTCTGGCCATATTGTCCGACGGCGTTCCTCATGCAGTTAACAATGCTGGGGCACATTTTCCGAGACGCAGGCGCACGTCTTCGATTGCCAATCTTTAATTTGTAAAACAAGTGAGCTTTCATTTCGTTGTGCCCTGTGCTCAGTCTGAAGATGATGACCTGGCCAACGTTGTTCAGGTTGCTGTCAGACTTGCAGTGGTTGAAATACTTCTGCTACAATTTATCCTTAAAGATAGCCATGATGCTGTTAGAAATAGCCCTGTTGCTGTTGAAATAGCCTTGTTGCTGTTGAAATAGCCTTGATGCTGGTGAAGATAGCCTTGATGCTGTTGAAATAGCCTTGTTGTTGTTGAAATAGCCTTGATGCTGGTGAAGATAGCCTTGATGCTGTTAAAAATAACATATATGCTGTTAAAATAGCCGTGATGCTGTTGAAGATAGCATTGATGCTGGTGAAGATAGCCTTGATGCTGTTAAAAATAACATATATGCTGTTAAAATAGCCGTGATGCTGTTGAAGATAGCATTGATGCTGGTGAAGATAGCCTTGATGCTGTTAAAAATAACATATATGCTGTTAAAATAGCCGTGATGCTGTTGAAGATAGCATTGATGCTGGTGAAGATAGCCTTGATGCTGTTAAAAATAACATATATGCTGTTAAAATAGCCGTGATGCTGTTGAAGATAGCACTGATGCTGGTGAAGATAGCCTTGATGCTGTTGAAATAGCCTTGTTGCTGTTGAAATAGCCTTGATGCTGGTGAAGATAGCCTTGATGCTGTTGAAATAGCCTTGTTGCTGTTGAAATAGCCTTGATGCTGGTGAAGATAGCCTTGATGCTGTTAAAAATAACATATATGCTGTTAAAATAGCCGTGATGCTGTTGAAGATAGCATTGATGCTGTTGATGATAGCATTGATGCTGTTGAAGATAGCCTTGATGCTCTGGAAGATTGCCTTGATGCCGTTGAAGATAACCTTTTTGCTGTTGATGATCGTCTTTACACTAGTCTTCCCATAAAAGCAAGAGCCTTGCCTACTACCTCACCTATTTTTTTGGAATCTTTTGGTAGATGTTTTTGCATTGGTCTCGGGGGAAAAAAATAATAAATAAACGGAAAAAAAAACCGAGAAAAAAAGAAAAGAAAACAAACAAGTCGCGTAAGGCGAAATTACTACATTATTTTAGTCAAGCTGTGGAACTCACAGAATGAAACTGAACGCACTGCATTTTTTCACAATGACCGTAGTCAACCGCTTGTGCAAAACGGAGTGAAACTGACGAGCCTGTTCAGCGCGGTAGTGGTTTCGCTGCGCTGCATAGCACGCTTTTCTGTACCTCTCTTTGTTTTAACTTTCTGAGCGTGTTTTTAATCCAAACATATCATATCTATATGTTTTTGGAATCAGGAACCGACAAGGAATAAGATGAAATTGTTTTTAAATCGATTTCGGAAATTTAATTTTGATCATAATTTTTATATTTTTAATTTTCAGAGCTTGTTTTTAATCCAAATATAACATATTTATATGTTTTTGGAATCAGGAAATGATGTAGAATAAGATGAACGTAAATTTGGATCGTTTTATATAAACAAATTATTACAATTTTCAGATTTTTAATGACCAAAGTCCTTAATTAATTTTTAAGCCACCAAGCTGAAATGCAATACCGAAGTCCGGCCTTCGTCGAAGATTGCTTTACAAAAATTTCAATCAATTTGATTGAAAAATGAGGGTGTGACAGTGCCGCCTCAACTTTTACAAAAAGCCGGATATGACGTCATCAAAAGTATTTATCGAAAAATGAAAAAAACGTCCGGGGATATCATTCCCAGGAACTCTCATGTCAAATTTCATAAAGATCGGTCCAGTATTTTGGTCTGAATCGCTCTACACACACACACGCACAGACACACACACACCACGACCCTCGTCTCGATTCCCCCTCTATCAGTCTATGTTAAAACACTTTTTGTTTGTTTGTTTGCTTAACGCCCAGCCGACCACGAAGGGCCATATCAGGGCGGTGCTGCTTTGACATATAACGTGCGCCACACACAAGACAGAAGTCGCAGCACAGGCTTCATGTCTCACCCAGTCACATTATTCTGACACCGGACCAACCAGTCCTAGCACTAACCCCATAATGCCAGACGCCAGCCGGAGCAGCCACTAGATTGCCAATTTTAAAGTCTTAGGTATGACCCGGCCGGGGTTCGATCCCACGACCTCCCGCTCACTGGGCGGACGCCTTACCACTAGGCCAACTAAAACACTGTTAGTCAAAACTTGACTAAATGTAAAAAGAAACAAACAAAGAATTAAAGAAACGAGAAAAAGAAGACAGAGTAAAAGCCCTTGCATGACTAGTTCATGTTTTAAAGGCCTTGGACGCGTACGGTGCCTTCGGGCAAAGCGTTGCCATACCTAGCCCTTTCTGCACCAGCAGTACAACATTCAATATCTAATTGCAGTTGTTGTCTTGTACTAGAAGTGTTTGAATAGTGTTTATTTTAAGTGGAAAAAATCAGACCCTGACCGTGTACGAAACATTTGTTCTTATTCGGTATCAATCTCCACATTACTTCCTGCGGATTGCTATTGACCGTGAACGTTGGAAACGGGTTTCTCCAAGTCTGTTGATATGAATGTGGGTTTCTCCAAGTCTGTTGATATGAATGTGGGTTTCTCCAAGTCTGTTGATATGAATGTGGGTTTCTCCAAGTCTGTTGATATGAATGTGGGTTTCTAATGGGGTCGTTAAAGTAAAGGAGACTGATCTATGGACCTGTGATAACCCTTTAGGAAAGAACGCTTTGAACTACCTTGGCTATTGTGGGTGAAAGTAGGGTTTTTTCTGCACTAAATCACAGCGGGCTAGTAGATCTAGCACATAGGAAAGCCGACGTCAGTTGTTGGCTAATGGAAGAGGTGTTTCAAGGATGTTTCTTTGATGTATCCTGTTGGAAAAACACACACACACACACACACACAGATTTCTGAGACTACCCCCCGCGGGTTAGGGGGAAGAATTTACCCGATGCTCCCCAGCATGTCGTAAGAGGCGACTAACGGATTCTGTTTCTCCTTTTACCCTTGTTAAGTGTTTCTTGCATGGAATATAGTCAATGTTTGTAAAGATTTTAGTCAAGCAGTATGTAAGTAATGTTAAGTCCTTTGTACTGGAAACTTGCATTCTTCCAGTAAGGTAATAGGAATATATTGTACTACGTTGCAAGCCCCTGGAGCAAATTTTTGATTAGTGCTTTTGTGAACAAGAAACAATTGACAAGTGGCTCTATCCCATCTCTCCCCCCCCCCCCTTTTCCCCGTCTGTTTCGGGTTTTGTGGGCCTCGATCGGGCGACGATCGCTCTGAATCGGTACGTTTTCCCCCTCGCATTAAACCACAAGACACGAGGCATCTGAAATTAGCTATTGTCTTGAATAAAAGGTGTTTTAAGCATGACTATTTGAAGTGAATTGTAAAGGGGGAAAACCTAGCTTTCAAATGGTGTACTTAACATTCTAATTCTAATGCTGTGAGCAAGTCTGTTGATATGAGTGGGTAGATCTTGTGAAAAAAAAAGATTAGAGCTATGGCCCTTCAATGACCATTTAAGGTTTTATGGGCAACGGACAGCGTTTTCGTCTGAACAACGCTAATAACCAACTTGACCTTTCCAGGTGAAAGCTCATTATATTTAGTCAAGTTTTGACTAAATATTTTAACATCGAGGGGGAATCGAAACGAGGGTCGTGGTGTATGTGCGTGCGTGTGTGCGTGCGTGCGTGTGTGTGTGTGTGTGTGTGTGTGTGTGTGTGTGTGTGTGTGTGTGTGTAGAGCGATTCAGACTAAACTACTGGACCGATCTTTATGAAATTTGACATGAGAGTTCCTGGGTATGAAATCCCCGAACGTTTTTTTCATTTTTTTGATAAATGTCTTTGATGACGTCATATCCGGCTTTTCGTGAAAGTTGAGGCGGCACTGTCACGCCCTCATTTTTCAACCAAATTGGTTCAAATTTTGGTCAAATAATCTTCGACGAAGCCCGGGGTTCGGTAGTGCATTTCAGCTTGGTGGCTTAAAAATTAATTAATGACTTTGGTCATTAAAAATCGGAAAATTGTAAAAAAAAAATAAAAATTTATAAAACGATCCAAATTTACGTTTATCTTATTCTCCATCATTTGCTGATTCCAAAATCATATAAATATGTTATATTTGGATTAAAAACAAGCTCTGAAAATTAAATATATAAAAATTATTATCAAAATTAAATTGTCGAAATCAATTTAAAAACACTTTCATCTTATTCCTTGTCGGTTCCTGATTCCAAAAACATATAGATATGATATGTTTTGGATTAAAAACACGCTCAGAAAGTTAAAACAAAGAGAGGTACAGAAAAGCGTGCTATCCTTCTTAGCGCAACTACTACCCCGCTCTTGTCAATTTCACTGCCTTTGCCATGAGCGGTGGACTGACGATGCTACGAGTATACGGTCTTGCTGAAAAATGGCAGCTACTTGACTAAATATTGTATTTTCGCCTTACGCGACTTGTTTTTCTTATGCACTGAATCACAGCAGGCACATAACCGACGTCAGCTGTGAACTTTTTAAAACAGGTGTTTATTTAATATGTGTTGAGCGAAAAAAAAAAAACACCAAGCTTTCAGATGGTGTTACAAACAACTCTGTCAAATGCTTCTTCAACAGTACTCTGCACAACATTAGCATTGGTGTGCCCAAAATCATTGTCATATAAAGAGAAAAGGATGTCCGGAAAACGTGCGACTGTAAGGTAATATATTGTACTAAGTTGCAAGCCCCTGGAGCAATTTTTTGATTAGTGCTTTTGTGAACAAGAAACAATTAACAAGTGGCTCTATCCCATCTCTCCCCCCCCCCCCTTTTCCCCGTCGCGATATAACCTTCGTGGTTGAAAACGACGTTAAACACCAAATAAAGAAAGAAACGTGCGACTCAGCATTCTCCTCAATCTGCCCAGGTATTTGCACGGTTAACAAGTATAGTCTCGTTCCAAGTATGGCCTGCTCCTTGACCTGACTTGATTTTTCTGAAGCTGGTTCTCCTTTCATCAAGTCGGAGCGGATGGGACGAATGTGAGCATAACAAACTTCATAAGATCCTTCCGCAGCTGTCCCCAATCGGCAATGCCGCCTCAACAGAAGAGAGGAGCAGTTCTCTGTCGCCTCCACACAAGCCACAGTTACATCACACATTCATACCTGTTGAAGGTGAAGACCCTCCGCACTGTTTTGGAAGGACTTTGGACCATTGCACACGTCCTTACCAAGCGTTCGGACGTTCCAGAGATTCGTGGCAAACACTACAGTGCAGAAACTCTGAAGATTTTATTCCGGGATTTTCCCCCGGACATGAATTTTAACTTTTGAAAGGAGATCAAGATTTGAAGAAACTAATGTCAAAGATATGAAGTTTTAGAACCTTCTTGTTACAGTGATATTATCATATACCTGCTTTTAAATAGTTTTAAGCATGGAGCTTGCCATGTGAAATGAGGAAAAAAACAAACTTGCATGGGTCCCGAATAGCAACATTAGCTAAACAGAAAGGTTGGTTGGTTGTAATTTTGTATCAAGTACATAACAGGGTATGTTACTGTTTTACTGTTGTCACATACAAAAAAATAATGAAAAGAAGAAAGAGAAGACCGAGTAATTAACTTATGTATTGACGGTCCCGCTGAAAATGTATTATATAACAGAATTATGGGAACAGCAACAACAACACACACACGCATACACACACGCACACACACACACACACACACATATGCACATACACGCAAACATTAGTTAAATTGTTGTTGAATTAAAAAGTAATTTAATGGAAATGTAACCTGTAATGTAAAAGAAAACAAAATTAAAATCTCATTAAAAAAATTAAAAAAAGACCAATGAAGAAGGATATGCTCACCGCCCAAAAAGAAAAAAAAATAATAAGACGAAAGAGGCAAAAAAGATGGGTTGAAGCAGCCTTGCATGCAACTGAGGTCAAAACAAAAAACAAAAACAAAAAACAAAAACAAAAAAAAACCCGAGTAATGGCCTTTGAATGGAGATGATCTGCGGTCTCTACATTGTGGAATCTACATCCCAAAGACGTAAAAGTGTTCATCAAGCTTGTATCAATATTTGTGTGTTTCTGTTGTCACTGGAAACAATGTGAAACAGAAGATGGAGTTGTAGCCCTTGAATGATCGTTTTAGGTTTTTAGGGCCTCGTATTAAGTTTTCACAATGACCACGCTGATAAACTACCTGGGCCCTTCTGATTGCTAGTGCGTATTCCCTTCGCAGTAAAGGAGAAGGATATAAGCAGGGCTCCCCACAGATGCTCTACGATAGAGGGTCCCGGGACCCCGAATTACACGTGTAAAGGGATCCATGGATCCTTTTAGCGACCCCCCGCGGGTTAGGGGGAGTCCCATATTGGTTGGGACGAGAAAGAATTTACCCGATGCTCCCCAGCATGTCGTAAGAGGCGACTAACGGATTCTGTTTCTCTTTTTACCCTTGTTAAGTGTTTCTTGTATAGAATATAGTCAATTTTTGTAAAGATTTTTAGTCAAGCCGTATGTAAGAAATGTTAAGTCCTAGCTTTGTACTGGAAACTTGTGCTCTCCCAGTAAGGTAATACATTGTACTACGTTGCAAGCCCCTGGAGCAAAATTTTGATTAGTGCTTTTGTGAACAAGAAACAAGTATTGACAAGTGGATGGAGAGAGAGAGAGAAATAGAGAGAGAGAGAGAGAGAGAGAGAGAGAGAGAGAGAGAGAGAGAGAGAGAGAGAGAGAGAGAGAGAGAGAGAGAACAAGAACAAGAACAAGATTTTATTCCTTTAAGGCCTTAGCCCCTTTCGGAAGGGGGCTGGTTACACAAAAGTCGAGCGTGTGTGCAGCAGCAATCCACACACGCGTCGTTTCAAGTGAACAGAAGAAAAGACAATGTATAATCATAAAATACTAATGCTTAAACAGCGTTTTCTAAACATTTAAATGAAAAATACAAGAACTTAGCTACATTGCAAAGTATAGTTTCATTTTTCACAGACAACAACAGTGCAAGTTTGAAGTTCGAAGGACATCTACAAAATTTTGCTGGAATAAATTGACGTCTTAGATTTTCCAGTGCAGGGCAGCATAAAACAAAATGCAATTCATCTTCAGTACTAGATTGACACAAACGACAGACCAAATTATTTTCACTTACAGCTTTATACCTTTCTGTATGTAAAGCAAGTCTGGAAATACCCAATCTAAATTTAACCAAAACATTTAAAATGTGTCTGTTTGCTGGAATTGACAAGTATGTTTCTACAAGATTTGTTGTCTTAAAGGTACGGTACAATGCAAACCGGTCGCTAGTCTGAATATGATTATCCCACTCTTGCCACCGGCAGTCAATAATGCGTTGCTTAAAACATGCCAAAAACGAATTAATACAGGCTACACCTTGGTTAATCCATACATACTGAAAACCATATCGACACAGGCACAACCGTACCTGTGATGCCCAAGTAGATTTACCTCTGCTATCTAGAGAAAACAACATCTTATATGCTTTACGAGGTAATCTACTGTCATCCATTCTTGTCAGTTTCAGCCAGTATCTTATGCAACGTACATATGAATTTAAGTAAATGGGATAACGTCCAAATTTCCCGCAGTGGGGCACTGCGGTTATGAAATTAAAGGCCCCTCCTGTTTTTGGAACCGCAGGAGCTTTCTAGTTTGCTGTTAGGTAGATTTTTGGTTCCTCTTTCCTGTTATGCTCTCTTTTTCTTCATGAATTCTTTTCTTTTTTCTGCCTTCTTGCTCATTCACCTGTATTTTTTCCAAAAATCTCTTCTCTTGCCGCTTGTCTCGCGATTCATGTATAGTTTAATCTGTTAGTGTTCTGATGTAAGTCCAGCAGTAGATAGGTTAAGCCTATTTTAACATACTGGAAACTGGTAATCTTCCAGTAGGTATTAATTTAGTTTTACTAAAGCCTGCTGGGACACAAGTAATGGGTTAGTGCATTTGTAAACAGGAATCGCTTGACAAGTGGCCCCCTTCATCCCCCCCCCCCTTCCTCGTCCTGATATGGCTCTGCGTAGTCGGCTGGACGTTAAGCAACAAATAAACAAACAAACGTCCAAATTCACCATATACAAGATCATTAGGAGTACGCCTGTCAACACCTAAAAAACGTTTTAAAGCAAACAAATGCACCTTTTCTACTGTTGCTGCCTGCATCAGACCCCATACCTCGGCACCATACTGAACAATAGGTTGAACTTGTGAGTCAAAAAGCTTGATAAAAACATCCAAAGACAATCTATCGAATTTATACAAATTACTCATAATACACAGTACTGCACGTTTTGCTCTGGCAACTAGATCTTGACAAGCAAAATTAAAGCTTAATTTGGTAGAAAAATAAATACCTAAATACTTGTATGCATTTACTACCTCCATTCTTTGCCCACCAAAATACCAAACTTCACGAGCAGCTAGATATCCACCTTTACGAAAAACCACGATGTTACTTTTCCCCATGTTTACTTTAAGCTCAAGGCGCTGTGAAGCAAAATATAGACTATGTAGTTGTGACTGCAGACCAACAACAGTTTCAGACAGCAAAGTAATATCATCGGCAAACAGTAGAATGAACAATTCAACAATGTCAGGGTTTAAAGTGTGTGTGTGTGTGTGTGTGTGTGTGTGTGTGTGTGTGTGTGAGTGTTAGTGTGTGTGTAAGAGAGAGAGAGAGAGAGAGAGAGAGAGAGAGAGAGAGAGAGAGAGAGAGAGAGAGAGAGAGAGAGACTGATTGATAATCTTACTGAACTTCCAAGGCCAATCAGGCTCTATTTGCCGAGTATTATACATATTGCTTTCAAGACTGTTATAATTATCTAAAATCGTCCGTAGGAAATGACATTTTCCGCCTACGTGATCATTTCCCGAGTGATAGCAAAATAGCTTTCTCTATAATTATATTATTTCACATTTTGTCGAGCAGCCAACTGTGAGAAAACAGATGGGTAATTTCAGAGATGACCGTCATAGTGTTGTTCTTTCCACTCATGATCTTTGCATGCCAAACTTGGCAATAATTTCAAAAAGATCCTTGTACTGGCTCGTTTATGTACAGAAACTGACACATAGACAGAAAGGCAGACAGACTGTTTCTGTCTGTCTGCCTGTTTCTGTCTGTCTGTCTGTCTGTCTGTTTCTGTCTGTCTGTCTGTCTGTCTTTTTTCAGACAGACAGACAGACAGAAAGAAACAGACAGACAGAAACAGACAGACACAGTGCGAAAGGACGCAACACATTAGCATGTGCTTGATCAGTCTAGATACGTGCAGGGTGGTCCAGGCATGTGTCCTAAATGTCATTGTGCTCCCGCAAAAACGGCCAACGGCGTAGTTTGTGACTAGATTCGTTGGATTCACACCGCGTTCTTAAAGAATTAACAATTACAAAAGACGTCAGCAGTCCCTCGTGTGCGCAATGAAGTTTGACAGAAACAGTGGATTAGCAAGGAACAAGAACAACACTGCAGTTTTTGTTGAGGGGGAAAAAGCATCCTGGATTATTGGCAATTTAATGACTTTGCATTGACCTTGTAGATAGAAAGAGGACGTAACTTGATCGGCGTAAGGGAAAGTGGAGCGTGTGCAACCGAAACAATACAATTGCGTAAACACAACGGAATTGGAAGAAGGAGAGGAAAGGCAGGTGGAGAAAGAGTCTTGGGATGCATAATGCATTTACAGAACAAAAAGAGGGCGAGGGAGTGGTCATGTGGATGGGCGAGGGATGGGGAGGGGGTAAGGAAGGGATTGAGGGGTAGGGGAAAGGGCGGTGGGCGGAAAGGCGGATCTTCCAGGCAGAACGTAAAACGGATGTGTGAAAGGACATTGAACAAAGATAGAAATCTTGTTTGCACGTACAGCTGCAGAGTAACACGAAGAACGGTAAACGCAAACAGGCAGACACATACTTTCTTACAATGGTGTGTGACTTTTTGTTTTTGTTTTTGTTTTTAATTGTTAGTCATACCGGCACGGTGGCCCAGTGGTAAGGCGTCCGCCCCGTGATCGGGAGGTCGTGGGTTCGAACCCCGGCCGGGTCATACCTAAGACTTTAAAATTGGCAATCTAGTGGCTACTCCGCCTGGCGTCTGGCATTATGGGGTTAGTGCTAGGACTGGTTGGTCCGGTGTCAGAATAATGTGACTGGGTGAGACATGAAGCCTGTGCTGCGACTTCTGTCTTGTGTGTGGCGCACGTTATATGTCAAAGCAGCACCGCCCTGATATGGCCCTTCGTGGTCGGCTGGGCGTTAAGCAAACAAAAAACAAAAACAATTGTTAGTCATGTAGTCAATGTTAGTCAGTCAGTCAGTTAGTTTGGTGTTTTCATACATAGTTAGTTTGTTTGTTTGAGTGCTTGCTTGTTGTTTGTTTATTTGTTTGGTTTAAACAAGATTTTATTAATGAAATACAGGGTGGCATGTATATACGATATAAACATTTGTGGCCACACAAATAGCTAAGCTTATATTAAGTGTGGTTATAAATATGTACATCTAGATAGGAATTGTTATTTCACGTTATGTCAAGGTCATAGAATCACTTATACCCTTATGAGAACGCAAGACAGACAAGATACAATTTTTACACACACACAAAAAAGAGGAAAAAATGCAGCAAAAGAATTAGAGGATGTGACAGAGGACGGGAAGGACTGCAATATCGGGGAGATCCCGGGGGAGGAGGAGGAGGACCTGCACGATGAGAGACTTTCACAGACTTGCTAGATCAATGCTTCTGCAGCAGCAAAAATTTCATTTACATTGTCGTACAAACTAATTAAGCTGAGGTAAGTCATGTGAACACACAGAAAACCTTTAATAAAAAGATTCACTCAAAACTTGACCTTCAGTAAAAACGTAAAACAGCATGACCTGCCAATAATCAAATACTGGATCATTGACATGGTGACCACAGGGTAATCAAAATCTATCACTTAACCTTAAAAAGCTATGTACCTTTTCGAATATTTCAATGTTTTCGGTAAAACGTAGGTTTGGCAGACCAAACAATAAACATTGTACATGTTGATGATCATTCGGTAATGTGTGTATAGTTAGTCTTCGGACATCATCGTAATTACTACAAAATAATAAATAATGTTCAACATTTTCATTTCGATATCCGCACTGACAAGTCGGGTTATCACTTAAGTGGCGTTTCACCATATCATCATTTAAATCGCTCATTTCAAATCTTAGTCTGCAGTGTAGAATTCCGTCTTTTCTCTTGCCACAATAATATTGAGGAGGAACTTTACTATCTGAACGACATAAAAACTGTTTAAACTGACTAATTGATTTTGTTAATTTGATATTATCTGGTAGAGAATTCCATGTTCGGGTAGTGCTGGGAGCAAATGACTTATTATACAATTCAGTTCTGTGTGGTGGTACGACCCGTTCAAGTGGGTTTTGTCTATGATAGGGGTTCACAGTCGAGACAAGAGGAGGCAATAAATCAGCCACGTTCTGAGAACATTTCCCATGTACCATTTTATGATGCAAAATTCCCGCAGTGGGGCACTGCGGTTATGAAATTAAAGGCCCCTCCTGTTTTTGGAACCGCAGGAGCTTTCTAGTTTGCTGTTAGGTAGATTTTTGGTTCCTCTTTCCTGTCATGCTCTCTTTTTCTTCATGAATTCTTTTCTTTTTTCTGCCTTCTTGCTCATTCACCTGTATTTTTTCCAAACATCTCTTCTATTGCCGCTTGTCTCACGGTTCATGTATAGTTTAATCTGTTAGTGTTCTGATGTAAGTCCAGCAGTAGATAGGTTAAGCCTATTTTAACATACTGGAAACTGGTAATCTTCCAGTAGGTATTAATTTAGTTTTACTAAAGCCTGCTGGGACACAAGTAATGGGTTAGTGCATTTGTAAACAGGAATCGCTTGACAAGTGGCCCCCTTCATCCCCCCTTCCTCGTCCTGATATGGCTCTGCGTAGTCGGCTGGACGTTAAGCAACAAATAAACAAACAAACAAACAAATGATACAAAATTAATTTATGTTTTTCCCGTCTTAGCTTTAAACTACTGAAGCCTGATTTGTCATATAATTGTTGGTGGCTTGTTCCTTTAACTGCTCCGACAATTACCCTTAAGGCCTCGAGGTGGAGCTGTTCCAAAATGTTAGATAAAACTTCTGTACAACTGTCCCAGACGACATCGGCGTAGTCAAAGTGTGGTAATACGTAGGATTTATACATAGTTTCTTAAGATTTTCTACTAAACCTGTTCTTATAAAATTTCAAACAATTAGTCAATAACATTACTTTACTTGCAATACTGTTGATATGAACATTCCACTTACAATCATTTTGTTAAAAAAAACACGCCCAAGTGTTTGTGGTTGGCAGTGTCTTGAACATCAATGTCATAAAATGTCAAACAATCAAAGTCGCAATCACGTCGTTTAAAGTTTAGCAGCTCAGTTTTTTCATTATTAAATGTTACCTTCCAGTCGTTGGCCCATCTACTTAATTCCTGTAAATCCGAGTTCAACATGTCTTTACGCAATTGGGAATCGTTCATTCCACTGTTAAATTGTTCGCAGATGACACAAGAATGTACTTAAGACAATATTGTTTATATAAATCCAAAACAGTAGTGGCCCTAGCACAGATCCCTGGGGAACTCCAGCTGGTACAGTCTGTGGGGCCGACATGTGTCCTTTTACAACAACGCTCTGTAATCGATCATTTAAATAACTTCTAATCCAACGTAACAAGCGTCCTCTTATGCCAATGGCCTCTAATTTGTACAGTAGGCCTTTGTGCCACACACGGTCAAAGGCTTTTGACATATGACTAAGTGCCAAAAGGTGCGCACGAAAAGCGGACAAAGGGGCCAAAAAATAAAAGTTGACAAACACGACTGATATTGTGATTTTTGTTAAGACAACAGATGCTGGAACCCAATTACGAAAAGAAAAGATAAATTTACCCAAATGATTTTACAAATAACGATAATTTTGTTCGTTATGTCATTCAAAACGGCACTGAGTCATAGCATTAAGGTTATCTCGCACGTTTTTAAAGCTAGGGCTTTGAAACTTGGCACACAACCAAAGTATAATGACCTCCAGGTATGGTGCACATCACATTAAACAACATTGAATTTCAAGGTCACAGCGAGGTTAAATTTCCTTTGCAAACTGGAAAATTGTCGTTGTCACGTCTTACATGTTTTAATACTAGATCAGTTAGACTTTACATACTTCACATACTTTCAGCATTTTTATAAAACCTCATTAAAAGTGACCTGCTGGTTAATCTTTGTCAAAGTTCAAGGTCACAGCGGGGTCACATCTGGTCCAAATGTGGAATATTCTCAATTTATTCAGCGCGTTTATAGCACGAGCTTTGAAAATACACACAGTTCTAGTGTATAATGTTCACACACGATTAAAGTCTGGTTGAAAAAGTCAAGGTCACAGCAGGGTCGCGTTGAGGTCAAACATATACATTTTTCAATGAGGTTTTCTCATATGTTTTTGAAGCTAGGGCCTTGAAACTTGGCACACTACGCAAGTTAAATTAAACCTCATCAAATTCCAAGGTCACAGTAAGGTTAAAGATCCTTTAAGGATATTTTCTAAAAAAGGTGACCGCCTGGTTAATGTTTGTCAAATTTCAAGGTCACAGCAGTGCCATCTGGCTTAAACTTTGAAAAATTGTCAATTTCTTCAACTAGTTTTATAGTGTTTGAAGTCATTCACACATGATGAAAGTCTGGTTGATAAAATCAAACGTCAAGGTCGCAGCGGGGTCGCATTGAAGTCAGACACATACAATTGTCATTTTCACGAACGCCTTTTAAGCAACACCTTTGAAACTTCACACATTCCAAAGTTTTGATGGTGTTTGGTTATAATCAAAGTGTGGTCAATTTCCATGATTGAGAGCATTCAGAGGGGTCAAGTTGAGGTCACACAAAAAGTGATAATCTTTATAAGACTCACGATTGCTGCTATTGCTCACTTGACATTGGTGAAAGTGCTTATTTTATAATTGTTGATCTTGATGTTTTGACCAATTAATATTACCAGGATCAACCATACCAGATTTCAAAGTCCAGAAGTTGTCAAACCTCAAACCTGTTGGAAGTTTCAAAGATTTAAGCATCAACAAATTTCTATTTGATTTGACCTTAAATAACAGATTTGACCTTAAATCTTAAAACAGATCAACCAGACTTTGGTTTTATATAAATTGAAGTTCAATACAATTTCCTTTTTTTTTTTACCCAAACCATAACGCCACTTTGACCTTGACATTTGACTAAGGTCGACCAGACTTGGTTCATGTTTGCTGGTGTTGTCCATTTGTAAATGTACTGATATCTGAAATATGACATGACTTATGTTTTGTCGTTCCATGCTACATGCAGTGTCCGAACAATCTCTTTTTTACCCACACGAGACCCTGCTATGACCTTCACATTTCTCAAGGATCAACCTTGAATTCTCCATGTTGAACAATCATTAAGCAAAAGCGTTGTTTGAAGTTTGAAGGTTCTAGCTTCAAAAATCTCTGAAAAAATATGTTTCATCCGTTTTCTGAACCACATGTGACCCAGCCGTGAAGTTGAAATCTGACAAGGGTCAACAAGACTTTTACCATGCATGGGGGCGATTAAACCCCAAATGTGTGTGAAGTTTCAAGGTTTCAACTTAAAAAACGTCTGAGAAAAATATACATTTTCCTTTTTGGACAATGTGTTGCACGCAAGACAACACGACAAACGCTCGTGTTTTTATTTTGTTGCTTTAAGGTCGACTTGCGTACCCGCTCTTTCGCTAATCTCAATTAAAATTCATCTTGGAAGTTCGGTTTTATTACGCTTATAATTAAGAAGATTAAACTAAGACAACAAATAGTTAGTTTTACCCATTAAACTCGATAAGGTAGTGACATTTTATGTTGAACGCAAGATGGTGTCGCACGCAAGATCTGAAAAGATGTTGACGACATAATTTCAACACTTGATAGCGCATTCGTGGTTCGTGATTTCTTCACAAATTTTGAAAACAGAATGTGTCACGTGGTTCCGTAGATGAAGTAGATCTTTGTACATGTAAATTTTGTTTTTAAAAGAAAATAACCGTTAATTACCGAACATTTTGTCGCACGCAAGATATGACGAAATTTTCAAATCGTTTTCAAAAATGCTGTTCAAAAGTTCTGCAGTCTTTGCTGGATTACTTGAAAGACAGCAGTTTGATACACCGTTATCGCTTGACGTGTCGACATCAATTCCAGAGTTTTTGTAAAAGAAATTTAGTAAATATCTGCGATTGAAAAATGTATGCCGTGATGACGACACATCTTGCGTGCGACACCTTAAAATTCGGTTATCGAAAAAAAAAAATTCTCTCGAGATTTAGATTTGACGTTTGGTCTCGTCTGTAAAGCGATGTTTCAGGCATTCAATCAAACTAAATGCAATTCATTTGTGCTTCTTGTTATTTTTCTGTGGCATATTCAAAACACGAGGTATCACGATGTCCGTTTTCAGATGGCCGGTTTTGGCGTTATTTTTGACTTTAAACAAAGATAACTTCAAAACCGTTCAAGTCAGACACACGAAATTATGTCCACTATCTCTTCGCACATTCATCCACACACACACCAATTGTCAGCAGACACACGTTTTTAGAAACATTTTTATTGTAAAACAAAGTCGTCTTCTGTTCTGTGAGCACCTTTTGGCACTTAGTCATATCAAAAAAAAGGCTTGTGTTGGGAGTCCCTTATCAGCAGCTGTACATAGATCATTGTAGGTGCAGAGTAACTGGTTTACAGTCGAGTCACCTGGTATAAAACCAGATTGCACAGGCGTTATTATGTTATTCAACTTCACAAAATTAAAGATATGGTTGTGGACACACTTTTCAAACACTTTCCCCACACAGCTTAACAATGATATAGGTCTATAATTCAAACAACTCATTTTGGATCCTTTTTTAAATATCGGAGTAACATGTGCATATTTCCATAACATAGGGTGTTGTCCTTCGTTCAGGCAACGATTAAACAGCGCTGTAAGCGGTTGTGAAATAATACTGATTGCTGCTTAGCCTATTATGTACGTGATCTGGGCCGCATGCTTTACTAATATCAAGACTTTTTATAATGTTAATCACCTCTTCGACGGACAGATTTAGCTCGCTCAATTCACAATCAAGGAAAGGAACAATCGGCAGGTCATCATTTACATTATCCAGAGTGGCTTGCTGTACAAAAAAAGTCGTTAAAAACGTTTGCCTTTCCTTCTTTATCATAATAAATGTTACCGTTATGCTCAACAGGTGGTATTTCATCAGAACCAATTCCTTTCTTGTCCATAAACCTTTTCACAATTTTCCACCAATCTTTTTTTATTCATATTGTCTGAGTTACATATTTTCGAATCCATTTCATTGTAATAGTCTGTTATCCGTTCTCTTTTCTTGTCGGTTACGTAATTTCGTACCTCGCGAAATAATTGCCAATCTTCTGGCAAGTTTGTTCTCTTTGCTTTGGCATGAATCCGCTTTCGTGTATTTATGAGTGACAATGTGTCATCGTTTATCCACGGCGCGTCTTTAGGGCTAACTGTTATCGTTCGGACAGGCATATATGCTGTTTGGCGAAAAAAATATCGGCGCAATCATCGATAGAGTTGCTTCCGATAATTTCATTCCAATTTACATCTGATCAATCTGCACAAAAATGTTGTACGTTTAATCTGTCATAATTATATATAGTTCTTTTAAATGGCTGCTGGGTCTTTGCTGTATTATGAATAATAATACATGAAGTTGAATGCTTTCTTTAGTAAGGTCCCAGTACGGTACGGTTACGTTAGGTGGGCGATACAAGGAACCGATGAGAAGACTTTTTTGGTCGATTTTAATTTCAACCCATACAGCTTCTAAATTGTCGACAGTCAGATCTGGGCGGTGTTTATAATAGAGGTTATTCTTAACGTTTTTTGCAACACCTCCATGGGGATCGTTAGGTATTACAAGTCTAGCTGGTGGGTGAAAATTAGGTAAAAGTAAAGAGCTATTTTCGTCTGTTGGCGAAAGCCAAGTTTCAGATACTGTTATTACGTCAAACATTTGCGATTCTGGTTCTAAAAGGTAGATTTTATTTTTTATACTCCTTGCATTGATGTGAACAATGCTGAGTTCCGATTTATCAGGACCTGGATTACTTTCTACATCACCAGCTCGGAGAAGCATAATATTCTGTAATGAACCAAAATAGTGAGACAAAATACTTGTGTGGCGTAAAACTTGTTTACATTTGTCAGTCCTTAAACATCGTCTTCTCGCGTTGACAATGAGTCCTCCTTAATGTTTTCGCTAGCCATACTGCCTGCTGTTTGGTCACAGTCTACGAGTGTGCTACTCAAGAATTCGGAATTGATAATTGTTGCGTCTGCGTCTAGGTCCAAGTCTTGATCTCCAAGAAAACTCAGTGGCGCCATTTGACACAGCCACACAGGTTCTCTTGTACACTGGTCACGGTAGATTTCTACAGCCGCAATTTCGGGATCGACGAGATGGCCAACACCACGTCAGCTGCAGTCATCAGAAAACTGTCGACACACTTCAGCAGACACGGCATCCCAGAAACCTTGGTCAGCGACAACGGCCCCCAGTTCGTGTCCGATGACTTCGCCCGGTTTGCCGTTACCTGGGACGTTACCTCTAGCCCCAGATATGCCCAGTCCAATGACCTGGCCGAAAAGACAGTACAGACAGTAAAAAAACATCATGGAGAAGGCCAAAGCCAGCAAGAGTTCCGCTCTGCTATGCATCCTCGAGTACCGCAACACACCAGTAGACGGCCTAGCGTCACCCGCCCAGCTATTGATGGGTCGTCAGCTCCGGTCCGTCCTGCCAGCGACCGCGAGCCAGCTGCAGCCCAAGACCATTAACCCACAGGTCGTCACGGCCCGACGTCAGCAGCGCCAGGCAGGCCAGAAGAAATACTACGATCGTTCCAGCCGACCGCTTCCCTCGCTAAAGATTGGAGATGAAGTCTTCGTTCAGCTGACCCCAGATGGCAACTGGAGACCGGCCCGAGTCACCGCACCCGCCACGTGCGAACTGACGATGGCCGCATGTACCGTCGCAACCGGCGTTTCATCCGAAAACAGCCAAGTCAGAACAAGACGTTCATGCCTGAGGTGGTCCAACAAGAGGAACCCAAGCCACAAGCCGCAGCCCAAGGACCTGGATTGGACCCAAACACCACCAGGTACGGGAGACCCGTGAGACCCCCACAGCGACTAAATTACATACAAAACTTTATTCAAGAAAAATAAGCTGTCTCTCATGATTTTATTCCATATCTACAAGAAGAAAGACAGTAATTACAATATCACAGTATTATATTGAGCTTTTACTTGGCTGTGCGTGCCTGAGAGAGGACATATTGAGTAAAGAAAATTATATTATGAGCAAGGATTTGCATTGACTGCCAATTACTATTTAATTTGCAATCAATATTATATTTTGAGCTTTTACTTGGCGTCTGTGCGTGCATGAGAGAGGACCTATTGAGTAGAGAAAATTATATTATGAGCAAGGACTTGCATTGACAGCCAATTACTATTTAATTTGCATTCAAACAATTAGGAATACGTGTAGACGTTTGTTTTGTTTATCATTATTGTTTAATATTATGACAAGGGAGATGTAACATTGTGAACACCAGTCGACATTGATGAGCGAGAATATTCCTATACATAGCAGAGCTAGGAGTAATCACGTGGAGTTCGTGATTGTGTGAATGTGTGAGTGAGCGAACACGGAAGAGATTTTCCCCTTGCTGTTTTAGGGCAGTCCTGCCTGAGATTTGAGAGAGAGCACACGAAATAAACAAAGAGAATGAGCTGACAGCTTCAACGTCTTATATGTCTGCGTATGCAACGATCGTCATCTTTACAGAAGGCGGCGTTGAACAGAACCGGGTTTACAGTCCTGCATACTTGCAAACATTCAAGATAGCATTACACTCTTTTGCAAAGACGACATACCTTGTAGATACACGGGTGCATTCCAGGAGAACAGTAGGACAATCTTATAATCACATTACGCTCCAGAACGTCGTATTACACAGTTGCTGCTGCAATTTCTCTGCCCGCTGAGCACACACGTCAGTCGTCCACCATAGCTGACCTTGACCAGCGTGTTTGTTTGCTTGTTTCTTCTCAATAACCTGATAATTACATGTGCGAGAAATCTTAACTTGCACCTGCAAGTCTACCATGGAAGTTGTTGGAGGCGTCATGAATGTACGCAAGTATGACTGTATGATTTATGTTCGGCGTGCCTTTCTATGAAAACTGCTCTGCCAAGGTCTTCGCAATGGTGAACGATGACGTAAAGGATTATCATGCAAGAATCGACCCGGCGTATGACTAGACCAACATACTCGGGGGTGGGTTGGGAGTTGGAGACGAGGCGAGTCTTCGCTATTCAGGAATGTTCGGATGCTGAAAGACAAGCCATATTTGTTTTGGAAGTGATAAGTTCATTTGTACGTCTCGTATCGTAATCTACTTCCGGGTGCACGGAGCTTTTAATCAAGCTTCAGGCATCTATCTATTTGAAGAAAAACAAACAACAACCATGGGCTGAAAGTTCCACATACACACGGTGGTATGAAGGCGAAACAACAAGCTCATGTGTCATTCACAGTTAGAAAAACAGAAAATAATGCATGAGAAATGTATAAGAGGCACTCAGTCCTAGGCATATGAACGGTCACTACTAGGATCCATCGATCATATCATCGTGGCCTTGGCGATAATGAGGGGAAGTTATCTGTGGGGCGGGGATATAGCTCAGTTGGTAGCGCGCTGGATTTGTATTCAGTTTGCCTCCCGCAGTGGGGCACTGCGGTTATGAAATTAAAGGCCCCTCCTGTTTTTGGAGCCGCAGGAGCTTTCTAGTTTGCTGTTAGGTAGATTTTTGGTTCCTCTTTCCTGTCATGCTCTCTTGTTCTTCATGAATTCTTTTCTTTTTTCTGCCTTCTTGCTCATTCACCTGTATTTTTTCCAAAAATCTCTTCTCTTGCCGCTTGTCTTGCGATTCATGTATAGTTTAATCTGTTAGTGTTCTGATGTAAGTCCAGCAGTAGATAGGTTAAGCCTATTTTAACATACTGGAAACTGGTAATCTTCCAGTAGGTATTAATTTAGTTTTACTAAAGCCTGCTGGGACACAAGTAATGGGTTAGTGCATTTGTAAACAGGAATCGCTTGACAAGTGGCCCCCTTCATCCCCCCCTTCCTCGTCCTGATATGGCTCTGCGTAGTCGGCTGGACGTTAAGCAACAAATAAACAAACAAACAAGTATTCAGTTTGCCGCTGTCAGCGTAAGTTCGATCCCAGGTTCGGCGGAAATTTATTTCACAGAGTCAACTTTGTGTGCAGACTCTCTTCGGTGTCCGAACCTCCCCCCGTGTACACTACATGGGGTGTGCACGTTAAAGATCCCACGATTGACAAAAGGGTCTTTCCTGGCAAAATTGCTTAGGCACAGTTAATAATTGTCTACCTATACCCGTGTGACTTGGAATAACAGGCCGTGAAAGGTAAATATGTGCCGAAATGGGCTGCAATCTACTGGCCGTATAAAATTTCATCCCACACGGCATCACTGCAGAGCGCCTAGAACTGTACCCACGGAATATGCGCGATATAAGCCTCATTGATTGATTGATTGATCTGATCTTTTTCTTGACCGGTGACTGAAGATTTGTCTTTGGAGCACTGAGAAATTCTGCTTTTGATTAAAGAAAATGTCAAAGAGAGAGAGAAGGAGAGAGAGAGAGAGACGCTTTGACACTTTATTGTCATTAGCTAATAAAAGCCTTATAGACAAGGTAAAACAACAATTTCTGCATCATTCATAAAAGGGGTAAAAGGACGAATGAACAAAACATTAATAACAACAAAAACATAGCAAACTAGTTTATGAGTACGAACAAACAAACACACAGACACGAAAGCCATAGGTAAACAAAAATATCTAAGACAAAGGGTAACAAGTCGCGTAAGGCGAAAATACAATATTTAGTCAAGTAGCTGTCGAACTCACAGAATGAAACTGAACGCAATGCCATTTTACTCGTAGCATCGTCAGGCCACCGCTCATGGCAAAGGCAGTGAAATTGACAAGAAGAGCGGGGTAGTAGTTGCGCTAAGAAGGATAGCACGCTTTTCTGTACCTCTCTTTGTTTTAACTTTCTGAGCGTGTTTTTAATCCAAACATATCATATCTATATGTTTTTGGAATCAGCAAATGATGGAGAATAAGATAAACGTAAATTTGGATCGTTTTATAAATTTTTATTTTTTTTTACAATTTTCAGATTTTTAATGACCAAAGTCATTAATTAATTTTTAAGCCACCAAGCTGAAATGCAATACCGAAGTCCGGGCTTCGTCGAAGACTACTTGACCAAAATTTCAACCAATTTGGTTGAAAAATGAGGGCGTGACAGTGCCGCCTCAACTTTCACGAAAAGCCGGATATGACGTCATCAAAGACATTTATCAAAAAAATGAAAAAAACGTTCGGGGATTTCATACCCAGGAACTCTCATGTCAAATTTCATAAAGATCGGTCCAGTAGTTTAGTCTGAATCGCTCTACACACACACACGCACACACGCACACACGCACATACACCACGACCCTCGTTTCGATTCCCCCTCGATGTTAAAATATTTAGTCAAAACTTGACTAAATATAACAAGTCGCGTAAGGCGAAAATACAATATTTAGTCAAGTAGCTGTCGAACTCACAGAATGAAACTGAACGCAATGCCATTTTTCAGCAAGACCGTATACTCGTAGCATCGTCAGTCCACCGCTCATGGCAAAGGCAGTGAAATTGACAAGAAGAGCGGGGTAGTAGTTGCGCTAAGAAGGATAGCACGCGTTTCTGTACCTCTCTTTGTTTTAACTTTCTGAGCGTGTTTTTAATCCAAACATATCATATCTATATGTTTTTGGAATCAGGAACCGACAAGGAATAAGATGAAAGTGTTTTTAAATTGATTTCGACAATTTAATTTTGATAATAATTTTTATATATTTAATTTTCAGAGCTTGTTTTTAATCCGAATATAACATATTTATATGTTTTTGGAATCAGCAAATGATGGAGAATAAGATAAACGTAAATTTGGATCGTTTTATAAATTTTTATTTTTTTTTTACAATTTTCAGATTTTTAATGACCAAAGTCATTAATTAATTTTTAAGCCACCAAGCTGAAATGCAATACCGAAGTCCGGGCTTCGTCGAAGATTACTTGACCAAAATTTCAACCAATTTGGTTGAAAAATGAGGGCGTGACAGTGCCGCCTCAACTTTCACGAAAAGCCGGATATGACGTCATCAAAGACATTTATCAAAAAAATGAAAAAAACGTTCGGGGATTTCATGCCCAGGAACTCTCATGTCAAATTTCATAAAGATCGGTCCAGTAGTTTAGTCTGAATCGCTCTACACACACACACACACACACACACGCACAGACACACATACACCACGACCCTCGTTTCGATTCCCCCTCGATGTTAAAATATTTAGTCAAAACTTGACTAAATATAACAAGTCGCGTAAGGCGAAAATACAATATTTAGTCAAGTAGCTGCCATTTTTCAGCAAGACCGTATACTCGTAGCATCGTCAGTCCACCGCTCATGGCAAAGGCAGTGAAATTGACAAGAAGAGCGGGGTAGTAGTTGCGCTAAGAAGGATAGCACGCTTTTCTGTACCTCTCTTTGTTTTAACTTTCTGAGCGTGTTTTTAATCCAAACATATCATATCTATATGTTTTTGGAATCAGGAACCGACAAGGAATAAGATGAAAGTGTTTTTAAATTGATTTGGACAATTTAATTTTGATAATAATTTTTATATATTTAATTTTCAGAGCTTGTTTTTAATCCGAATATAACATATTTATATGTTTTTGGAATCAGCAAATGATGGAGAATAAGATAAACGTAAATTTGGATCGTTTTATAAATTTTTATTTTTTTTTACAATTTTCCGATTTTTAATGACCAAAGTCATTAATTAATTTTTAAGCCACCAAGCTGAAATGCAATACCAATCCCCGGGCTTCGTCGAAGATTACTTGACCAAAATTTGAACCAATTTGGTTGAAAAATGAGGGCGTGACAGTGCCGCCTCAACTTTCACGAAAAGCCGGATATGACGTCATCAAAGACATTTATCAAAAAAATGAAAAAAACGTTCGGGGATTTCATACCCAGGAACTCTCATGTCAAATTTCATAAAGATCGGTCCAGTAGTTTAGTCTGAATCGCTCTACACACACACACACACACACACACACACACGCACGCACGCACGCACATACACCACGACCCTCGTTTCGATTCCCCCTCGATGTTAAAATATTTAGTCAAAACTTGACTAAATATAAAAAGCAAGGTATAGTGTGTACACACAAAGGAAAATACTGATCCAATTGTTTGGTCTAGGACAGTTAGAGAGAGAGAGAGAAACAGACACAGACACAGACACAGACACAGACATAGACAGGCACACAGACAGACAGACACAGACACACAGACAGACACACAGACAGACACACAGACAGAGAAGTCCGACATTTAAAGAGACATAAAGCAACACAAAACAAGTCGCGTAAGGCGAAAATACAATATTTAGTCAAGTAGCTGTCGAACTCACAGAATGAAACTGAACGCAATGCCATTTTACTCGTAGCATCGTCAGGCCACCGCTCATGGCAAAGGCAGTGAAATTGACAAGAAGAGCGGGGTAGTAGTTGCGCTAA
>NC_090245.1:26013518-26018518 GCF_037325665.1 Littorina saxatilis | reverse complement strand
TGTTTTCTGTTCTTTTCTTTCGCGATCTTGTCTTCTCTAGGTTTCTGATTGCCTGTTTGTTTTAACAGAGGTTTATTTCTCACTCATTTTTTAAAATGTATAAATCAGTGGATTCTGGTATGCAACTGATTGCTTGTAGCGGTTTGTGTGTGTGTTTTGTTGGTTATTTTTGTGTGTGTGTGTGTGTGTGTGTGTGTGTGTGGGTGTGTGTGTGTGTGTGTCCACAGTGAGGGATATTGACCTAGCTATTGCATTTTGAACCTTAATTGGCTTTTGCTTTGCTTTGCTTTGTGTGTACTTCGTGCGGGCGTGCTTGCGAAAAAAAAACGTTGCCCGTCCAAAGAACTTACTTTTGCTGTTTCTCTCACTCCTACTTAGGGTGCATCCTTGTCTTGAGTATTTGTTCTGTTGGTCCCGTGGGAGCCATTCTTGTCACCATTCAGTCGATCCTGTATCCGTTACTGAAGCTGTCTGGCTTTATAATGACCGCTGCTCCCATCATTGGGCGCAGATGGACGATTTTCACTATATTATTGTCATTGAAAAATGCATTCAGTTATCTGTACACAAATTGAAGCAAAGCTAGAATGTTTTATTTTGAGTTATTTCTAATATGCTGACGGTTAGCAAATGATAACAGACATGTCGAGAAAAAAGCGACCCCGCGAATTAGACGGAACAGCCGCAATGGGAACTTGAGCGCTCCTACCTGATAATGCCTGTCAGTCAAAGAATTCTCGTGACCTGGGTCAACCAATCAGAATAACACACCTGACGTGATGAATATTCACAAGTCAAATGCGTTTGACACACAACAATCTCACAAGATAAACCATGTTGAACATGCGTTTCGGTTGCTTCGCTTTTTCTTGTTGAACAGAGAGCGACAGATTTAGAACCGACTCCAGACGGATGGGAAATGACGTAAAGATACATTTGACGTAAAGCGAGTGACGCAATTTCACTTGATTTTTCCGAACTTAGATAATTTAGATTTCAAGTGAGCGGGTCCGCATTGCACACTCCAGAGGATGGGCGGTGCCATGCTGTTCCGTAAAGCACCCACCAACAAAACTCGCTTTTCGGTATTTTTTAGATAAAGAGAGTATTATCTGACAGCATTTGAAGTGTCATTCTTTAGAATAAATCACGCTGATATTGTTGATTTAAATTTTTATTTTGTCTTGTTAATGTTTAGCTTATAAACAAAAAGGGTCCCTGCCTGAACGTTATAACATTTAGAGGGTCACCTAGAATCCGCCCTGATTGGTCAAAAAGCCATATGAGGCACCGAATTGGTAATAAAATTCGATATTATGTCCGGCGTTAAAAAACATTCAGTAATCGTTCGCCACAGAGAGTTTAGAATGTTTTGTTATTTTCAATTGAGCTAATGTTCTTGAAAAATGGATTAATTAATATATACATTTTTGCCTTATGAATACATTGAACACACACAACCAGTGTCTGTACGAACATGAGTTTTTAATTTTCCCCTAGAGTACCCGAACTTAACGGAATGTGTTTTCCAAATTCCCAGTTCATTGTTTTTTTGGGGGACATGATTTCAGTGAAACAAACATAATAGACGTGATGTCTATTGTCATGACCCCCGCTAGTAGACACACTATTTTTGGAGTAGATAATACAAAGTTTAAATTTTAATATTACGACTTAGAAAAAGGCGTCTTCCTCAGTAATCTATTAACAAATAGGTTGTAGCTCGTGCAGTTTATGTAGTATCTCCAACTGAGAAGACTGTTGCTGGATTAGAGGTATTTTCCCACAAAGAGGGAGAGTAGTAGACGAGACAGACTCAGACTCAGAACTTTATTACAAAAGGATAAAGGTTTTAGGCAAAGCCTATTCTTCCAACCTGTCCTTTATACAACACATAAAGACAGACGCACATTAAAAATATAAATTAAATCATACAAAATACAGAAATACATTGTATGGAATGCAACACAATGTGCATTTAAGGCCAGACAGGAAGACAGAGAAGTGGCAGGCAGGCAGGCACAGGCAGGCAGGCACAGACAGACACAGACAGACAGACACAGACAGACAGGCAGAGTGTAACGCTGTCTGCTGGTTGTGCTGAATGTTCACCTTGTTTTACGTTGATAGGCTTTTTCTATAAGACGATATATCAGCTTTTGACTGACTGGTACCACATCTCCCGGGAGCTTTGCGCCCCCAAAGGTGCTTATTGGAGTACGGTACATCTTTGACTTAAATTGACTCCAGACAGAACAGGACAAGAGGACACTTGATTTAGTTCCAACGAACAAGGAAGTCGCAGTAGGCCTACGTGACCCTTATGGCTGGCTGGACGAAGGAGCAAATCGAAATATTGCGACGTCTACTTTGACCAGAGATACTGTGGAAATTCATTTGTCATAACCTATGCACTGACTGACTGGGGTGAACACTATAAGATGTTTGATGGGTTGTTGACAGACCAGCTTTTTTGTCGGTCCGAGGGGGAGCATATCGTCTTTTGTTTCATATTTATTGACCAAGGCCGAAGGCCGCGGTCAATAAATATGAAACAAAAGTCGATATGCCCCCCGAGGACCGACAAAAAAGCTGGTCTGGCAACAAACCATCAAACATCGTTTTTGTCATCATTTTGGTGGTTCAACATTAAGTGAAAAATCAACACAGGGAGCCATGGTTTGAAACGCGAGTTATGTTATTATAATGCATGTTCGGGGCCCCAGCACGTTGTTCAAAGCTGGCGTGCGAAAGCAACTTACTGTGTGTGATTTGAGTTTATAATGTTGAGACAAGTATGTCAGGTTTGAGGATGCGAAGTTCTGTAGGTTCCGACTACAGAGTAGTGTGTGAAACCAACAGTAAGCGCCTTTGAGACGATAGTGCCCACATGTTGCATTCGAGCGATGGGATTGTCGTATTTCAAACGAGGTGATTTGCTTGCACAGTCAGCGTTGACCATCTCACAACAGATCTGTTATGTGGATTATCGTGCCGAGTCGGGGGCAAGGAATCGCAGGAAGCAAAGATGAGTCTTTTTCCATTGTCACCTTTCTTTCCGGTTGTTGGTGCATATAATATTGTGCGGACAAAATGATGCGACGGCGAGTGTTTTTTGCCTCCAAGATTTTGTGGTGTGGGTATTGTTTTGCTCGTTTCATACCCACACCAAAACTTGAAACACACCCCACCCCACCCTCCCCCTCCCTCACAATCAGTCCATGAACACAAACACTGACACGCACAAATTAATGATCAAGTTACCCCCCCCCCCCCCCCCCCAACCCTTCACTTGCACACCTGCAACGCAGACGATCATATTATTGATTAAATATTCATATAGGTCAGTGTTGGGTTTTTTGTTCTTGTTTGTGTTATTGCAGAATCGGTTTTCTCTTATTGCTACACGTGTCTCTTCATTACATTTCACCATCGCCCTACCACCCTGCCCCTCTCGGTATTCCACCCCTCGGTTTTCAGTGGTAAATATTAGTAATCGAATATTGAAGCAACGTTGAGTCAAAGGTCACAGAAGATTTGCATCGTGCAGCACTGCACGAATTGGGTCAAAGGACACAAACGATTTTCGTCGTGCCGCGAAGGAAAGATAATCGCGATCTTGTTTCTCATTGCCTCTCTGTTTTTCATTAGACTTGTCATTCTGCTTGCTCGGCTTTGTCAGATGTCTTCATTTCTTGTTGCTATGTTCTTTGCTTTTTTATTATTATTTTTTTTATTTGCGCTTAGTTTATCGATAGAACGTCTTGTGCACGGGTCAAAATGTGTGTGTCAGGGGTCAATTGGTTTGACTTAAAACTTGCCGTTCGTGTTTCTCCAAACAGAGATACACGCACTCCATGACTTTGTGAGAAGATAAAACATATCGATAGGTTTCATTTGTTTGCGATAAAGCATAAATGTATGACCTTTGATGAGGTAGTTTTGTTTGTTGTTTACATTTGCCAGTTTGCCAGTTCGTATTTGGAACTTGGCGAAGCAGTGTCGTCTGTTTAGGTCTGGGGAAACGCCAATGAAAAGAGCCGAAGAATCCTCGAGCGTTTCTATTGGGTTTGCTTTTGATTATCCATGTAATAGGGCTTCCTGCAACTATGGTAACCGGGGATTTATTCCCCGGGGAACATGAGATTTATTTCCCAGGTGCTTGTGAATGAAAACTCGTGAAAATGATGACAATATAAGATGTTTGATGGGTTGTTGACAGACCAGCTTTTTTGTCGGTCCGAGGGGGAGCATATCGTCTTTTGTTTCATATTTATTGACCAAGGCCGAAGGCCGCGGTCAATAAATATGAAACAAAAGTCGATATGCCCCCCGAGGACCGACAAAAAAGCTGGTCTGTCAACAAACCACCAAACATCGTTTTTGTCATCATTTTGGTAGTGACAAAATAAGTGCACAATCAACCCAGGGAGCCATGCTTTGAAACACGGGTTCCGTGCTGATAACCACACGAGTCCCGGTTTGATAACCACTGGCAATCAACGATAGCCGTGGAGCGAGGATTATCAGAATGAGCTGGCGTGTGAAAGCAACTTTCTGTGTTTTTGAGTTCATTAAATGTTGGGATGAATATGTCAGGTTTGAGGATGTACAGTTCTATCTTGCAGGTTCATCTCGTTATTCCACCCCCTCGGCTTTCTGTTGTAAATATTAAGCTGAGTGATCGAATGTGGAAGCTACGTTTGGTCAAAGGTCACAGAAGATTTGCGTCGATCAGCGAAGGAAAGAATCGCAATCTTGTTTCCGACTCAGTACCTCTTTGTTTTTCATTAGACCTGTCATTCTGCTTGCTCGGCTTTGTTAGATGTTTGCATATCTTGTTGCTATTTTCTTTGCTTTTATTATTGTTTCTTATTATGTTGTGCTTCGTTTATCGATACAACGTCTTGTGCACGGGTCAAAATGTGTGTGTCAGGGGTCGTTTTACTTTAACTTTGACACTCGTGTTTCTCCGAACGTCTGTGTATCGAAACACAGAT
>NC_090245.1:25987226-26013318 GCF_037325665.1 Littorina saxatilis | reverse complement strand
TGGGGTGAACACAATATTAGAAATAGCGCCGTCGTCTGCTACTGCCATCTTTTTCTTTCGATTCCCTCACGGCAGAACCAGCAAGATCGACAACTCTTCGTGGTCACAGGGTGATTGGAACGAGGGCAAACTAACTTTAGACTTGTCTCCCCTCGCACCCTCTTGTTTGGGTAAGATGATAGGAGACAAACACTGCGTTGAAAATGGCGCCAGGCTTTGCAGCTCACGAATTCTGTCCATAATTATTGGCGACCCCAGGATGAGTTGCCGAAGGGAAAATTGAGGAAGTCCACCCTCCGCTTTTTTCCGTGTTCGAGTCAGCGGCAACGGAACGTGTATTGTTTTAGGTGATGTCTGTCCAGTCAAGGGCGTCAGTGTGTCTCCCGTTGGCTGTGTGTGACTCAGTGTGTGTGTGTGTGTGTGTGTGTGTGTGTAGTGTGTGTGTGTGCGTGAGTGTATGTGTGTGTGTGTGTGTGTGTGTGTGTGTGTGTTTCAGTGCTTTTGTGTGCGTATTTGTGTGAGTCCATGTATGTTTGTATTTGTGTGTAACAATTGTATGCATTATTTTACACTGTTCTAAAAACTCATATTCCGAGCAGTTATAACTTTTGTCAATGTATCATGTTTTTATCCATTATGCTGCCCAGAAGAAACAGAAGGAAAAGTGTGACCCATGTATACAAGCAATTTTTATCCACCACAAATTAAACATCTGGGAAATAAGATTTTTGTAAACGAAAGTAAACAACCAAAGGGTATTTCTTTGGGCTTTATTAGCCTGTAAGGAGAGGTAAATCTTTTTTATTTGATTTATGACCTTCTGACCACCCCGCCCCAACCCATCCTTTTCACCCATTTGTAATAAAGTGCAGCATAAAAAATATGGTCTCAATAGCTACTACGATGATAATCAGAAAATGACGAAGAATAAGACGAAAATGTTTTTGGATCGTTTTATAAAAAAAGTAATTTAATTACAATTTTCTGATTTGTAATGACCAAACTCATCAATTAATTTTTTAGACTCCAAGCTGAAATACAATACAAAAGTCCGGCCTTCGTCGAAGATTGCTTGGCCAACATTTCAATCAATTTAATTGAAAAATGAGGGTGTGACAGTGCCGCCTCAACTTTTACAAAAAGCCGGATATGACGTCATCAAAGACATTTATGGGAAAAAAAAAGAAAAAAACGTCTGGGGATATAATTTCCAGGAGTTCTCATATCAAACAAGAAATTCCTCCGAGGTAGGAAAAACACTCCCGTTGGTCAAAGGGAAATAACCATTCTCACTGCCACCAACTGAGAAGGTTATTTCCCTTTGACCATTAATATGTCCCTCCATAAGTCCTCGTAGAATCTTAATCCACCAATAACTCCCTAACCGTGTGTTTCACTGGTCCCAATTTTTGTAAGGACCGTCTCAGGATTGTATAGAACCTGTTCACCAAGTTTGGTGACGATCGGTCCGTTCATTCTTGAGATCTATATGCGAACACAAACAAACAAACACATCGAGCGAAACCTATACACACCCCTATACCGGGGGTGTAATAACCAAAGGGAAGTAATCGCTCTGAATCGCTCTACAGACAGACCGACACACACACACACACACACACACACACACACACACACACACACACACACACACACACACACACACGCACACACGCACACACACACGCACACACGCACATACACCACGACCCTCGTCTCGATTCCCCCCTCTAAGAAGAAAAACAAAAACAGTCGATCCGATGCAATGTGCTAAGCAATGCAAAGAGAAGTGTCACTCGGACAAAACAGTTACATTACAAACATTTCAACACTGCTTATGATATTAAACAAACTGTAAACACTTCAAAAATACATCAAAATTAATCTTTCTGTACAGTACGGACCACAGACGATCAAAAGGGAACAGCATATCCAGGAAAACTGAACACGTCCCGCACAAACCATGGCAACCGGCACGGTTGGCCTAGTGGGAAGGCGTCCGCCCCGTGATCGGGAGGTCGTGGGTTCGAACCCCGGCCGGGTCATACCTAAGACTTTAAAATTGGCAATCTAGTGGCTGCTCCGCCTGGCGTCTGGCATTATGGGGTTAGTGCTAGGACTGGTTGGTCCGGTGTCAGAATAATGTGACTGGGTGAGACATGAAGCCTGTGCTGCGACTTCTGTCTTGTGTGTGGCGCACGTTATATGTCAAAGCAGCACCGCCCTGATATGATATGGCCCTTCGTGGTCGGCTGGGCGTTAAGCAAAAAACAACAACAACAACAACAACAACAAAAAACCATGGCCCATGCGAAGCGCTCGCAGACTGAAATTGGAGACGGCCTGTAAATTAGCCTGTGGGCATAGTGAAGCTGGGTGTTGACAACTAATGATAACAGACTTGGAGGAACGAGTCGCTGTAGCACATAGCAAACATTCTTTCAAAACTGCGGCTTTAACTGTGCATCAAAATCAATGAGTTCTTTTACCGACAACAGTTCAGTCTTTTCGAATGCAACTTCAGTTTTCCTCAAGTATGTGCACAATATTGGAAGGACATCCGGCCAAATAAACTTGTTTGGAAACAGAATGAGACGAGACTGAACGGAATCAACTTCGACTCAGTTTAAAATCTACAGGTCTCTAAGGCCAAACAAAAATATATGTTGGTTTAGGGTAACCCGACCGACCCTTTTTTTCATTTTAAAAAAACCCACAAACTTTTGGCACATTTTGCGAACCATACCGAGACTAAGGGAAGTAACCTCCTTTAAAATCGACTACATTAAAAAAAAAAAAAGATTTAAGAAAGAAAGACGACCTACCGACCCTATCTTTTTTGGTCACGTTACCCTAAACCAAAATCTATTTTTGTTTGGCCTAAGGACAGAAGTGTTCTGTAGGGAGCAATTCAAAACGCATGTAAATCTCACAAAGTACCCTTTTAAGCTGTTGCGAAGTCCGGCGAGTGTTCTGGTACATCTTGATTGTGTCAGGTCTCCAATGGGATCCTTTATAATGAGGCTTCTACAGGGTTCAGCTAGTGAGCTTTGTGTCTTCGTTTCTGACTGAGTCTGAATCAGTCTGTCCTTCTGTCTGTCCGTTTGTCTGTGTTAGTATATACTGGTGTGAGAGAGAGAGAGAGAGAGAGAGAGAGAGAGAGAGAGAGAGAGAGAGAGAATTGAATTGAATTGAATTGAATTGAACTTTATTTAACAAGGATTAAGATTTAAGGCTACGCCTTTTCTTACATTCTGTCAGAGAGAGAGAGAGAGAGAGAGAGAGAGAGAGAGAGAGAGAGAGAGAGAGAGAGAGAGAGAGAGAGAGAGAGAGAGAGAGGAGAGAGGAGAGAGAGTGTGTGTGTGTGTGTGGAGGGGGTGCGTGTGTGTGTGTGTGTATATATGTGTGTGTGTTTTGTACAGTAAATTGTGTCAGATAGATTTGACACCAGACAATGAGGACAATGGGGGACAAATGCATCCCATTGTGTGACTGTTACAAGCATTTCCAAAATAACGTCCTTTTTTGTCAATCAGAGCCTGGTTGCCTTTCTTAACCTTTCCAGAAGTGTTCAATAAGAACCACTCTCCTCTCGCTAACAAAACTTCTTAATGGCCAGCCAGGAAAAGGGCATCTTTGCAAACCGAATGGGAACGGATTTATTTGTAATAATCTTTAACTTGAGGAAGCGACCCCAATTTCCCAACAGCGGGATAATAAATGATGTTTTGAATGTGTGAAATGAAATATTTTCTACTGTACGCTAGTTTTAAGCTGAAGCTATTTTATCTTTCTTCTTCCAAGAAAAAAATAATAATAAAAAGGTACTGTGGTCAGCAAAAAAGATAGGATCAGCCAAGTTACAATTACAAACACAAATTGTTTTGACCCATGCAAGACAAAAGAAAGGTATCTGTTCATGAAATCATTTAGTGTAAGTTATTGAGGGGTCGAGGACGACCCCTCTTTCTTCAATGGGGTGAGAGCGGTGAACATGTGTCGTTGTTTGCCGTTCTCATGAGATCAGTTACTTTTGTTTTGTTTCGTTTTTCCTTCCTAATTTGTGCATTTTCACAACAGGCTTTTCTGTTTCATCTGTCATACATGGTGTCAATTGGAAAAAAACCGAAACAAAACAGAAGTAACTGATCTCGTGAGAACGGCAGTGCACTCGAGAAGGTTTGGAAAAAAACACGACAGTGTCTCGTTCAACCCGTAACCTTTCCAGAAGTGTTCAATAAGAACCACTCTCCTCTCGCCCCACAAGGGGCCCCACAACATGTGGCAGACTAACCAATCTACCAAAGCGATTCGTTCCCAAGTCCGGCCTTCGTCGAAGATTGCTTGACCAAACCTTTTCAGTGCCTCAGCGGGCAAAGTGTAGCAGACAACAGGCGGATGGACTGAGTTATCATGACTCACAACCATATTGTTTGGCCGTTTCTGGAATCTACAAATACATATAGTTTGTGTTAGAATGTGTAATCAAACACCATACAGAATAAAATTATTCGACATTGATACTCTTTGTCATAACAAGAAGACTACCCCCTCTCCCCCCCCCCTTTCAAGTGTTTTTCCGTTCGCTTTTTTTTTTATCGTCTGCCGATGCGAGGTCGGCCGCTAGCGCCGCGTGGCCCCAGCAATTGCATACACTGCTCCGACACACACCACATCAGTGACAGGAGGTTGCGTCGATCGGTTTGTTTGTTTGTTTGTTTGCTTAACGCCCAGCCGACCACGAAGGGCCATATCAGGGCAGTGCTGCTTTGACATATAACGTGCGCCACACACAAGACAGAAGTCGCAGCACAGGCTTCATGTCTCACCCAGTCACATTATTCTGACACCGGACCAACCAGTCCTAGCACTAACCCCATAATGCCAGACGCCAGGCGGAGCAGCCACTAGATTACCAATTTTAAAGTCTTAGGTATGACCCGGCCGGGGTTCGAACCCACGACCTCCCGATCACGGGGCGGACGCCTTACCACTAGGCCAACCGTGCCGGTTTGCGTCGATCGGTAGAAATAACCTATTTCTAGGTGCATGTTTCACAATCTTCTGTTTCGCCTGAAGTCAGTAGAAAGTGTAAACAACACAGCAAACGAAGACTTGCAACCCGGCATTAGTCGGGAACATTCTCACTTTTCTCTGCAGCCGATACGCAAAGTAAATCGAATCAAGTCGAAAGCAGCCAATCTCTCTCTTGAAATAGTGATATTCCAAATGAACCATGCATTATAATTGATCTGGATCAAGTAGCAAATAGTTGTGAAGTTAAAACAAACGAAGAGGACAGCTTCCTCACTTCCCCTCTGCATAACTATAACTATGAAGTTGCTATCAGACAAAGGCCATCTTTCCATTGCCACTCCTGTCACAGATTTTGTTTGAAAAACAGTGTTACTCATGGAAAAGCAAATATAGTATGGATACATTCAGGCAAAGTTTGGGACTTGATAAAAATGCTGTCTCGTGCATAACGTGTCATTCACACCTGTCAAAAGGGGCAATGCATGCACGTTTTCATAGAAATAACACTTGATCCTATTCCAGAGGTTCTCAAATGTCTCGCATTTTCTGACAATTTGCAAACTTCAGATTTTTCCTGACTGCCAGGTGGTCAGTTTTGTGAGCGTGGCAGTGTTGTGCATTTACCTGTGAATGTGTCCGGTATTCTTAACCAACTTCCTCTGCATCATACTGAAACCGAACACGTATAGATTTGAATGCCATTTGAAAAGCTTTAAGGCGTTGCTCAGGTGGACGTTTAAGAATTTGTGTTTTTAGGTGTGGGGGAGTACAGTATTTCTGCATACACCTGCTCAAAGAATACACATACATTGCATGGTCTAAATAGAACCTTTGTTCAATGTCTGTTTACATTCACTTTTTTCTGCAGATGAAATTCACCAATTAGGCCAAGTTTGATATGTTTATGAAATATTAATTTAAGAGTTTTTTCTAGGCTTACAGGCGAAAAGAAAAGAAACTCTACAACCTTCCTCCTCATCTGGTCGACGACCATCCACCACCTCATCTGGGGATCAGCCTCACATGACCTCATCTAGGGATCGGCCTCACACGATCTCATCTGAACGACGACCATCCACCACATCATCTGGGGATCGGCCTCGCGTGACCCCATCTGGGGATCGACCTCACGGGACCTCATCTGGGGATCGACCTCACACAACCTCATCTGGGTCACGATCTCCAAGTACATCTGGGCCAAGACCTCCCACCACCTTTTCTGGGGATCGGCCTCACGCAACCTCATCTGGGGATCGGCCTCATGCGACCTCACCTGGGGATCGACCTCACACAACCTCATCTGGGTCACAATCTCCAAGTACATCTGGGCCACGACCTCCAACCACCTCATCTGGGGATCGGACACATCCTTTCACTGACCCTCGCGCCCCCTAATTGGCGTAGAGGCGCGTCCCCCGGGTGGTGGATGGGGGAGCCTTCTCTACTAACTTCAGAGAGAAGGTCGCATCATTCTCGATGCCGTGAACCTAATTAGGTTCTTTTTCTTGTTTCTTCTCTATTTCTGCCTCCCCAAAATCCTTTTACTTTCCTTTTCTCACCCATAAAATTCTTCACTTATTTTCTAAAGTATGGTGAATCCCGAGTTTGTCATGTGTGACCAGGGGATGAATGGCTGACACCTTAGTATTCAGTCGTAAGCACATGCGTTTGGTTTTAGTTTGGGTCGACGCCAAATGACAGTTTTAGACCCTTCCCTTGTCACGGGGGCTCTCACAAGGGTGACTGTGTATTTCCCACCTCATTGAGCCTGCGTGTTATGACATCTTTAACTTTGTTAAACAAGAAAAGGAAGGACAGACCCGATTCTGACAGCGAGGATGAATCTAGAACTACTGCTGCTGCAGCAGGGGTACGGGGCGCTTGGCCCCGATTCCTCATAGTTCATTTTGAGAGTGTTAGTCAAAGAAAGATTTCACCTTTTATTCTCGAGAAGTGGTTTCAGGGGGTTTCCTCATCAGTTCAGTCAGTGAAACGTCAGAAGGATGGTAGCTTCTTGGTGGATTGCCCCACCAGGAAGGTATCGGATCTTCTTTTGTCCCGCCATGGTTCCGCCCTGAGCGTTGGATCGAACTCCTTCACGATTTCCGTGACGAGCCACTCGTACCTGAACACCTCTCGGGGTGTGGCACGCTCATACCACTTCCAAGGTATGAGCTGTGCGGAGTTGAAGGATGGGTTGGCATCACAAGGAGTTATCGACGTTCACAGAGTGTCCAGAACGGATAAAGAAGGAAAGAGAGTGGAAACAAACACTCTCTTCCTAACTTTCTGTACAGCTGTTGCACCCAAAAGAGTTGTTGTTCTGTTTGAAAGTATTCCGGTTTCTCTGTACATCCCTTCCCCTCTGCGTTGTTATCGTTGCCAACGGTTTGGCCACGGTAGCAAAAACTGCAGGGGGAAGGAAATGTGCAGAGATTGCACAAAGGAAAAACATGAGGGTGAATGCGAGGGACCCAAACAGTGTCACAACTGTGGGGGTAAACACTCCTCTGCTTCAAAAGAATGTCCCCAGTGGAAAACGGAGGAAGCCATTCAAAAGATGAGAACAACGGAGGGATGCTCTTTCGGTGAGGCGAAACAAAAGGTCATGTCCCAGATGGCACAGCCCTCGGTGTCCACATACGCCAGGGCTGTTAGTACTCCTTCTGCGACACCGACTACACCTTCGTCTCTTGAGAGCTTTCTCACTAAGGTGACTACAATCTTGGACACTCTCATTAAAAAGATTGATCGTCTTGAGACTGTCGTGGCAAATATTAACCAGGGTGGAGTAAAGGCGGCTGTTGCTGCCGATACCAGTGAGAAGGCGACTACGGTTGCCGAGAGTGTGAAGGTTCAGACAACAGTTTCGACTGGCGTCACTAACGTCACGCAGGCGGCCGTGCATAAAGCCGCTAAAACCCAAACCAAATGGGGGAGAAAATCCTCCACTCATTCGGCCGGGTCTTCGGGGGTTGGGCGGACGGGTTCGATCGGCAGATCGGATCTTTCCTCCCACCCGCCAAGATCAAACTCTGAGGGAAGATCCTCGAGGTCTCCCAAGGCCAGGGTCAGGCCTGACTTGCCTACCCGAATAAAAAAGGGAGACAAATCGCTCATTTCTTTGACAAACCCTTTCTCCCTCTTGTCTGACGAGGGTGGAGAATCGGAAATGGATGAATCAAACCGGTTCTACCCTGCGTCGGAGGGGGGTGGAGGATCGGGCACTGAATAAAGTTTTATTTGTTTTTAAAATACTAAACCTTTTTAATGGCTTCTATAATACAATGGAATATCAGAGGTCTTAATGCCAATCAAGAGGAACTTCATCTCCTTTTGAAAAGTAATCCTATTGCAATCTGTTTACAGGAGACGCTTATAGGCCCTAACAAAAATATATCATTGCCTGGGTATAGCTGCTTATTGCGGTCTACAGGTCGCGGTAGTGCACTTTGTATCCGTTCTGATTTTCTTTTTAATCAGGTCCAATTGGACACTAACCTTGAGGCAATAGCGGCTCGCATTTCTTGTAATAGAGCTTTAACTGTTTGTTCCTTGTATCTGTCGCCATCTACTACGGTCACAAAAAATGACCTAGAAAACTTAATACATCAATTACCAACCCCGTTCCTTTTGGTAGGGGATTTTAACGGCCATTCCCGACGTTGGGGGAGCGAATCTTCCAACATTCAAGGAAAGATTATCGAAGATGTCATCGATAACTTGGATTTATGCCTTTTAAATTCCGGAGCGGGTACTTTTTTAACTCAATCTGGAGAAGAATCTCATTTGGACTTAGCTATCTGCCACCCATCTTTATTTCTTGATTTGAAATGGTCTGTCCATTCGGATCTGTGTGGAAGTGACCATTTTCCCTGTTTTGTCAGTTTTGAAGAGGATCAGGGCGAGGAAGCCCTTCCACACTGGAAGTTTTCTAAAGCTAACTGGGATTTATTTCGTCTTTCTACTTCAAGACAAATAACCCCAGAAGTTCTAAATTCTGAAGACCCGGCTTTAACTTTTTCCACCCTTTTGGTGCAATGTGCAAAAGACAGCATACCCAAATCTTCCTCTAAACCCAAAGGTCCAAAAACACCTTGGTTTAACGAAGAGTGCCAAGCTGTCAATCAGGAGCGTAAACGAGCTCAACGGCATATGTTCCAATACCCTACGTCAGCCAATAAGATCGCTCACCAAAAACTTCGAGCTCAAAGCCGTTTTATTTACAAAAAGAGTAAAAAAGCCTCTTGGCGCAATTTTTGCTCTAAGCTTAATTTCAAAACCTCAAGCAAGAAGGTATGGCAGATTATCCGTAAGATTAAAGGTAAAAATCGTAAAGAGGTTGTCCAATGCCTCAAACAACATGGTCGAGTAATAACCAACAAGAAAAACGTGGCGAATATCTTGGCTTCAACAATAAATCATAACTCTTCTTCGGAACATTATTCTGGAGAGTTTCAAAAAGTTAAAGATAAATCTGAAGCTACACCCGTTTCCTTTGATTCTGCCAATTTGGAAGATTACAATTCTCCTTTCTCGATGTACGAGTTAAAGGATGCCATTCTAAAATCCAATGACTCAGCTACAGGGCAGGATGATATCCATTATCAACTTTTGGGTCATCTCCCTGAAAACGTCCTGACAGTTCTTTTAACTATTTTTAATCATATCTGGTCTACTGGAACTTTTCCTCCTGACTGGCGAAAGGCCATAATTATTCCCATTCCGAAACCCGGAAAGGATCATTCGGATCCAAATAATTATCGGCCGATTGCCTTAACCAGCTGTCTTTGTAAGACGATGGAGAGACTGGTCCATGAGCGGTTACTATGGCACTTGGAAAGGATCGACGCTTTGGACATAGTCCAGTGCGGTTTCCGAAAACATAAAAGTACAACGGATCATTTGATTCGTTTTGAATCGTTTGTTCGTAACGCTCTGGTAAGCGGAGAACACGTTGTGTCCGTCTTGTTCGATTTGGAAAAGGCGTATGACACAACGTGGAAGCATGGTATTTTATCAGATCTTAAAACCTTAGGGTTTGATGGGAATCTTCCCATTTTTATTTCAAATTTTCTTGCCGAAAGGGAATTTAAGGTCCGAGTAGGTTCTACTTTCTCCGATTCTTTTGAACAGGAGATGGGAGTTCCTCAAGGGAGTATTTTATCACCGTTACTTTTTAACATTAAAATCAATAACATCGTCAAACACGTCCAGTCTGGCATCGACAAATCTCTTTTTGTTGATGATTTTCAAATTTCTGCCAAGGGAAGAACATTAGCTGGGGTTGAACGGCAGCTTCAGCTGTGTATTTCCAAAATTCAAAAATGGGTTCAAGAGAACGGGTTCAAATTTTCCCTGGCTAAAACAGAATGTATTCATTTCCACAGGAAAAAACATCAAGTTCTTCAGCCTTCTCTTTTCATAAACAACCATAAGATTAAAGTTTCTAAACAAGTCAAATTTCTTGGTCTGATTTTTGACAGCAACCTTACTTTTTTACCCCACATCAAATATTTAAGAACCAAATGTCAAAAGGGTCTCAACGTTCTCAAAGTTATAAGTCACACGGATTGGGGGGCTGACAGGGCAACATTGCTACGTCTGTATCGGTCTCTTGTCCGTCCACAGCTGGACTACGGTTGTATTGTGTATGGTTCTGCAAAGAGAAATGCCCTCAAGGCCTTAGATCCCATCCATCATCAGGGTCTGAGAGTTTGTTTGGGTGCTTTTCGCACAACACCAGTGGATAGTTTGTATGCCGAGTCGCGAGAACCTCCTCTGGAGATCCGCAGACTCCGGCTTTCCATGAACTACTACCTTAAGCTAAAGGCAAACCCCGAAAACCCTGCTCATGAATGTGTTATTAATCCCATTCTGAAGGACAAATTTTTAGCCAAACCTACTGAAATACCAACTTTCGGCATACGTATGCTTTCTGAATGTGAAAGGGCTGTTATAGATATTGATTCTGTCTGTGACGATCCTTTGACAACAAACACTCCACCCTGGCAGTTGGAAAACCCAACCGTCAATTTTTCCCTAACTTCTTTCAAGAAGAATGAAACCTCGGACTCTGTCTTTAGGCAGCTGTTTCTTGAACAGTGCTCAAAGTACACAGAGTATGAATTTATTTTTACTGACGGCTCTCTCAAAGATGATTCAGCTGCTGCGGCAGCAGTTTCTAACAAGAAATTACATCAACCCATTCAACTCCGGATCCCTAATGGTTCGTCGGTGTATTCGGCGGAACTTAGGGCCATCATTTTGGCATTAAAATTAATTTATCAATCCAGACATCAGTCTTTTTTGATTGTATCTGATTCGCTTTCAGCTCTTGAAGCGATATCCACCAGAAAGTTTACTCATCCTTTTTTAGTCGACATTCACGACCTTCATACTAATCTTATTTCTGAAGGCAAGATTATCAATTTTATGTGGGCGCCCAGTCATATGGGCATAAATGGCAATGAGGTTGCTGACAAGGCAGCAAAGGATGCTCTAGATTTGGCGGTTCCTCGTCTCCCTGAGCAGTCTGTTCCTTTTACTGACTTGCGTAGGAAGACACTTTGTTACAGCTTAAAACTCTGGCAAGACCGTTGGTCTGCCTGCACAGAAAACAAATTGTATAAAACTCTTCCTGACCTTTTAAAGCCACTTCCTTTAGTGGCTTCAAGTAGAAAAGAAGAAAGTGTTTTGGCCAGGTTACATACTGGTCACACTTATCTCACTCATGTTCATCTGCTTAAAAGAGAAGAGGCACCATGGTGCCACGCCTGTGATACTGGTTTTACTGTGAGTCATTTTCTCACCGAGTGTGCTGATCTGTATGATCAACGAGAAAAGTATTTTGGCACCTCGAGCTTGAAAAGTATTTTTACAGAGGTCAGCTCTTCAGCTCTTTTTGAGTTTTTAAAGGAGTCTGGTCTTTATTTTAAGATTTGAATTTTAAAACAACCTACTTTATTTGACATATAGGGTTTTGCTTTGACTTTTTGGTTGCCTTCGGGTGACGTTACGGATTTTATGTATTAGAAGTGTTTTAATCTAAAAATGTGCAATGATTAACTTGTGGGGTCCTGATTTGGCCTATTATGGTCCGCTGGACCCGAAAAGCAACAGCTAACTAACTAACTAACTTTCACTGACGTTTTTCGGGAAGGGCAGATGCCAAGCTACAGGTGAGTAATCAAAAAGTGCCTTTTAACCCAACATGGCTTTTGGGGCTATAAAGCCACCATTAGGAATAAGGAGTATGCCTATGACTATTACGACTTGAGTATAGTAGTTGACCAGTAATTGCTGAAATATTTGCCTTTGTTCTTGTCTTCTTCATTCATGGGCTTAAAACTCCCACGTGTATGGCCGTTTTTACCCCGCCATTCCCGCAGCATACCTCAATTTTTGACATGTATTACAGGATATTTTCCGTGCGCACTTATTTTTGTACACATGAAGGGGAAATGGTAGAAGCATGTTAAGTTGACATGGGAGATTAGAAAAAAAACTCCTTCACGACCTTCCGATTAAGAGGCTGACGTCTGACGAACCTGCCACAGCTCCCGTCTGTTCATTTCTCAATACCTAGACAGGGGTTGTGGGACCTCATGCGTAATTGTTTCACGGAAAAAAAATTGCTGATCTCTAGAGCGCTCATTAATATATTGCTAGCTTCTGGAAGTTCTTGGATCGTTTTACAAAAACATAATGTGGCATATTTTCTGACCATTGATAACAGAAACTTTCATGAGTCACATTTGTGTTACTGGCAGACGGGATGCAGGGCAGTTCAGGGAGCCATTCCTTTTTTTTGTTGTAGGTGGCAAGTATATTGTGTGTTGTTTTTTAATTTACGTTTGCTTTGTTCATCAAAATAAGCATGACATATAATTTGTTGCAGTTCGCCATCATCAGAGACGAGCGCTACGATGACCGGCGAGTTTGACTTTAGTGCTGGTCAGTGAGTTTTTTGGCATTATAGGAAGTAACAATGGTTACATATATTTAAATTTTCTAGGCATGCATTTGTTCTTAAGATCTGATCATAATTGCAATGTATGGTATTGTGAAAAAGCTATGTGGATTAGCTTGTTTCTGTTTGATTTACCTGAGTGATAGCTGACTGTTGATTCCGAACAGTGGTAGTCGTGGTGTGCAAAAATATTGAACTTGGCTCTTTTATGTGTTAAAACTTTACACATATCTAAAGTTAGATAACTCAATATGAATGACAAATAAGGAGGTCCTAGCAGGGCCATTTCTGGGTCTAAAAAGCTGCAAGTTTCCTTTTTGAGTCACTTGAAAAAAAGTGACTCTATGTAATCGGTCAGTGTTAGTCTGTCCGGACGGCCGTCCGGCCGGCCGTCCGTCCGTAGACACCACCTTAACGTTGGACTTTTCTCGGAAACTATCAAAGCGATCGGGCTCATATTTTGTTTAGTCGTGACCTCCAATGACCTCTACACTTTAACGATGGTTTCGTTGACCTTTGACCTTTTTCAAGGTCACAGGTCAGCGTCAAAGGAAAAATTAGACATTTTATATCTTTGACAAAGTTCATCGGATGTGATTGAAACTTTGTAGGATTATTCTTTACATCAAAGTATTTACATCTGTAGCCTTTTACGAACGTTATCAGAAAAACAAGGGAGATAACTAGCCTTTTCTGTTCGGCAACACACAACTTAACGTTGGGCTTTTCTCGGAAACTATAAAAGTGACCGGGCTCAAATTTTATGTGAACGTGACTCATTGTGTTGTGAATAGCAATTTCTTCCTGTCCATCTGATGCCTCATATAATATTCAGAACTGCGAAAGTGACTCGATCGAGCGTTTGCTCTTCTTGTTTGGGATTGGAAGCCAAAGCTTTAAAACTTTGCACATTTTTGGGGTTGGATGACTTCCTTGAAAACTTCAGACTCAAATCCTGGTCAAGAAACGCACCTTTTGTTAGCTTTTTGATTTATTCCTGTTCAATGTTCCTGTTTCGCATACTTTTTCAAATAAGTTTTTTTCTGTATTTATCAGGTGACCCCTATCCTGAGCAACAACCTTCTGCTTCAGGTAAGTGGTAACCATCTTCTTGTGTACCTACACCGACAACACAGTATTGCAATTTAGTTTTTCTGTTTTATTCCTGTTCTCCTCAGTCAATTATTGGGCTTTTTTGCATTTCACTTGTCTCAGAAATCAACATATGAAGATGTAGAGAATGGGATTGTCAGGGTTGCCTTCTTCTGAATAATTTTGTCCTGGGAAAGGACAAAGGAAATGTTAAAAAAACCTATTTGCTCTGCATGTTATACAGTGTTGGTGCATTTTTGGTTGAAATGAAAAAATGGCTGCCGGTATGACCTAACGGTTGCGTTTTGAACTACTGGGGTTTTTTGCTGGCAAAACAAAAACAGTTGTCTGAGTTGGCCTGGTTCCAATGACCAGCCTACCGGGGTTTTTTCACGACTGTTTGCGTACCCGTTTAAAAAATACTATACTAGGGCCATTACTGGTTATATATTTATGGTGGTTTTGTGTGTGTTTTCAGTACCATTGTCGTCGAGTCCAAGGTCTGCCACAGATGTTGCACGACAAAGAGTTCTCACCTCCAGTAGGTAGTTGCTTACCTTGATGCATTCACTATTTTGTTTTAAATTACAATCTTTACTTGTACCTTTTTTTTCGTGGTTGTGAAATTCTTACCAAGAGTACAAACCAGTTTTGTTTGCCACTCTGATTTTCTTCGGGTAAAAAAGCTCTATACTTCCCCCTATTGTTTAGTTTTTGTCATAACAGATGTCACAATGTAAGAGCTAATTTTTCACTGAATATGTTTTGGTATAGGGTAGCTATGAGCATTCTGATGTTTACTTTTACATATTTTGTTACAGTTCCCCAAGTTCAGAGGGATCATCAGAAAATGCTGGTGAGTGTCAGAAACAGACTGTATCATTGTGCAGAAACTCATTGAAACAAGCAAGATTAAAAACGTATGTCGTAAAAAGAGTCGTGCTTGCCGGATCTTTTGACTCCCACAAGTGAGCGTCGTTGGAAAGAGCAGTGTTAGGCCAGCCGTTAGACAAAAAGAGATGTGTCGGAGGTCAGGGTTTCTAGGGTTTGATAATCATAATCGACATGAACTCGCTTCTGGTAAAAAAAACAAAAACCCAGGTGGAAACCTGTGTATCATAGATTGCTTTAAACGACTGATCAGCTCAAAGAAGATCTGTATGATATAACCTAGCTGCAAGCACTGACTATGCTAACTAAATCTTCGGTGAAGTGACCAAGGACATTTGTGTTGTCTTAGTCATTCAATTCAGATGCAAACACATTTTTTTATGGGTGATTGTTCTTGTTATTCTCAAAATTTGGAGGGTTACTGGTGGTGATCAGAGGGGTGTGTGGTTGGGGTAAGTGTGTTTCTAGAATATTCTGAGGATTGATTAACAAAATGAATTGACATATTAGGTCACATGAGGCACAAACTTGGTGCAATTATAGTTGGAAATCAACCTTCTTTTGGACATTATTGTAATGGGGAAGAACAGCAAATATTTTCAATATATGTACAGCGGAACCTATAACGAAGGAGAGTTGTAAAAAGCATTTGTTTTTATTGTTTTCCAGGTTTTCAGAGAAATGTCCTGATGAGGCTCAGCGTGATTGAGGACCAAGTTGAAGCCATATATGGCTTCACTAGATGATTACCCGCTTCGCCGGGTACCGGCTTCGCCGGGAAGAAGTAGAGCCGAATACCAGGCTGCGCCTGGGACCCGGCTTTGCCACACGGAGGAAGGGAGATAATCGCGGCTGAAAACACTGGAGAAGATAAGGAAGAGTTACTGGTAGTGGATCCCGACGACAACAAAAACACACACAAAAAAATCGGTTCAGCGCGCACAGCGCTGCGCGCTGAGAGCACGTGTTGAAATATCTCATCGATGAGGTTGTGTCCGGGGTGTAGCTGAATACGGTGTCCAAATTTGAAAAAGATCCACCGAGAACTTTGGCCGTGCATCGCGAACAGACAGACAGACAGACAGACCGACACTAGTCGTATATATATATATAGATGCAGGCTCAGGCATCTGCCACTTTAATACCAGATGAGGCAGATCCAATGCCAAATCCTGCCAAGTCGATAGAGGACCTTGAACAATTGTGCCACTCCCTGGAAGAGCCACATTTTTACAGAATGATGGTATGTATCTCATGTGCCTAATCTTTTTTCTTTCTTTTTAATTTTTTTTTTTTAAAGATATTAGGTCCAGTGATTTGCCCTGTTTACACCACAAATGTTGGAAGATGCTTGGAATTTGGATGCAATGTTAAACAATCATATTGAGAAAAAAAATTAAACCTGGTGTTTTTTTAAACACATGCTACAGCTGGCTGTGTTGCTTGTCGTACTCAATGAGCTGTCTTGTTGATTTCTACAGAATGAAAGCAGCACAAAAAATGTGTAAAAGAAAATAGTTTTAGCTTGAAGGGAAGGAAAGGAAAGCTGAGCTTCCTTAGCCTTCACTGCGCTCGACTGGTCGTCAGTAAGTAAAAATGCCTTTATTTAAATAAAATTCCTCAAAGACGTGTCCCTAGCTGTATTAAGGTAAGGAAACCCCATGGATTTCGCCCAAAATTTCAATTTTGTGTGTCCGTGCTACACACTAGAATACAAACCGATTTGCACAAAACGTGCACGGTACATACGTGAGCTTGAAGGTGAACATAGGTTATCGGTGGTGTATTTTGAGTGACATAGCATATCATCATCCCACAACACTGTGACGTGAGTGACATAGCATATCATCATCCCACAACACTGTGACGTGTCTCGGATCCTTATCACCTTGTCAAAACTAGCAACTGTTCATGTTTAAGACACGCTCTGTTTTGTTTTGTTTAAAAAAGCAAGCTCAGCAGGGCTACACAGAGCTGACAATAGACATTTAATTAATGATGTGATGTGCGTCGTCCCTCAGTGCACAGATTGAGTGTTCAGTTGGGTATTCTCACATAAAGCTTGATGCAGTGTTCATAGAAATTCAAGGAGAGAATCTCTTCCACAATCTGAATCGGTATGCCAAGTTTCTGAATATGTTATTTCTGTTACAGAAACATGCCAGAGGAACCACCTCACGACAACTCTGGGAGATATTGAGCTGGAGCTCTCGGAGTATCTGAAACATGCTCCAACGCGAGTTGGTGGATCAAAATATCAGGTTTGCAAACATTTGTCTATATGTCCTGCATTTGAGTACAGTGGAACATCACCCCCCACCCCCTCCTCCCCTCCTTTTTGTTGTTGATATCTCTGTAAACAAAATAATTCTGAGACTCCTCCTTGATTTGCTTATGGGGTGGTAAAGAAAACGGGGGGGGGGGGGGGTAAGGAGTTGGTTCAGCTGTGCTAAGGACTGTTCATAATAGCAGTAACAGATGCTATTTGTGTTTGGACAAACATTTGATTATTGTACACAGATCAAAGACAGTTTCCCTTCCTGACTGTTCCAGGTCAAATGATGCAAATACAAATGAAATACCACCAAACTGTTCTGAAACGATAAATTTTTGTTTGAAATACTTCATTTCTTATGGAAGGAATACACACTGGCAGACAGACAGATGATCTGTTGTCTTGTGGCCTAAATCTGACATAACAAGGCTCGAAAGAAAGGACATAATGCTTTATTGCATATATTAAAAAGAAATAGTGTCAACACATAATACAAGGTCAAGACATAATAGGCAGTGGAAAGTTACAAAAAAGTGAACTTAGTTGAAAAGATGTGTATTTCTACTTACGGAGGCTCTGTTGTCACTAATATTTAATGTGCTGTCTTTGCTTTGTTTAGCGACCAGCATCAAAGAGGACCATCGAGGACTGCCTGGGAGAAGAGGACCACTAGGACGAATACAATTTATTAAATAAGCTGCTAAGCTGCGTGCAAATTTAATTCCTCATTCAACGTTGCTTTTTTTGTTATGAAATAAAATTGTTGATCGTATCTTGAGTTTATGGTGTTACATATAATAGTCCTTATGATCTGTGACTGAGTGTGAAAGTTGGTGTGTGTGGAGAAATTTACCAAAACCTACATTCACTCAACGTTGCATTCAGGTCAAAATCAAACCGGCACGTACGGTTGGCCTAGTGGTAAGGCGTCCGCCCCGTGATCGGGAGGTCGTGGGTTCGAACCCCGGCCGGGTCATACCTAAGACTTTAACAAGAAGAGCAAACGCTCGATCGAGTCACTTTCGCAGTTCTGAATATTATATGAGGCATCAGATGGACAGGAAGAAATTGCTATTCACAACACAATGAGTCACGTTCACATAAAATTTGAGCCCGGTCACTTTTATAGTTTCCGAGAAAAGCCCAACGTTAAGTTGTGTGTTGCCGAACAGAAAAGGCTAGTTATCTCCCTTGTTTTTCTGATAACGTTCGTAAAAGGCTACAGATGTAAATACTTTGATGTAAAGAATAATCCTACAAAGTTTCAATCACATCCGATGAACTTTGTCAAAGATATAAAATGTCTAATTTTTCCTTTGACGCTGACCTGTGACCTTGAAAAAGGTCAAAGGTCAACGAAACCATCGTTAAAGTGTAGAGGTCATTGGAGGTCACGACTAAACAAAATATGAGCCCGATCGCTTTGATAGTTTCCGAGAAAAGTCCAACGTTAAGGTGGTGTCTACGGACGGACGGCCGGCCGGACGGCCGGCCGGACAGACTAACACTGACCGATTACATAGAGTCACTTTTTCTCAAGTGACTCAAAAATTGGCAATCTAGTGGCTGCTCCGCCTGGCGTCTGGCATTATGGGGTTGGTGCTAGGACTGGTTGGTCCGGTGTCAGAATAATGTGACTGGATGAGACATGAAGCCTGTGTTGCGACTTCTGTCTTGTGTGTGGCGCACGTTATATGTCAAAGCAGCACCGCCCTGATATGGCCCTTCGTGGTCGGCTGGGCGTTAAGCAAACAAACAAAAGGTCAAAATCAAACCAAACCACAACCAAAAATTCACGTTGTGTCGACGTGTAATTCACGTAAATTTTATTACGAAAAATGCACCAAATACTCAGTTTCACGTTGTGTCAACGTAGAATTCACGTAATTCTTGACCTAAAATTTACGTTCCATTCACGTGGATATTACGTAAAAATGCAACTTTCTTTTTTCTTTCTTTATTTGGTGTGTAACGTCGTTTTCAACCACGAAGGTTATATCGCGACGGGGAAAAGGGGGGGGGGGGGGGAGATGGGATAGAGCCATTTGTTAATTGTTTCTTCTTCACAAAAGCACTAATCAATAAATTGCTCCAGGGGCTTGCAACGTAGTATAATATATTACCTTACTGGGAGAATGCAAGTTTCCAGTACAAAGACAACGCAATTTCAACCAAACCACAACCACAACCAAAATTCACGTTGTGACAACGTACAATTCACGTCATGTTATTACGAACGATCCACCTCCACCAACAATTCACGTTGCATTCACGTTGGTGTCACGTAAAATGCAACGTTGTCTTTCAACGTTATTCCCGCGTGATTTCGTCCATACAAATCTACGTAAAAAAACGTTGGGACGCAACGTAAACCCAACGTAGGCCAACGTGAATATAACGTGAATACAACGTGAAATTGTTTGTCTTCCAGTTGCAAATTGAGATCGGATTTTCATGTAGATTGCCCAGCAAAGTTGAATTTTGTGCAAGGGATACTAATATTATTAATACCACTTCATCTTTGCATGACAGCTCTTACATGTTCAAGAAGAACATTCGTGGGACAACTGCTTGTTACACGACACTTGAGATTGACGAAGTTCTCAAATGTCGTATAGTTGTGTTCTTCTATTCTACGTGGCCCGTCTTCACAGCAGCAGACAAAAACTCGTCAAATTGAGTTCGAGGATTTATTTAGCATTCCATACATACAAGTGCACATCGTAGCAGAACTCAAAGTAGAAGCCTTTTTTAACATACAAATCGCGCTGGCCTATAATAGTAAATACTCAATCTCGAGAATATTCCAGACCGAACATGATACAACTAAAATTAGATGAACTGTCCATGGACTAGAATAGTGACATTCTCTGTGACGTACATCAAAAGTGCCGACGCACTTAATCCGAGCGAACGCCACGAACCCACGACTCAAAACAACGTGGTAAACAACTTGTTTTGACAGGACTAGAAAGTTCACCTGCATTCTCGTCCAAACATAAATATTGTGTTTACAAAATATAATATCGGTACTTTCCCACAAAGTACAAATAAGTCAACTACATGCAACAGCATTTCCTAACACTGCTTACTTTCACATGTATCCGTACATCACTGCTTCTTTTATTATAACACGGCTTCGACCCCTGTTGATTTTAATCAACCAAATTCTTGTATTATTTTCCCCGAGATATCTCGCCAGCTATACACATTTTGATATGTGAGTAAGAACAAAATAAGTCCCCAAAAAGTTTACCTAATTTAATTTCAGTGAGGTGGCGTTAATTAGGTCTTAATAATATCCTGTTTTTTTACTATACAGGTCAAACTCGTGCCTTTTCTGTGTGTCGTATTTGTCATCCATGCATGGAGGCGCCCCCTTAAATGCACAGCCCTTCCCGTGTAAACGATTTGGCTCACCATCTCATATCATGATTTTCTCTGCTGTGTATCTATCATGCATGCATGGAGGTGTCCTCTGACTAAATGCACAGTTAACGACTGGGTTCACTATTTCAACTCTGACAAGGCTTTTACATGGGATAAGGCAATCCCTCTACTTTGACAAATATGTCCAAGTCGAAAGATGGATTATCCTGTGGGTAAATACCTTGGGAGATCACACTTTGTAGCACATTTTTATTTCAAAACTAGCCTGACCATCGTGTAGCGATATCTTGCTGTTTGTTCCTTTTTACCTTACAGGAAGATTAGTATTTTCTGTAACGAGGAAGGCCCCCCCGCGGGTTAGGGGGAAGAATTTACCCGATGCTCCCCAGCATGTCGTAAGAGGCGACTAACGGATTCTGTTTCTCCTTTTACCCTTGTTAAGTGTTTCTTGTATAGAATATAGTCAATTTTTGTAAAGACTTTAGTCAAGCAGTATGTAAGAAATGTTAAGTCCTTTGTACTGGAAACTTGCATTCTCCCAGTAAGGTAATATATTGTACTACGTTGCAAGCCCCTGGAGCAAATTTTTTGATTAGTGCTTTTGTGAACAAGAAACAATTGACAAGTGGCTCTATCCCATCTTCCCCCTTTCCCCGTCGCGATATAACCCTTCGAACACCAAATAAAGAAAGAACAACGAGGCAGGAGTGGCTATCATTTTTTGGGAATAACTCATTTTCGTGGATGGCTGCAGACACATGACTCTGGTATTAAAGATTGATGAAAACACTTAAGTTGCCTTCCGCCAAAATAAACGTTACTGAAAGTAGCAGAAATGTCAAAGAAGAGATGGGAGAGCCCGGCTTTCACTTGTTCCGTCCACGCACTACTTTCCATCACTCTTTATTACTCTTTAGTGAAGACTTTTTAATGGTGGAAGGCAACTTCAGTGTTTTTATCTTTTTGGCAAATTAATCATGTTGTTGGAAATAAGAGCTGTATGGTATTTCAGATCCACTTACGCTTAGAAGTATATCCGTGGTAATTACTGAATGAGTACAGAAGTTTTGGCCACCAAAACACGGTTTGAATGCAAACGCAGACAAGAACAGACCAAAAGAGACCGCTTAATTTCAGTTTTTTTGTTTGTTATCTCAATAAAGAAAAGACCCAAATCAGACCCTTCTTTTTCTTTAAAGTTTTTATCTGAAACCAAGAACAGGTACGTAGCAAAGTCAAAAGAGACCAAGACTCATCGTTTACAGCATTCAGCTTATCTCTATCCAAAAACAATGGAAAAGACTTGAACTGACTCGTCGATTGAAGTTTATAATTCACAAACAAGTCGCGTAAAGGCGAAAATACAACATTTAGTCAAGTAGCTGTCGAACTCACAGAATGAAACTTAACGCAACGCAACGCAGCAAGACCGTATACTCGTAGCATCGTCACTCCACCGCCCGTGGCAAAGGCAGTGCCAGTGAAATTGACAAGAAGAGCGGGGTAGTAGTTGCGCTGAGAAGGATAGCACGCTTTTCTGTACCTCTCTTCGTTTTAACTTTCTGAGCGTGTTTTTAATCCAAACATATCATATCTATATGTTTTTGGAATCAGGAACCGACAAATTGATTTCGAAAAAAATAAACTGATAATAATTTTTATATATTTAATTTTCAGAGCTTGTTGTTACTCCAAATATAACATATTTATATGTTTTTGGAATCAGCAAATGATGGAGAATAAGATGAACGTAAATTTGGATCGTTTTATAAAAAAAATATTTTTTTTACAATTTTCAGATTTTTAATGACCAAAGTCATTAATTAATTTTTAAGCCACCAAGCTGAAATGCAATACCGAAGTCCGGGCTTCGTCGAACATTACTTGACCAAAATTTCAACCAATTTGGTTGAAAAATGAGGGCGTGACAGTGCCGCCTCAACTTTCACGAAAAGCCGGATATGACGTCATCAAAGACATTTATCAAAAAAATGAAAAAAACGTGTGAGGATATCATACCCAGGAACTCTCATGTCAAATTTCATAAAGATCGGTCCAGTAGTTTAGCCTGAATCGCTCTACACACACACAGACAGACAGACACGCACACACACACACACACACACACACACACACACACATACACCACGACCCTCGTCTCGATTCCCCCCTCTACGTTAAAACATTTAGTCAAAACTTGACTAAATGTAACAAAAAACAAGAAGTCAGCGAAAAGTCTGGAGACTTTGACCCAATTTTTTCCCAAGTCGAGTCACAATCCCAAAACAAAGCAAAAGTTAAAGAAAAAGTTTAAAAATAAAAGTGTTTCAAATAGTTATAAATAAAACAAAATGAAAACAAGTTGCGTAAAGCGAAATTAATACATTTAGTTCATCTGTCGAACTCACAGAATGAAACTGAACGCACTGCATTTTTTCATACCTTTGCCGATACCCCAATGTCGAAAAAGCGCTGACACATTAACGTAAAAAGCGTACCGGCTTGAAGTTTATTTTACTTGTATTTATTCTTTTCACCTTTCTAAGCTTGTTTTGAATCTGAAGTTAATATATCAATATGTTTTTGGATTCAGGAAATGATAAAGAATAAGACGAATTCATTTTTGGATCGATTACTAACATTAAAGGCACAGTAAGCCTCCCGTAAACCATCACTGAGCTCCCCGAGCCTCTACATACAGTGCAAGCATACTTCCATTCCGTCGCGATATAACCTTCGTGGTTGAAAACGACGTTAAACACCAAATAAAGAAAGAAAGATACTTCCATTTGAACGCTCACCGAACGGGAACATCCTAGCTGCTTTCTGTCGAGAGTGAGACATTTTCAAAGAATTTATTTTCGTTTACTATCCGAACGGACAGTCAGGCGCCTCGTTTTGGTGCTAAACCTAACTTTTAAAATCTGAATAATAAATTGACAGCTTGTTACACAAACATTCTTAAATCATAAAAGAATTATTTTTTCATCAAGACAAGATCAGTACAATTCGAAGTTTTTAAAGTTTGAAAAAAGAAAAGCTGCGTTTTAGATTCAGAGGTACACAATAACGTGCTATTGCAGATAAGCTTACAGCAAGTCGCATTGAAATCACAAACTGACGACTAAATTGTGAAAAAAAGGAAACTGGATCACACGGGTTCACGATGGCTCATGGGTAAGATAAACCACGCAAAAATAAATTCTTTGAAAATTGCTCGCTCTTTACCGAGGATGTTCTCAAGCGGTGAGTGTTTAAATGAAAGGGTGTTTGTACTGTGTGTAAAAGCCTGACAGTATCTGTGATGGTTTATGGGAGGCTTACTGTGCCTTTAAGCTTCCAAGCTGAAATGCAATCCCATAGTCCGGGCTTCGTCGAAGATAACATGACCAAACTTTCAAACTATTTGAGTACAAAATTACGTCACCACAGTGCTGCCTCAACTTTTGCAAAAATCCGGATATGACGTCATCGACATTTATTAAAAAAAAAAAAAAGTCGCGTAAAGGCGAAAATACAACATTTAGTCAAGTAGCTGTCGAACTCACAGAATGAAACTGAACGCAATGCAATTTTTCAGCAAGACCGTATGTACTCGTTGCATCGTCAGTCCACCGCTCATGCTCATGGCAAAGGCAGTGAAATTGACAAGAAGAGCGGTTTAGTAGTTGCGCTGAGAAGGATAGCACGCTTTTCTGTACCTCTCTTCGTTTTAACTTTCTGAGCGTGTTTTTAATCCAAACATATCATATCTATATGTTTTTGGAATCAGGAACCGACAAGGAATAAGATGAAAGTGTTTTTAAATTGATTTCGAAAATTTAATTTTGATAATAATTTTTATATTTTTAATTTTCAGAGCTTGTTTTTAATCCAAATATAATATATTTATATGTTTTTGGAATCAGAAAATGATGGAGAATAATATAAACGTAAATTTGGATCGTTTTATAATTTTTTTTTTCTTCAATTTTCAGATTTTTAATGACCAAAGTCATTAATTAATTTTTAAGCCACCACGCTGAAATGCAATACCGAAGTCCGGGCTTCGTCGAAGACTACTTCACCAAAATTTCAACCAATTTGGTTGAAAAATGAGAGCGTGACAGTGCCGCCTCAACTTTCACGAAAAGCCGGATATGACGTCATCAAAGACATTTATCGAAAAAAAGAAACAAGTCGCGTAAGGCGAAAATACAACATTTAGTCAAGTAGCTGTCGAACTCACAGAATGAAACTGAACGCAACGCAACGCAGCAAGACCGTATACTCGTAGCATCGTCACTCCACCGCCCGTGGCAAAGGCAGTGCCAGTGGAATTGAGATACGCTTTTCTGTACCTCTCTTCGTTTTAACTTTCTGAGCGTGTTTTTAATCCAAACATATCATATCTATATGTTTTTGGAATCAGGAACCGACAAGAAATAAGATGAAAGTGTTTTTAAATTGATTTGGAAAATTTAATTTTGATAATAATTTTTATATATTTAATTTTCAGAGCTTGTTTTTAATCCGAATATAACATATTTATATGTTTTTGGAATCAGCAAATGATGGAAAATAAAATAAACGTAAATTTGGATCGTTTTATAATTTTTTATTATTTTTTACAATTTTCAGATTTTTAATGACCAAAGTCATGAATTAATTTTTAAGCCACCAAGCTGAAATGCAATACCGAAGTCCGGGCTTCGTCGAAGATTACTTGACCAAAATTTCAACCAATTTGGTTGAAAAATGAGGGCGTGACAGTGCTGCCTCAACTTTCACGAAAAGCCGGATATGACGTCATCAAAGACATCTATCGAAAAAATGAAAAAAACGTATGGGGATATCATACCCAGGAACTCTCATGTCAAATTTCATAAAGATCGGTCCGGTAGTTTAGTCTGAATCGCTCTACACACACACACACACACACACACGCACAGACACACACACATACACCACGACCCTCGTCTCGATTCCCCCCTCGATGTTAAAACATTTAGTCATAACTTGACTAAATGTAAAAACGTTCGGGGATATCAATCCCAGGAACTCTCATGTAAAATTTCATAAAGATCGGTCCAGTAGTTTGGTCTGAATCGCTCTACACGCACGCACGCACGCACACACACACATACACACACACACACACACACACACATACACCACGACCCTCGTTTCGATTCCCCCTCTATGTTAAAACATTTAGTCAAAACTTGACTAAATGTAAAAAGAGGAAAAAACGGGATATCATCCCGGAGAACTTCAATGTAAAGTTTCGTGAAGATCTGTCCGTTTTTACATTTAGTCAAGTTTTGACTAAATGTTTTAACATAGAGGGGGAATCGAGACGAGGGTCGTGGTGTGTGTGTGTGTGTGTGTCTGTCTGTCTGTCTGTCTGTGCATGTGTGTGTGTGTAGAGCGATTCAGACTAAACTACTGGACCG
>NC_090245.1:25937226-25982226 GCF_037325665.1 Littorina saxatilis | reverse complement strand
TGGCCTGTTTTCCTTTCATGCAACGTGTAGCGGGCTGGAATAATCTGCAGTGCGTCGTCTTTACTGCTGAAGTTACATATGTGAGCGGAGCCCCATTGCAGCTAGCATAGCGTGCTGTCGCTCCGACTCGCTTGCCTTATTTGTTGTAGCATAACTCTGCCACAACGCATGCAAATAATGACAGAGTTATTTCCGAACATCGTGTATTTTGATGCTGTGCGCTGGGCACGCCTGGCGGCCCAGTGACAGCAGGAACGTCAGCCAAGAGGATATCAAGTGCTAAGAGCAAGAGGATTAGTCTGCAGCTGTCCCTGTATCACTTTCACGCCTATTCCATATCGAATTTTCGATCAGGGCGAAACGTAGCTTGCTGGTTTCGTGGCAGTGAAGTGCTAAAAGTGTGGAGGTTATTAGGTATTAGTTCGATCCCACGTCAAGGCAGGGTAAAGATTGATCGATTTTTTTCTGCTGAGTCAGCTGAGATGTTAGGAACTGTCAGTGACAGTGTCATTTGCACTTTAAAAAGAAAGGAGAAATGCCGCTTCTACAACTGTACACGTGGTATAGATCTTTGTAAAAAGAGTTGATCGTGTAAAAAGTTATTGGCTTCTTGATACGAAAACGAGAAAAAAAAGCGTTTAATATAACCAGCTTACGAGTATAACATTCTATTAAAAACCGCATATTAACACTGAACTAAAACAAATAATAGAATCAATTAAGATAATTAAGAAGATGATAAGCACAAAAAACACACACAAACACAAACTACCAACAACACACATTTTAGCTCTTGGAAAGCAGAGTGTTACACACGTTAAACGGAGTTTTGGATGAGCACAAAGCCGTACAGACATTGAAATGATATAGGCAATATCTTTACGTGCGCATCCAAAAGAACGAAATGTAAACCAGATTTCTCCGAATTAATTTCCCCGTCTGTGGACGAACCTGACTTTATTCACTCTCGCCCAAACTAATCAAATGTTCATTTGTCTCTTGGGCGTACCGGTGTAACACAAGACAATTACTCCCACGAGATTTTTACTCCGGAGTAAAAAATGTGTACGAAAATTGTACTCTCTTTACGAAAAAACTACTCCCCCATAACACATGAAAATTACTTCCAACGACAGGTGTGTTCCGAGTCAACATTTCGGTCGAAAATGTTACTCCCCTGACGAATAAATAACGAATAAATTATTCCACCCTAAAACGAGCAATTTACTGTCCACGCTAGGTGTACGCAACCTTTACTCCCCTGTCCCCTGTTAGTCTTGGTGGTGGAAGGGGTGGAGGGAGGGTAGCGCGACATTTGTTTGCACGAGATCACATATACACATTATCCCTTCGCCCGCATCCCATTTTTGAGTACGAGATTGTTACTGGAAGTAAACATTTGGGGAGTCAACATGTCGTGGAGGGAGTAATTGTTTCGTATCTTGGGAAGTTCTTTTCTCGCACGAAAGGTGTACTCGGAGTAAGAATTTCGTACGAAATCTTTACTTTGGAATAAATTTTTCGTGGAGTAAAAATTTCGTGTTACACAGGAGCTTATTGGTTCTAGCTCATATGTATCAAAGTTTGCTGTGTCTGGGCCTTATTTTGGTCGCACTCAGAAGTATCACATCTTTCTCTATCGTGTGCCAATCCTTACTGACCGCAGCTCGAACGAATTATAACTTGTTCTGTTTTTATATGTACCGAACCCTATTGGTTCAGTAGTATCATAGTTTGCTTTGTCGTTTAGACGAATTGGACCTGTTTGGCTCTAACTCAGAAGTATGATAACTTGCCTTTTGTCTGTGATTTGCCGAGCCTTATTGACTCTCGCTCAGACGTTTTCTTCTTCGTCGTCTTCTTCCTCTGCGTCTTCTTCTTCTGCTTTCATTGGCTGAAACTCCCACGTAAGCCCGCTATTTACAGAGCCATACTCCGATTTCGGGGTATGCATGCTTGTTATTTTCGGGGTTTCTATAACTTTGACAATCCATGTCGCTTGGTCTTGTGCTGGTGTGTACACACATTGGCAGATAAGACAACAGCAGGTCCGAACAAAAGTTGACCTGGGAGATCGGAGAAATCCCCACCAGGCGCAGGCGGAATTCGAACACTAAACCTTCCGTATGGGAGGCCGGCGTCTTATCCACCAGGCTACTGCGCCTGCTTAGACATCATCATTCTATAGCTTGCTATTTCTTTGATATAGACCAGGCCTACTTTTTTCTAGCTTCAAAGATTTCAGTTTCCTTTAATCTTATGACACCTTGCATACATTTTTGCGCTGCCGCGTTGGATGCCTTCACTGAGTCTTCCCTTTGCCTTTTTTAAGCCTTTCTTTTGCTTTGTTCCTTATTCATTTCACTGTTTCTTTGCGTGTTGAAATGTCTTTTATTTATGTTTGAATCTATTTTTATTTAAATATCCAGAAAAGTCGATAGCTAAAGCGAAAGAAAAGGAAAAACGGAGGAAAAGAAGAGAATACCTGAAAAAGAACCCAAAACACAGGCTTTGATACTTTGTATAATAACAGCCGAGAGCTTGGGCAGCTAATACAATGAAAAGAAAAAAACCATCACATCGAAAAACAAACATCACATCGAAAAACAAACAACCACTACCACCACCACCACCAACAACAAGAACAGCATCCACCACCAAACAAACAAACAAACAAACAAACAACAACAACAAACAACAACCAACAACAACCAACAACAACAACAAACAACAACAACCAACAACAACAACCAACAACAACAACAACCAACAACAACAACAACCAACAACAACAACCAACAACCACAAACAACAACCAACAACAACAACCACCAACAACAACAACAACAACAACCAACAACAACAACCAACAACAACAACCAACAACAACAACCACCAACAACAACAACCAACAACAACAACCAACAACAACAACCAACAACAACAACCAACAACAACAACCAACAACAACCAACGACATCATCGTAGGCAGTGACAATGCGTGATCATTAGCATCCATCTTCTAGGGCAAAACCCATCCACACAGCATTTTTGTAGAGACCGGTTTTTACACCTTTGCACGCTGTCTAGTGATAATTGAAGTAGGGTTGTAGCCGTTACAAACCTTATTATTGACCTTGCTGACCAGACATGACGCTATTAAGGTCATCCTCTCGTCAAACTAGGCCAGTTCATGCAGACTTTGTACGGAGAAGCAAATGATGAATTCCGTTCACTTCTTGCGGGAAGTACATCTTTGGTCTGTGATTATGCAGGGCTTGGGTTATACCAGAGAACCATGAAATATCTTTATGGGTTACCTCTGGTCATACGGCCTTATAAGCCGCAGACGGTCATTTTGGTACGATTCCTCTTATCTAGGGATCTACATATATATTGAACAATATCTCTGCTTCTCGTTGTTGTTGTTCTTCTTCTTGTGCGTTGGTGAGATGCGACTCCCACTTGCAATCTTGTTTTTATTTTGTTTACTTGTTCGTGTCCCATCCCTGTAAAAGCAAATTAAAGTGTGTGGGAGTAGTTTAAATCTGTGTAGTTAATTGCGAATCTTGGAGATCGTGCTGAGACAGGCCGTTGCAGACCAGAGTCAGGATCACAAGCTTTTCTGGTAGGATTTGTCAATCTAAGTGCATTTTGTTTGTCCACGTTCAAAGATCGATGAATCAAGTTTCCAGAGTTCAATGTTCGTTTTTGTCTCCAGTCACACGTTCAATAAACTTAACTTTCTTGTTCTTTGTTGTTTTCTTTTGTTGTTTTTACATTTAGTCAAGTTTTGACTAAATGTTTTAACATAGAGGGGGGAATCGAGACGAGGGTCATGGTGTATATGTGTGTGTCTGTCTGTGTGTGTGTGTAGAGCGATTCAGACTAAACTACTGGACCGATCTTTATGAAATTTGACAGGAGAGTTTCTGGGTATGATATCCTCAGACGTTTTTTTCATTTTTTGGATAAATGTCTTTGATGACGTCATATCCGGCTTTTCGTGAAAGTTGAGGCGGCACTGTCACGCTCTCATTTTTCAACCAAATTGGTTGAAATTTTGGTCAAGTAATCTCCGACGAAGCCCGGACTTCGGTATTGCATTTCAGCTTGGTGGTTTAAAAATTAATTGATGACTTTGGTCATTAAATATCTGAAAATTGTAAAAAAAATATTTGTTTTATAAAACGATCCAAATTTACGTTCATCTTATTCTCCGTCATTTTCTAATTCCAAAAACATATAAATATGTTATATTTGGATTAAAAACAAGCTCTGAAAATTAAAAATATAAAAATTATGATCAAAATTAAATTTTCGAAATCAATTTAAAAACACTTTCATCTTATTCCTTGTCGGTTCCTGATTCCAAAAACATATAGATATGATATGTTTGGATTGAAAACACGCTCAGAAAGTTAAAACGAAGAGAGGTACAGAAAAGCGTGCTATCCTTCTCAGCGCAACTACTACCCCGCTCTTCTTGTCAATTTCACTGCCTTTGCCATGAGCGGTGGACTGACGATGCTACGAGTATACGGTCTTGCTGCGTTGCATTGCGTTCAGTTTCATTCTGTGAGTTCGACAGCTACTTGACTAAATGTTGTATTTTCGCCTTACGCGACTTGTTTTTGTTTGTCAATGCTCATGTTTTGTTCACAATGGAAATATTTTTTCTTATAACAAAATTGAAGTCTTTGAGAAATATGTTCTTGAAACGGTTTTGATCTATTCGAGGTTTCTCTCTTTCACTTTTCTCTCAAGGCTGCAACTCCGGTTATCCATGTACGCCTGCTTTCATCGCCGCTCTGGGCTGTTTCATTTCCAACCACTACTTCTGTCCAAAATGTCTAGATGCATGCTGGATTTGGGAGAATACTGTTACTATCACACCTATCATCTTGAGAAGTCACACTAGCGACTGATAGGTCTACACGAAAACACTTTCTGCACATGTCCCCCCTATTAGCCCTCGCTTCCCGTTCTCTGATTCCTGATCCGAAGCGATTGGGCAGTTTGATCAGTTACGGGGTCTGGTGTGGTAGCTCGGCTCGTAGAGCGCTGAACTTGTGATCCTCGGGCTACAGGTTCGGATTTAGGTCCTCGGGTTACAGGTTCGGATTTAGGTCCTCGGGCTACAGGTTCGGATTTAGGTCCTCGGGCTACAGGTTCGGATTTAGGTCCTCGGGTTACAGGTTCGGATTTAGATCCTCGGGTTACAGGTTCGGATTTAGGTCATCGGGCTACAGGTTCGGATTTAGGTCCTCGGGTTACAGGTTCGGATTTAGGTCCTCGGGTTACAGATTCGGATTTAGGTCCTCGGGTTACAGGTTCGGATTCAGGTCCGGACGGGCAAGGGTCAGTTGATTTAAATAAGACTTTATTCCGAGAACATGGGGTTGCATATCATAGTACAACAGGAAAAAATGTGACCACACAACAAGCTGAGTTTATACTAAGTGTGGCTAGATATTAACATCGAAATAGGAATTATTGTTCATGTGCTGTCAAAGGTTAAAACAAAAGTACTAATACCCTTGTTAGAAATAAAGAATGTGACAAAAGAATCAAAGGAGGTAAACGAGGACGGGAAAGTGATTTGACTTTGAGCTGTCAGTTAACTGTATGTGATGACTCATATACGGCATCCTCGTTCCAACCCTGTGTCATTTCAAGAACGTGTCCACAAGCAATCTGCTTGTTAACGTTCTAAATGTTATTATTGTTTGAAACGTGTGTATGAGAAATTGAATAAAACACGCTTAAACCAACCCTGTGTCACCGCCGTAGGATGAAAAATAGAGAGAGATAGCTGGAGCTCGAGATTACACCTTTTTTGGGGGGTACTCACTCTGGGAATCCCGAGAGACTTTCTTTGTTGACGGGGGCACTTATGCATGTGCAACTCAACAAAGAATGCCGCGAGGGATTCCCAACGTGACGTACAATAGAACATGGTGTAATTCATTAATACACTCTCATTGCGGTTAGGCGTGCGGTGTTGTTTTTGGTTTCGAACTCAATCCAACATTTACATCCAACACACTCAGGGCCTCAGGAAGTGTTGTTGCACACACCTATGCACATTGGAAGTGCGATTCTTGTTGCATCAAGCTTTTCGAGGGGTTCACAGCAATGTGTACCTCTTTTAATGTAAGTTAACCAGACAACCGACCAAGCAAGCAAGCCAGCAAGAAAGCAAGCACGCAAACAGTCAGCCAACCAACAACTAAACCAATGAAAGAGAAGCAAGCTATCGCTTACAACAGAGAAAAAGCAGCCAATGCCAGATTGAATGAATTCAGAGCTCTCAAAATATGCTATCGTTCCCAAATGCACTTAAGCTATTGCGACGTTATTTCCTTTTCAATATTTATTTTCCATTTTATCACCTTAACGCCAACATTCGCACATTTCACTATTCGGCCATACGCAAACATCATATCAATCAATGAAGTCATAACGTGCAAATATATGTGTGTGCGTGTGTGTGTGTGTGTGTGTGTGTGTGTGTGAGAGAGAGAGAGAGAGAGAGAGAGAGAGAGAGAGAGCGAGAGAGCGAGAGAGAGAGAGAGAGAGAGAGAGAGAGAGAGAGAGAGAGAGAGAGAGAGAGAGAAAGAGAGAGAGAGAGAGAGAACGTATTCGCTATCTCTTACAAAGGCCAGAAAGAGAATAAGATGCTCACCACACAGACTCGTTAACCAAGCATGCACGACTTTGAACTCATAAACACAGTGTTGACTATAAGTCGTGTTCCAATTGTGCACGAGTTCAAAGTCGTGCCTGCTTGGTTAACAGATCTCGATCCTGCAAGACTTATCAGTGTAACCCTCGGCATCAGAAGCAGCGATCTGGACCAAAAAAAATAACGACTGCCGCCGTGCAAAAAAACAAACACACACATCCAATAACACTGTATAAAGAGATGATGATGATTTATGGCCAACAAAAAAAGGGTTGGGGGGGTGGGGGGTGGGGAGGGGGGGGGGGGGGGTGGGCAAGGGTTGGGGCGAAGAGAAAAAGGAAAAAAAATAACTGAAAGAATGTGGTTGTTTGGTGACCATGCGGTTAAATGACATTTGATGAATATTGGCAAGAAAAAGGCAGGGGTGAGTGTGTGAAAGGGGGAGAAAGATGAGGGGCGGAGAAGGCGGAGGCGGGCGGGGGTTGTCATAAGAGGATTTCCTCGAAAAAAAGTGTCTGAGGATCGGACAAGGAGATCAAAGGAAGGAGAATAATTATACCTTTCCACAAAAAACCTAAAAGACAAAACAACTTTGCTTGTTTGCGAAACCATAACTTGCGTTTTGTGAGTAGGGACAGGGAAAGGAAAGGGCGAGGGTAGTGGGGAGGGGGAAGGGTGAGTGTCTTAAAGAAGGTCGAAGGAGTGATGAGAAAATATTTTAGAAAACAATGTGTATAAGTTACAGCTCCGTCCATCCATGGTATCGCGTGATATTTTGTCGAGACTGGGTCAATGAATATGATGACGTCCCTCGAGGCTCTGCCGAGAGTGACGTCATTATATTCTTTCACCCCGTCGAGACAAAATATCACGCTATACCATGGATGATTCGGAGCTGTAACGTATATATGGCATGACCAAAGTAAGGAGAATTTGTCATGGGATGTGGAAACAAAGCATGGGAAATTCACCATGGGCAGAATAACCAACGCAAGCCTAGAAGTTCTGGAGCTATATTTTGTGTCAGTCTTGGCAAGGCCAGTTTTGTCCAGTTCCGGAAAAGACATCATGTATTCATTCACCCTGTCGAGACGAAATACCACGCGATTCCATGGATGAATCAGAGGTGTAACTTATATATCCCGTGACGCATCAAAGCTAATTTTTGTTTTGAAATGTCTTCACAACGTACAGATAATTTATAACGACATAATTGTCATCACAAGACAGGTACTACACATACTTTGTTTGTCGTCTGCTACAAATCTAGTCTTGTTGACTGACACGGAGTGAAAAGAAGCTTCAATCGTACCTTCATCAACCGGAATAAATGCTCAATCCACTGTCAATTCGCCACTGAACATTGTTTGTCATTTGTTTTTGGTTCGGTGGGTTCCGTCTTACAAATGGCTGGTCCGTGGGTCAGACTTGACGAGGCCGCGTGAGTACCCAAAATACGTCTTTGTTCTCTGTTGGCATTGCAGCTGTGAAATAATCAGTCTTGTGTCTCAGTCCTGTAGGTGCAGATCGAGTTTGCTTCTGCAATCGTTGTGTTCGTGTTGATGACGGCTTCGTGGGACAAATCAGCGAATCTATCGTGTGGAAGAGATTTCTGTACAAAACACCGACAACAGGAGGCATTGATGCGTTTGCAGTTTTCTGAAGACTGAAATAAAAGATTTCCCTTTTCTTGTTTCTGCGGCTGCGCAAGTTATTTTGCCTAGGTCATGGCCGAACTTGAGGCCTACGGAGCAATATCGCGGGATATTTTCTCACTAGAATAACAGAGACAAAGAAGGGAAGTCATATGGGATGGAAGAAACTAACATATGGATTGTGACAAGAGCGTTCTCTAACAGAAAGTGGAAAAACTGTTGTTGGTTTTGAAGCGAAAACGTCGGTGACCATGCGAGTGAAGCTATGGGACCTTTGGTGATGGGGACAGCGGAGTGGGGGTACGGAGAGGGGGTACTGTTGCTCTGCCAAGAGGGTCCCGGGACACCCAATTATAATTTGTTAGGAGTCCGTGGACCCTCTCATCGGAATTATAGAGGGTCAAAAACCGGGAGGACTGTTGGCAGTTCTGTGAGACCTTTACAAAGGTAATATTGGTCATATCGGTTTGAGTTACGCCGTACTTTTGGGTCGGTAGAGATCCGATGTGACATTTCCTCGTCTTTGAAATACAGCCAACAGTACGTTATTGTCTATTCCGCTGTATGGTCGCTAGCAGATGATTATATCAGAACCGACGGTTAGCTTGAAAACACAAATTTAGTGCGTCCCGGGACCCGCTCTTTTCAAGTTTAGTGCGTCCCGGGACCCGCTCTTTTCAAGTTTAGTGCGTCCCGGGACCCGCTCTTTTCAAGTTTAGTGCGTCACAGGACCGCCTTCAAAAAAATGGTAATGCGTGTTTTCGGCTTTTTAGAAGTGCGAATAGGACGCAGGGACGCACAGTTTGGTGAGCACCCGCTCTGTATCTCTTTGCCTGCCTGCCTGCCTGTCTGTCTGTCTGTCGTCTGTCTCTCTCTCTCTCTGTCTGTCTCTCTGTCTGTCTGTCTGTCTCCCTCTTTCTGTCTGTCCGCCTGTCCGTCCGTCCGTCTGATTGTCTGTCTGTCTGTCTGTCTGTCTGTATCTCTATATTTCTGTCTGTCCGTCCGTCCGTCTGTCTGTCTGTCTGTCTGTCTGTCCGTCTGTCCGTCTCCTTTCCATAACTTTATCTGGCTGTCGGATCCTGCTTTCATCCCTCTCTCATCTTTTACCTCTAGCTCTCTGTATGTTTTTCTTGCACAACCATTTTAGTGATTTCCCTTAGCTCCAGACAATTAAACGAGTTAGAAGATAATTCTTGCTAATGCATCACATTTGACACACCATTGTTTTTTTGTTTTTGTTCTTTTGTTGCTGCCACATTTGGAAACCACTTTATGTAGTTGTATAGAAACGGTTGGAGGATAGTACGGTCAAACCCTTATAAGCATTAAGCATTAAGCATTGACAAGAACCGATGTTTTTTTGGCATTACTTTATGGAAAATCCGGGCTCTGGGGAAACGATGGAAAAGGCTGTCAGCTCTGTATAGATGTATGATGGTAAAAGGGATTCGCTAAGCTTCACTCTTATGTTATTACATATATATATTATAATCCAAAACACATGTGTGCAGACATACTCTAGGACACGTGCTGCCTTCCTGGTCATAATCTATAGGATTGAGTACAATATGCATCTGACTCTTTTTGGACCTATCTTGTGGAGGAAAGACAGGAATTTTTGCGTTTCATATTTTTTTGTTTGTTTGTTTGCTTAACGCCCAGCCGACCACGAAGGGCCATATCAGGGCGGTGCTGCTTTGACATTTAACGTGCGCCACACACAAGACAGAAGTCGCAGCACAGGCTTCATGTCTCACCCAGTCACATTATTCTGACACCGGACCAACCAGTCCTAGCACTAACCCCATAATGCCAGACGCCAGGCGGAGCAGCCACTAGATTGCCAATTTTAAAGTCTTAGGTATGACCCGGCCGGGGTTCGAACCCACGACCTCCCGATCGATTACCCGTTCTCTGAAATGTTAACAAAGATTGGCTGAACTAATGGTAATGATTTCCACCAGTGAGAACAATTCTTGTTGAACTTAGTACGCTGGGGATGCATCAGTTTTCTTTTCACGCCTATAAATGCGCTCCAAGTGGCATGTATCTCTGTGCAGGACCATACTAAGGCAACGCTGTAATTTCCAATCGATTTCGCAACCGAAGACTTTGGCCGACAGGTCTGTAAACCAGGAAGCTGGTTTTGAAAATAAAAAGGGAAGACTTCTACTGAAATGTACAACCAGTGTTTTTAACGCCTTACATCGGATTAGCACACATAAAGTCCAGTCACGCGCTTTCTAACCTCCCTTCCTCCTTTTACAAAAATCACAGCGGTTACTGAAAGGTCGCCATGGTACCAAAAAAACGTCCAGCGCTGGCAGAAGAAAAAAAAAAAGTCTAGTCACGTCTATCTTACTTTCCGTAACTTTAAAAGACCCGGCAGTTAACAGAAAAGTAGCTCGTAATGCCAGCACACCAGCGGCAGCTACACAAAATGGCAGTCACGTTTCACGCACCAAAGCCCCTAGGGTCCTCTTCACTTTCCTAGTTTCCCCCAAGAGGGCCCCTAGGGGTTGGTGGGCAAACGATGATTTAATTTCTGCCGTCATTGTCATTTTCTCATCACAATCGGCCAGCCAGCGAACGAGAAAATGAATTTATTTGGGTTTAAATCGATGAACCGTTGATGAAGAACGGGGACTATTTTACTTCGCCCCAGGGAATGTCGGGCGGATGAACACGGCTTAATGTTTGGCGTCTGCTCCGATTGCTGAGCAGTTTGATGCCGCGCGATTCTTTTGATGAGTCTGTTGTTATTGATGTTATTGCTGCTGCTTTTTGTTTTACTCTTATTTTTGTCGTTCTTGTGTGGGGTTTTATTCAGTGCGAAGCGGCAAAGCTGTACTTAAAGTGTAGAATTGAAACAAGAATTGAATAAAACCAAAAAACACATGCGCTGTAAGAGCTTACCTGCACTGCAATCATTCAATGACAACAGAACAGACAAATACACAAGCATAAATGACTTTTTCCTTCAAGTAATACAACAATCGTCTCTTTTTCTAAGACTGGTCGATGAACATTAGCTTAGCACCCTCCCCCCCCCCCCCCCCCAGTATTTGCAGACTCATTCAGCAAATCATTTTATTTAGTTATGCTTCTCAAAATTCACCTGCAGGTCTATTTTTGTGTATCTGACCTCAGCCCTCTTATAAAAGGCCGTTTCAGGCAGAAACCCTCAGGCAGTGATGCAGTAGAGAAAACAAATCGCATGCGAGAACGGTAAAGTTCAGTGTTACATTGCCCCTTGTTTTGGAGTTGAATGGAACAAACAATAAACTTTTTTCCTTTTTCGGATGGAGAGCAATTGTTTCAAACGGATACTTTGAAGCTGTTTTCTGCCCTGAATAAAATCCAAGTTAAAGTAGGGACACGATAGTGCAAGTTCGTGTTCATTGTTCTTTTTCTCGACGCTTGTTTTGTTGTCGTCCGAACGATCTGAGCTACAGCTATTCGAGAGTCTGTCAAGACATGGTTGTGTATACCGTTGTCATAGAAACATATATAGTGTTCAAAACTGGTTACAAAAAATGTAATCGCAAGGACATAAACAGAGTGTGTACAACATTTCTAAGACCAACACATACAACATTTAACAGACAACATTAAAGGCGCTGTCCTTCCGATGTTAACGATTCCGCTCACCATAAGTGTCTTTGAGAAAACAGGTGTTACAAAATTCCAAAATTGCACAGAATTGTTTCTTCTTCTTCTGCTGCTGTTGCTGCTGCTGCTGTTGCTGTTGCTGTTGCTGCTGCTTCATTCTTCTTCTTCTTCTTCTTTGTTCATGGGTTGAGACTCCTACGATCGTGTGCGTGCATGACTGATTTTGCCCCGGCATTCAGGCAGCTATACGCCGCTTTGGGGTATTTTTGTGTTTCTATGACCCACCGAACTCTGACATGGAGTACAGGATCTTGGTCTTGTGATTGCGAAGGGTAATAAATCACTAGCAGGTCTGCACATAAGTTGACCTGAGAGATCGGAAAAGTCTCCACCATTAACCCACCAGGGACGGCCGGGAATCCAACCCGCGACATTCCTCATGGGAAGCCGTAGTCTTGTCCACCAGGCCGCTGCTCCCGTCAGAATTGTCGCTGATTTTTCGTAGGCGTACAAGCAGTTACACGGAAAGGAATGCGTCTTTGATCACTTCTGCACGTGAAATCACACCTGAGAAAAAAACACCAACAAAACAAAACACAAACTACACGCACCACGTACTGACCACGATCTCGGGTGCAAAACAACAAACAAGCCCCATGTTGAATAATCAATAATGCCCTCGTTTTAAGAGCACTTAATTATTCATGGGTCCACATACCGACTTTTTCTCCCCATGAGTCAACGACAACTTTTTCTTGCACTGGATGATCTGCAGCAAAGATTTAGCGGTTTGACGGACGGAGATGAAAGAGAAATTATGATGTGCTGGTGCTTCATTTCGTCCCACTTGTCCAGGCCCAGTGGTAGATAATTGATTACAATCCAAGCAAAAAGTGTGGTCAGTGAAGCAAATTACACCCACAGGGGCGCAGATGGCCAAGTGGGTCCTTTGCTTGATATGAGTGTTTGTGCACGTGTTCAAACCTAGGTGCTGGGACGGGTTGCCTCTCCCCCCCCCCACCATCAACTCAGTCCCATGCATTATCTCTCTCTCTCACTCTCTCTCCCTCACTTTCACTCTCTCTCAGACAAACAGAAAGACACAACTTCTCTTTCTCTCTCTCTCTCTCTCTCTCTCTCTCTCTCTCTCTCTCTCTCTCTCTCTCTCTCTCTCTCCTCTCTCTCTCTCTCTTTCTCTCTCTCTCTCTCTCTATATCTATATATATATACGACTAGTGTCTGTGTGTCTGTGTGTCTGTGTGTCTGTGTATCTGTCTGTGTGTCTGTGCGCGATGCGCGGCCAAGGTTCTCGATGGATCTGCTTCAAATTTGGTGGGCTTATTCAGAGAGACCCCGGACACAACCTCATCGATGAGATATTTCAACAAGTGCTCTCAGCGCGCAGCGCGGAACCGATTTTGGTTCCACCTCAGCTATTTTGGTTCCACCTCAGCTTACCCGGGCCCCCATACCGACACACCATAGCCGCTACACCACATCACAACGCCAAAGTTCTCGGTGGATCTTTTTCAAATTTGGACACCGTATTCAGCTACACCCCGGACACAATATCATCGATGAAATATTTCAACACGTGCTCTCAGCGCGCAGCGCTGAACTCATTTTCGTTTTTGCGTTCATTTCACCATTATAAGTAACTCTTCCTTATCTTCTCCAGTGTTTGGCGTTTATCTCCCTTCCTTCGTGTGGCTTTCCCGTTCAGTTCTAAGTTACTATTACTATTTTTAGAATGTCACTGCGCTGTCCACTGCGCTGTCCAGAACGCTTCCCTTGCACCCATAAGTTGTTCTTACTGTCAAAGTGAAAAGGTCGAATCAATTTATAGCCACGCGAAAAATACACTCTCACCTATCTCTATATATTTATAGATACAGATATGCATATATATATACGGCTTCTGTGTGTGTGTGTGTGTTTGTGTGTGTGTGTAGGCAAAAACCTATGTATTATAGAGTTCTGTTTGTGATGGGGTCTAGCGGCTTTTGTCTGTCTGTATGTTCTGGCATGTGAGAAGCCACAGCAGATAATATAGGGCTAAGAAATAAGCTCTAAAATTCTCAATCCCGTTTGACAGGACTTCGCCTTTCAAAGGTGATTGTGGTGAACCGCCACGCTGTCTGTCTCTGTCGCGCCGGCCGTTCACCCCAAATTCCCGTTTCTGAGAGTGACTATTTTTAGAATGTCACTGCGCTGTCCAGAACGCTTCCCTTGCACCCGTAAGTTGTTCTTACTGTCAAAGTGAAAAGGTCGAATCAATTTATAGCCACGCGAAAAATACACTCTCACCTATCTCTATATATTTATAGATACAGATATGCATATATATATACGGCTTCTCTGTGTGTGTGTGTGTTTGTGTGTGTGTGTAGGCAAAAACCTATGTATTATAGAGTTCTGTTTGTGATGGGGTCTAGCGGCTTTTGTCTGTCTGTATGTTCTGGCATGTGAGAAGCCACAGCAGATAATATAGGGCTAAGAAATAAGCTCTAAAATTCTCAATCCCGTTTGACAGGACTTCGCCTGCAGAGGTGATTGTGATGAACCGCCACGCTGTCTGTCTCTGTCTCGCGATACACCCCGGCGAAGCCGGGTATTCCTCTAGTATATATATATATTTCTCTGTATGTGTGTGTGTGTGTGTGTGTGTGTGTGTGTGTGTGTGTGTGTGTGTGTGTGTGCGTGTGTGTGTGTGCGCGGGTATGTATGTATGTGTGTGTATGTATGTGTGTGTGTGTGTGTGTGTGTGTGTGTGTGTGTGTGTGTGTGTGTGTGTGTGTGTGTGTGAATCGAAACAGGACCCATATTTATGTCGACAAACGACCATGGGTGATTCTACCGTGCGTTTCGGCCTGACAACACCAGAAGATTGAGAAGTTTACAAATGAAATGAGTATGTTCACCAAGCTTTACAGTATGCAAGGTGAACATTTCATCTTATTTAAACGTCTGATTCACCCTACACACGTTTCATACATTATCTTTTCCTTTTTCGAATTTACCAGTAAAGTAGTTGTGTATTGTGCGCTGTTTTGTTCCTCTATCTGTGCTTTTCAGGTGTGATCATTTGATTGTTGACTTGTTTACATTTCGACGGTATAATCTTAGTAATATCTTCGGTAGTGATTTGCTCAAAACGTCAAGTTACAGTCGTTATCTCAGAAATTAACGACCACTGGAACAAGCGAAACATATTGATCAATCGAATAGTGTAGCGCGAACCCTTCTATCTTTCTTTCTTTACTTCAGTTTAAATTTCGCACAAGAGGCTAATTTCAAACTGAAAATGGAAAAACCGTGATACATTTGTATTATTTTGTTTGTTTGTACATAGAGAAACGCCTTCTTTTATTACATACCAGAAACATCTCTCTGTCTCTAATTTTTAATACTAATTCTCAATCATTAACAGACAACCTGTACTTTTGTTTGAAAAACATGTATACTTAAGACTATGAACTCAAAATAATTGCTTATGCGCGGGGCGTTCTTCTGTCTGTGCGGTCAGAGCTACTACACTCTTGATACGCACATAAAAAAAGCGGCCGCTAACACGTGTACTTAAATCTATTAAGTACAGTCATTTGAGCCTTGGGTGGGCGCCTGTAGAATCGCATCTCACATCAAGTTCTTGGCAAAAACGTCATATGAAGGTGTTTTTTTCCAAGAATTTGATGTTAAGCTAAAGCTGCCACAGAGGAGTTATGATCTTCCAAAAGTGCGCGGACATCATCCTTTTTTTAATGTTTATTATTTTATTGATTACATTTGTGCCAATGCCAGGGCCGGATCTGGGGGGGGGGGGGGGGGGGGTTTCTGGGGTTCCGGAACCCCCCCCCCCCCCCCTGGCCATCCAATGTACCTCTCAGAGAAAAAAAAATGTGGACTTTGGACCCCTGCCTTCAGTTGGAACACCCCCCCCCCTCAAACGAACTTGGTCCGGCCCTGAATGCGACTACAATACGTATGCGAGTGATACGATGGGGAACAGTCGCTTCGTTTACGAGTTAAAGAGTACCCACTGTACTTTAAGATCGGTTGAAACCCAATCTTGCCACTCTTCTATATAAATATTTGATAATTTTAACAAGAAAAAAATCATACAATCAAGCTGGGATGTAGCAACTTCAAGAAAGGGTGGAACTATCGTATAAGCTGTGGAGGAGTTTCATTAAGAGATTGATGATTATGTATCTCTGTCTATGTCTGTTTCCCTTTCTCTCATCTTACACCCTGCCCCCACCCTCTCCCCCCCTCCTCTCTCTCTCTCTCTCCCTCTCTCTCTCTTTCCTAAAATAAAGTTCCATCATCATCATCGTCCCTCTTTTATCTTCTGACCGTAATGACCTTGACCTTGACTGTGACGGAATTGGATTCTGTTTTGACTTCAGTGGATCTACAACGCTCTCAGATTCAAATCATTAGAAAGAGCAGCGATTTCTTTTTAATCTCGTTTTCCATCCCTCCACACATCTGAGTGGAGTAGACTCAGTGAACACACACGCACGCATACACAGAAACACCCGCGCATAGGTATCCACACACACACACGTTCACACATACACGTTCACACACACACGCACGCACGCATGCACGCACGCACGCACGCACGCACACACACACACACACACACACATTTTATTGGTCAAATGAATGACCTAAAACGGTCAATTACTGCTAACTGACTAACCACACCACGATTCACTGTCGCAGTCACACAAAAAAGTTAGAATCAACAAAGGTATAAGTTCTAGACGTCTGTTTATATACACTAACTCTCCACCTCCCTCTTCTCGTGAAGCCAAAAGTGTTTTTACGACCAAGTCGTAAAACAAAAATAACTGACAAAAGCCAGTTAAAGTTTATGAAATAATAAGAACACGCTGAACCGTGTAAAGTTAGAAAACACTTAGCTGCTCTGTAAACAGTCTTAGCCTGTACAGGCGTTAACACTCCACGTTGTCACAACTCAAAGTTCTTCATAAAGGGTTAGAAAGATGACCAGGTGGGGGCGTTTACGCATGGGTGCACTCAACTCTCAGTGTAGCCAGGGTCCATTCGATGAAACGCAGTGGCGCAGTGGTGCATACAGGTGAAAGTCGCAGCAACACCAGCAACCGTACAGCAAAGAACAGCAACCGTCGTCCAGCAAGAGTGTAGCAAAAGTGTAGCCTGTCTCCAGTGACCAGGTAGCAGCCGTCCAGCAAATATCCAGCAAGTTTCCAGCCAGTCTCCAGCAACAAGGCAGCAAACCTCCAGCAAGTCTCCAGCAACCAGGTGCAAACCTCCAGCAAGATGAAACAGAGTAGTTGGTGCAGTGACCATGGCAACAATCCCCCCTTTTTCCACCTTTAAACATATCTAACTTCCCCCTTCAGCGATCACGTGGTACCTGCAAGAATAGACTTTTAATAACAACTCAAGACATTTTCTCCTCCTCTCCATATCTGCAAAAACCATATACAGATTACAATTTAGCGTTATAATAAGCAAGTTTACATTTCACAGATATTGACCGGTCACCAGCGTAAAGTAACGGCTAATTACCTCAACAGCTTATGAAACGTAGCTCTCCCAAGCAAACCGCTTGAATATTTGGCTCCCGCTCGTCAGCGAAAATATGTAGCCAAATCCCTCCGTCCTAAGCCTTCTGCGTTCTGCACTGACGCCAGAAGCCCGTTGGTCGACCTAAACCAACTAAGTCTTGCAACGCGTTGGAATCCTCCAAATCTTAGTCACGGAAACCCAGACCTCCGTCTGCAAAAGCATGTGTAGGAAAAGAAAGACCGAAGGACCGGGAAGAAAGACCATGTGATCTCCCTGACCAATCAGCAATCGCCTGTCCTACAACAAGTGATCTCCCTGACCAATCACTGGTCGCCTACCATACTCGCGTATAGCATGCTAGGAACACGTGTTTTAATACAGTGAGCGAAAAATCACCCGATGAGCCCGCACGGATTTTACGCCGGCAAAATCCTCGTGCATTTCGTGCTCGTCACTTTTCCGCAATGCGGCAACCAGCACAGGCGCATTACATTGCAAATTGGGAAAGGCGCCCCACAAAGAGTTCCTTTCCCACTCGTGTCACTGAAACCGTGACACACACACATACACACACACACACACACACACACACACACACACATACACACACACACACACACACACACACACACACACACACACACACACACACACGCACCGCATGCAGTCTCGATTACTGTTTCGGTTGGATCATCTTCTCAAGAGTTGATCTCGCTTTCGTTGTGCGATCCTATCTTATTCTTCGATTTTTTTTAAACTGAACATCTTCACTTCTTTAGCCCCTTTTATCCGTCACCCACGTACATACATATCCTCTTTCAAGCATTCAACCCTCACCTAACCCCTAACCCGGATACCTCCTCACAAACGTCATTGAAGCGCTGCCCCACCTTTCGACCTTCCAAAAAATTAATGTCCAGAGCCAGTAGGATACTTCCTTCTTGAAAATGTGTGAGCCAGTCCTCGTGGTGTTTGTGAACGGAAACTCTTCGTGGACCACGGTTGCGTTAAGAAGAGCTGTTGAAACCTTTTCCTTCCAAACCTTTCAGTCGAGAACGTGATCCACTCCGTCAATCTGCCGTGGTTTTCTTTTCAGTCTTTTGTAGAAGAGGGTGGCTAATGCTGCGATGAGGGTGAAAATAAATACGAGTAGAAAGGAAGACAGAGTAGGAGACGGAAGAATAAGAGGAGGAGCAGGGAGAGGGGAGGCAGAGTCGATGGAGGAAAAAAAGGAGAAGGTGAGGAAGAGTCGAAGGAGGAATAAGAGGAGGAAGGGAAGAAGAAGAGGAGGGGGTAGAGGAGGAGAAGGGGAACACATGAGAAGGGGGTGGGGGGGGGGGGGCTGAGTAGAAAAAGGAAGAAGAGGAAGATGGGAGGAAGAGAAGGGGAACACATACGAAGGGCCAGGGAGGGGGGGGGGGGGGTGTCGCGAAGCTGAGTAGAAAAAAGGAAGAAAAGGAAGATGGGAGAAAGAGGAAGAGAACGGGAACACATAGGAGGGGGAGGGGGGGGGCAGAGTAGTCAAAGGAAGAAGAGGAAGACGGGAGGAAGAGGAGGAGAAGACAGAAGAAGGGTAGGTGGGAGACCTGGAAGAGTGACAGGTGGATGGGGACCAGGAAAAAAGTGAAATAGAGGAAGACGCGGGAGGTAAAAGAGAAGGGGGAGAGGAGGCAGAGAGGGATGAATACGGAGGGGCAACATGTTTGGACGAACAAATCCAGCTTACCTTATTTGTGTAATCCGACACGTTTTTGAAATCCTTGCTAGGGATAATCTTATTCATTGTAATGTGATGCGGGTCTTGTCTCTGTAGGTGATATAACAACTTGTTAACCCTTCCTGAAAGCTATCTCTCTCATTCTCTCACGGAAACTAAACCGGGACCGGAACTGACGCACCCAGTTTAATCTGTGTTAAATGTAGTCTGATGCGCTGCTTCCTTTTCTAGGTCATGTAACGATTTTTTCTCTCTCTCTCTCTCTCTCTCTCTCTCTCTCTCTCTCTCTCTCTCTCTCTCTCTCTCTCTCTCTCTCTCTCTCTCTCTCTCTCTCTCTCTCTGAACTAGGGTGACGGATAATATACTGCCCTAAACTGTAAAATATCTACTGAGGAGACTGTGAAATGCGGGGTGCCTCAAGGGTCAGTGCTTGGGCCGATCTTGTTCTGTCTGTATATCAATGATCTGCCACTGCACATTTCTGACAGTAATGTAAGAAGTGATTTTTTTGCTGACGATTCTTCTCTTCACTCAAGTGGAAAGTCTGTTACAGTAATAGAGTCCTCCCTTCAAACAGCTTTAAACGATGTAAATAACTGGTGTAGTGCTAATGCTATGCTTGTCCATCCAATAAAAACTAAAAGTATGGTAATTGCAACCAGACAAAAACATCAGATTTCTCCACTCAAACTAAATCTTACTATTGGTACGCAATCAATTGAACAAGTTCAACAGCATCGCGTTTTAGGGGTAATTCTTGATTGTGAATTCAAGTGGCAGGCACAAATACAGCATATTTGCAAGAAAGTAGCCAAGAACGTTTTCCTCCTATCCAAGTTAAAGCAATATACCGACAGAAGGACTCTGGAAATGTTCCACCATGCTCATGTAATGCCTCACATTAATTATGTTTCGACGCTCTGGGATGGCAGCAGTAATGTCCACTTGAAAAAGTTAGACTCTCTCTATCGTCGCTCGGCCAAACTCATCGTAAAGGATAATGCCTCAACAGATATGAAATTAAAAATGCTTAACTTTCTTCCACTGGAAAAGCATCTCAAGTTAAACAAAGCCATTTTCATGCATAAATTGTATCACGGTAAAGTGCCGATTTACATTACATCATTATTTAATAAAGCTACCCACAGATATGGGTCGGTCAACCTGATCCCACCAATTCCACGAATTGACCTGTATAAGACCAGTCTTGCTTTTTCGGGTACTTCAGTTTGGAATTCACTTCCATCATCCTTTAAGCACCTAAAGTCATTAAAAAGTTTTAAAAAATGTGTAAAAAACCACTTAATGTCTGAGTAGTTTAACGCCTTTTGACTTACCAAACTTAGTATTACGTCAAAAATATGCTGTGCATTGTATATTCTGAACATATTTTTGTTACTCTATTGCTACATGTTCGATTGCCACCAGCTTGTATTTATAATTACCTGCATAGTATGCATTTGATTTTATGAATAACCACATATGTATGCTCTTCATGCCTCATCTTTATCATCATCATCATCATTATCATCATCATTATCGTCATCATCATCATCATCGTCATCTTTATTATCACGTTTTCCGACCTCCTTTTGTTGGTTAACTTTTTAACTTTTTAATTTTTAATTTTTAATTTTTTATTTTTATTTTTATTTTTTTAAATTTTTTTTTTTAATTTTTTTTATTTTTTATTTTTTTTAATTTTTTTTTTAATTATATAATTGTGTGTCTATGCGTCCCAAGGACAGATTGTAAGAAAAGGCGTAGCCTTAAATCTAAATCCTTGTAAAATAAAGTTCAATTCAATTCAATTCAATTCAATTCTCTCTCTCTCTCTCTCTCTCTCTCTCTCTCTTTGCACGACATTGTTCACGGAAAGGCAACCGCAATTGGAAATGACGCTTTCAGCTTAGAACTGACGCACCCATTTGCACACGCTTTAATGTGCCTTAAGTGTTTATACAGGGTTGCAACTGGTAGAAATTCAAGATACTTTGAAATTATTTATACGATACTTACTTACTTATTTGGTGTTTAACGTCGTTTTCAACCACGAAGGTTATATCGCGACGAGATTTATACGATAAGCAGATACTTTGATGTTAAGCTTATCATACGTGTTTACACAGATTTGAAACTGTAGCTAAATATTTTTGATTCGGTACATGATATTCTCTAAAGTCCGAGGCCCTTCTAGGTATACCTGTCCTCCTAAGGCACATGTATAAAGTCCAAAGGCCTAGAAAGAAGTGTTCTGTCACAAAAGTAGTATTGTCCGTCTTGCTGAGCGAGATACATCTATAGTACGTTTTGGTATTACCAACGTTTTTTTCTTCAAATTCTTCTTACAATGATCTTTTTTAATCTGCACTCTAAAACAATGCTTTTGAAGTTGAAATTCATTCAAATAAATATAAATTATGGCCGCTGTGTATTGTTTTTAATTGTTTTTAAAACACCGGTAGTGCCACCCCGTAAACAGTGTTCGCTCAAAACAGGGGACACGCCTATTGCTAAAAAATACATATATAGAGACTTTTGTTAGAATTATGATTAATGGACACATTTCTAAAGGGTACAAGTTCCTTTAAACAAATAAATTGCCCCCAAGCCAAACACTGCCGTCACAACCGTATTACCGCTGCGGCTACTACTACTACTACTACTTCTACTTCGTGTACTACTACCACTACTACTACTACTATTGGTAATACCACTACTTCTACTACTACTGCTACCACCACCACTTCCACTACTACTACTACTTCTACTACTATTTCTACTACTACTTCTACTACTACATCGTGTACTACTACCACTACTACTGCTACTACTACTACTATTACTATTGGTAATACAACTACTTCTACTACTACTGCTACCACCACCACTTCCACTACTACGACTATTACTGCTGCTACCATGCCGCTTCTGCTAAATTGCTACAACTAATACGACGAAGGAAGAACCAGAAGGAACGACGAATTTATCCAAAACACGAGACACTTACTTTGAATTTTATGCAAACCATATATATACAGTCATCTGGAAGGAAATAATAGCTTCTTCGTCTTGTCTTTCTTCTTGAGCGTTCGACGGGGGGGAAAAAAAGGAGAAAATCGACTTTTTATTTCTGTTCAAGACTACGTGCTCAGTATGTAATCCTTCTGATTGTCTGCTAACAGCCATTTGCTCCTTTCTTTTCTTCTCGTTTAGTGGGGGCTCATCTCTGTCGCTGTTATTCTTCCCATCGTTTAAGGTAGGTTTATCTCTGGCTTTACCGCTGTCTTTTACGATGACCCTATTTCGTCTCAGACAACAGATGCATGTAAAGTGAGCACAACGATAAAATCTGGTTTTATGTGAATACGACAGCAACGAATGTTGTAGATTTTCTTCAAAAACAACTGTAGGAAATAGGCCCTTGTGTAAAGGCGACCTTCTTCTCGGGTAGACAATCTTGTAAACCACCCTTGATCAACCTAGGGTTGTACATGGCATAAAAGCGTACTTCCGGTTGGACAACGGTCAAATTCTAGTCAAAGTCAAACAGTTTATTTACCAAATGCAAAGCACAGGATTTTGTTATGGTGTATGCATCCAAACTTCACACTCCTTCCACACGCATATTATATCATAATAAATATGTACAGATAAAGTGTTCAATTTCACTGGGCCTATTTACATGTGTACACCAACCAGACAGTTCAAAACGGACTGGTTGTTCTTTTAGCACCAATTTGACAGGACACCAATTTGACAGGAGTAATCACAGGTTACATGGATAAAGATAAATGAATTCCCTAAAATCATATCTAAAAATATAGTCATCAATATAATAAATCCGAGTACATGCTAACACAGTTATTCAAAGGACACAACCCTTACATCAATTAAGATATTTCATTTAAGGATACTCGATCCCTTTCAAAACTTTAACTGACACATATCACAAATCTAACAGATCTCTAAGAACGATCCACCATTGAGGCCGCAAGGACTGCCTCAGGAAAGAAACTGTTTCTGAAACGAGAAGTCCTGCTCTTCAGCTGTCTAAGAAAGTGAAGCCTCTGCTGACACTTCTTGATGATGGGCTCTGTGTTTTTGTCCCATGTGAGGTCGCTCGAGATGATTGTGCCTAAAAATCTAAAGGAGTCGACCTGCTCAACACTTTCACCGTTGATCTCTAAAGGGGTGAGTGCGAGTTTGTTCTTTCTAAAATCTACAATCATTTCTTTGGTTTTAGAGACATTGAGCTCTAAGTTGTTGTCAGAGCACCAGCCAACCAACTGTTCCACCTCCTCTCTATACACACTTTCATCATCGTTGGAAATCAGCCCCTCAACTGTCGTGTCATCTGAAAACTTCAGAACCAGCACAGATGGATCTGATGATACACAGTCGTTCGTGAAAAGTGTGAATAAAAGTGGAGAAAGCACACACCCCTGGGGCGTCCCTGTGTTCAGCGTGGCTGAGCAAGAGTATGAACCGTTCACCTTGACTACCTGTGGACGGTCTAAGAGAAAGTCTAAAACCCAATGACAGATGGACGGATGTACGTTCATGGCTGACAGCTTGTCAAACAGCATGTGGGGGATAATTGTATTAAAAGCACTACTAAAATCGAGAAATAAGATTCTAGCGTATGAACGCAGGATGTGGAACAGACCTAGCGCTACAGCGTCCTCAACCGATCTGTTTGCCCGATAAGCGAACTGGAGAGGGTCACGTGAGGCACCAGTGCATGCCTTTAAGTAGGACAGAACGATCCGCTCAAAAACCTTCATGGCCACTGATGTGAGTGCGACTGGGCGGTAGTCATTAAGCTGGGCGACACGGGGTTTCTTGGGGACAGGGACTATCACAGACGACTTAAAACAACGGGGGACAGAATGTTTCTCTAAGGACTCATTAAAAATGTCTGTGAACACGGGTGCAAACTGATCAGAGCAACACTTAAGAGCAGCAGTCGAAACACCATCCGGACCCGAGGCTTTCCTAACGTTGTGCTGATTACTTTCTGATTAGGAAAGCTAAGAAAAGTATGTATATTTATTTATTTTTTTAAACGCAGGAGAAAGGTTCGTGTATAAGACTTCTTACTTTTTGTAGAGTGATATTGTAAATGAACATAGATATGTACGCACAGGCTGTTTATGTGGGATAAGAACTTGCAATTTGACACAGGTCAACAATCTACAGCCTCGCTCTTTTGTGTGCAGTGTGAAATGTTTTGCTAAACTGATCTAATAACTACAGACTCTAACGTCAATATGCAAAATCAACTTTATGGATCGGGGAGAGACGGGCGCTGTGGCGGGGTGGTAAGACGTCGGCCTCTTAATCGGAAGGTCGAGGGTTCGAATCCCGGCCGCGGCCGCCTGGTGGGTTAAGTGTGGAGATTTTTCCGATCTCCCAGGTCAACTTATGTGCAGACCTGCTAGTGGCTTATTCCCCTTCGTGTGTACACGCAAGCACAAGACCAAGTGCGCACGAACAAGATCCTGTAATCCATGTCAGAGTTCGGTGGGTTATAGAAACACGAAAATACCCAGCATGCTTCCTCCGAAAGCGGCGTATGGCTGCCTAAATGGCGGGGTAAAAACGGTCATACACGTAAAATTCCACTCGTGCAAAAACACGAGTGTACGTGGGAGTTTCAGCCCACGAACGCAGAAGAAGAAGAAGAAGAGATCGGGGAGAAAGACGCAGTCGAACGTGCATACTTTATTACCCAAGGGCGGTAGCACCAGTGCATTTTGCAGAGGGTCTCTTGAGAGTCGTTTGTTTCTGGGACGTAAACGTTTTTGCATCTGAAAGGAACAATGATAAACATCTCTGCATTCCTTATTGTAATCTGCAAAGCATTCACACAGAGTTCAGAGATAGAGAAAGAGACGTTCACATAGATGGGCAGACAAGACAGTGGGATAAAATCACAGATGTCTTCAGTGCAATTATCTGATAATTGCCATGAAACTTTCATAAGCTCCAATAGACGATGTTCGGAAATGAGTCCGTCGGGATTGTAAGGTTGTGAAAGAGTGAATACCCTTGCTTTTACAAGGACAAATAACTTCACACGTGCTCCTGTCCACGTGTTTCCGACACACCCCTCGCTAGTGATTGGCCCCTCCAATGTTTGTCCGAGTAAAATGCAAGGGCATTCACTCTTTCACAACCCACACAAACCTGACAGAGTTATTTTCGGAATTGGTCTATTCTGATGCTGATCATAGACACTTTAAGATGAGAAGTGCAGGCACTAGGGTACAAAACACAACGCGAGGCAAATTTAGACATCAGGGTAAAAGTTAGAGAAAGTGCACGCACAGACAGTAGTCATATCTGTTTAGATAATATATTTTGTTCCTACCCACAATCTTTACGGTTTTCCGCCGGCTAATGATGTGAGCAATTAAAACCATATAGAGTAGGAAAACTGCTACATTTTTAAAGATGAGAGATAAAAATGATTTGTATATTCTTAGTTTCTATGAGTTTTTTTTTCGGTTGGCTTGTTTTGTTGAACACTTCTGAACTTTGAGCATTTTTACCATCACTACATTTTGTTAGAAGCTCTCAAGGGAGGCATTAGTGACCTTGGCTTACTGAATCTCAACGCGCCAGTGATAAACATCAGTGCATTTCGTACTGTCAATTGGAAAAGCAGCAACCAAATCAGAGAGAGAGAGAGAGAGAGAGAGAGAGAGAGAGAGAGAGAGAGAGAGAGAGAGAGAGAGAGAGAGAGAGAGAGAGAGAGAGAGAGAGGGGGAGAGAGAGGAGGGAGGGAGGGAGGGAGGGAGGGGGGGGAGGAGGGAGGGGGAGGGAGGGAGGGAGGGAGGGAGGGAGGGAGAGAGAGAGAGAGAGAGAGAGAGAGAGTCAGCAAGCAAACAAAACAACAACAAGTCGCGTAAAGCGACATTACTACATTTAGTCAAGCTGTGGAACTCACAGAATGAAATTGAACGTAGTCCGCCGCTAGTGCAAAAGGCAGTGAAAGTGACGAGCCTGTTTGGCGCGGTAGCGGTTGCGCTGTGCTTCATAGCACGCTTTACTGTACCTCTCTTCGTTTTAACTTTCTGAGCGTGTTTATTATCCAAACATATCATATCTATATGTTTTTGGAATCAGGAACCAACAAGGAATAAGATGAAAGTGTTTTTAAATTGATTTCGAAACATTAATTTTGATCATAACTTTTATATTTTTAATTTTCAGAGCTTGTTTTTAGTCCAAATTTAACATATTTATATGTTTTTGGAATCAGAAAATGATGAAAAATAAGATGAACGTAAATTTGGATCGTTTTAGAATTATTTTTGTTTTGGGTACAATTTTCAGGATTTTAATGACCAAAGTCATTAATTAATTTTTAAGCCACCAAGCTGAAATGCAATACCGAAGTCCGGCCTTCGTCGAAGATTGCTTGGCCAAAATGTCAATCAATTTGATTGAAAAATGAGGGTGTGACAGTGCCGCCTCAACTTTTACAAAAAGCCGGATATGACGTCATCAAAGGTATTTATTGAAAAAAAGAAAAAAACGTCCGGGGATATCATTCCCAGGAACTCTCATGTCAAATTTCATAAAGATCAGTCCAGTAGTTTGGTCTGAATCGCTCTACACACACACACGCACAGACACAGACACAGACACACAGACACACACACACACACACACACACACACACACACACACACACACACACACACACACACACACACACACACACACACACACACACACACACATACACCACGACCCTCGTCTCGATTCCCCCTCTATGTTAAAACATTTAGTCAAAACTTGACTAAATGTAATAAAAACAACAAAAGCTAAAAAAAAAAACCAATGTGTAAAAGAGGAAAAAAACCGGATGTATTCTTCACGGGGAAATTACAATGTCACCCCTTGAGACACGGAACGGTATAAATCACACTAAAATTGCATACAGCAGAAGCAGCTTTTTTGTTGTTTGTGTGGTGATAAAAACCACGGCCTATGAACCCTTTGCTACTTTCATGCAAATTGTGAGCGCTCGTTTGCCAAGTCATCCATTATCCATGCAAGAATATCATCGGCGATTCTGAGTCTTAGCAGTGCCTGCAATTTATTAAGAAGAAAAAGTCGAAAAAGAAAAAGTCTAGGAATCGCATGAAGTGCGAAAAATGGTGTCCCCTTCTCAGCAGTCACGTGGGTGATGTGGCTGCTAGCACTGTGCTACTCATTTGTGCATAGTTATTCCATCAACAATCTGACTAACCCAGCAAGTCAATCACTTCACACATACAAAAAAAAAGGTTATAACTATGCACAAATGAGTATCAAAACAGTAAGTCAATCCCTCGGCCTGAAACAGAAACATCTTGTTCTTCTCACCTGCAGTCTCGTGTTCCTATTTAGAGTGTTGTAGTGTAATCCTTTTCACATACACTCTCAATAGGAACACGAGACTGCAGGTTTAGAGTGTTGTAGTGTAATCCTTTTCACATACACTCTCAATAGGAACACGAGACTGCAGGTTTAGAGTGTTGTAGTGTAATCCTTTTCACATACACTCTCAATAGGAACACGAGACTGCAGGTTTAGAGTGTTGTAGTGTAATCCTTTTCACATACACTCTCAATAGGAACACGAGACTGTAGGTTTAGAGTATTGTAGTGTAATCCTTTTCACATACACTCTCAATAGGAACACGAGACTGCAGGTTTAGAGTGTTGTAGTGTAATCCTTTTCACATACACTCTCAATAGGAACACGAGACTGCAGGTTTAGAGTGTTGTAGTGTAATCCTTTTCACATACACTCTCAATAGGAACACGAGACTGTAGGTTTAGAGTATTGTAGTGTAATCCTTTTCACATACACTCTCAATAGGAACACGAGACTGCAGGTTTAGAGTGTTGTAGTGTAATCCTTTTCACATACACTCTCAATAGGAACACGAGACTGCAGGTTTAGAGTGTTGTAGTGTAATCCTTTTCACATACACTCTAAATAGGAACACGAGACTGCAGGTTTAGAGTGTTGTAGTGTAATCCTTTTCACATACACTCTCAATAGGAACACGAGACTGCAGGTTTAGAGTGTTGTAGTGTAATCCTTTTCACATACACTCTCAATAGGAACACGAGACTGCAGGTTTAGAGTGTTGTAGTGTAATCCTTTTCACATACACTCTCAATAGGAACACGAGACTGCAGGTTTAGAGTGTTGTAGTGTAATCCTTTTCACATACACTCTAAATAGGAACACGAGACTGCAGGTTTAGAGTGTTGTAGTGTAATCCTTTTCACATACACTCTAAATAGGAACACGAGACTGCAGGTGAGAAGAACAAGATGTTTCTGTTTCAGGCCGAGGGATTGACTTACTGTTTTGATATTGCTTCTCGCAATGTAACGTACCCTCATCGGGCGACGGCTTGATATAAAAACACACTTTTGTAACAACAACAACAAATAGTTATCTTGGCTCTCTCTCTCTCTCCATCCTTTTGCATACTGCATGATCTCCCAGGAACAGTTTTTTTTATTCTGCGACAATGAGTTATTACCAGTCAGAATCTTGTAAGGGAATAATTGTTATTAACGTATATTCAGGAAAAAAAGTGTGCGCTGTCGCATCGTTGGTTTTTTAAAAGTTTTAAAAGACAGACAGACAGACCAACCCACCAACCGACCGACTGACTGACAGATAAACAGAGCCAGATACAGAGACAGTAACATTGACAGTGACAGAGAGGTGGGGACAGAGGCAGAGAGATACAGGGACAGATACAGAGACAGAGACAGAGAGGCTCTTCACGCACAGTGGCGGATATCCTGCAAAGCTTCATTACTCTTATGCATGAAGATCCTTCTTGCGCCTTTAAACTTTAATTAGTTTTCTTGTGGAGTCACGGACACCCTTCAGCTCCTCTCTGTCTCTCTCTCTCTCTCTCTCTCTCTCTCTCTCTCTCTCTCTCTCTCTCTCTCTCCCTCTCTCTCTCTCTCGCTCTCTCTCGCTCTCTCTCTCTCTCTATCTCTCCCTCTCTCTCTCTCTCGCTCTCGCTCTCTCTATCTCTCTCGCTCTCTCTCTCTCGCTCTCTCAATCTCTCTCTCTCTCTCTCTCTCCCTCTCTCTCTCTCTCTCGCAGTCTCTCTCTCTCTCTCTCTCTCTCTCTCTCTCTCTCTCTCTCTCTCTCTCTCTCTCTCTCTCTCTCTCTCTCTCTCTCTCTCTCTCTCTCTCTCTCTCTCTCTCTCTCTCTCTTCTTCTTCTTGTTTAACCACCGTAGATTACACATCAGTGATTGATGACGAACGTGCACGCGGTGCACTTTGGTTTAAGTGCGGAATGTGGTATTTTCTCGGTCTTTTAGCACAGCGGGTTCTTTTCTTCGAAAGCCAGCTTTCTCGTTACCAACTTTAAAGGCTGAACGTAAATCAGAAAACTGATCTTGTCTCTAAGTTCATGCCAAATACCATAAAATACCTTGTTAGCGCCCACCCCCCTTAAGCGCCCACCCCCTTTTGGCACCAATTTCGCTCAAAGGTAGGGAGTGGGCGTTTATTAGGCACTGTACCTTTTGAAGAATCTGTTCCTCGTGAAAAAACCCCAGCGGGATTTGATCACTTGGTATGAGAATGGTAGCAGGATATGTTTTTGTGCAAACATGTCTATTTCTTCTATGTCTCTTTCTATGTGACACAGTCGCGTTCGTGTGTGTGCAAGTGCCTCGCCAGAATGAAACATGGAAACTAACCATAACAATCCCTTTGCATTATAGATATTGTAACGAAAGCGGATTGCTCTCTTGGATTGTTGTTGTGTGTAAAACAAATGTTAGTGATGATGATGAATAAAAAGGAAAACACAAATTGTTGCAGGTTTCAAGACTCAGATTTAATTATCTGATTATCTCATGGCAATAAATTCGAATCTCAAGGCAACATTCATTCACACATAAAGTAAGAATGACATACAATATCTCTGGTAATGAATCAGCCAGGAAAACGTCAGTTGACCGCCCACATCGTTAGACTGCTAAAACTTCATCTTATGCTCGGAATTCCCTCCTGCCTGTTAAGCTGCTCCGAATTATCGTCTGTCCATTAAACTGCTCCAGATTTCCCTCTGTCTGTTAAACTGCTCCGAATTTCCCTCTGTCAGTTAAACTGCTCCGAATTTCCCTCTGTCAGTTAAACTGCTCCGAATTTCCCTCTGTCAGTTAAACTGCTACGAACCCAGAAGAAGACGTAGTCAAAGACCATTTAAGCATAAAACCAGCATAGCCAAAGAATCATCTCCAAGCCCAATATAGTCAAAAGGATCATCTCACATAGCCTATAAATCACCTCGATTTCTCCTTTCCCTTCTCTATTTATCCCCTTCCTTGTTTGTTTACCTGTTACCTTTAGCTACCACTAACGTTTCGATCGTCTATAACGATCTCCCCTGTTTGTCTACGTTACCCCAATACATGTCCTAACAACATACACAGCATACCTTTCTTCTCCTTGCGTTTGTCTGTCTTGTACCTTTAGTAACGAACCGACGCTCTCGATCGTCTTAGAGTCAAGGTGATCGAAAGTGTTTGTTTACGTTTCTCTAGGTAACCTCTAACAACGTACAAACAATTTATCTTACCTAACTAAATCTCTATTTCCTTTCACTCAATCATTATCTTATCAATAATGAATCAATTCTAAAATGCATAAAGTAATAATTACATGCACATAGTATAAAACAACAATCATTCATCGTTCTTTTCCGATGAGATCTCGTGCAACACGTCATCTAAAATGGCGTCGTCCAAGAGAAGATTATGTTCCATTGTGTTCGTATCGATCGCGTTCTCATGATACAAATGCGATTCCGAATAAAAACTATATGAACTGGTCAACGAAAGTATCCTGCTACGAACTGTGTGCATTTTCTGGTAAGTACATTTTAACACAGTTAATATCATGGCATTTGTCCACAAATCTTCCAGTCATTGTCGACCTTGAAATTAGAGTTCCTTCACCTGCATCGACGAAAAACACTTTTAGATCTGTATCACATGTTTCTCATTACGAAAGTTAGATCTGCAAATGTTCAGGTTAAAGTCTCATCTGTTACAATATATAGAACACATGCTCATATCGCTAATGACAATGATGACTCAAGATTTACTTCGTAAATCCAGCGTAACGAACAGCAGCGCGTGTATCTGAACACTATCATAAACTTGCACACACCGAATTACCATAATTGTAGTCAGTTCATTTGTGCTGATCAAAATATTCTAGCAAAATCGGGGTAAGATGCGTGACAAACACAGCGTATTAAAAAAAAACCCAGTCCGTTCACTTTAAAACCCCAAAGGTGGACCTCTTAAACCTTTAATGAGTCTCTTAAATCTCGTCCAACTTTGGCCTGGCTATCCAGAGACTGCAGCTCAACGGTGTGTCTGCATATCAGCATTTTGTCATTATTCACTAGAAAGACTGATATCTCTGTATTTTGAGAAGACGTTTAGAACCGACTATAGTCACTGTGTTTTTTTGGACACCTTCGGAACATGTGGGGTGGGCGTTTACAAGGCAATATACCCAAAACACAGTTTTTATCCTGAAGTAGGGCGTGGGCGTTTGCTCGATACTGGGCGCGTACAAGGTAGTAAACGGTAATTGTCAATTTAAAAGCCACAAAAGTTAGATTGGAATAAACAAACCAACATTTGTTTTTTTTATCAGCTGTCCACCTGTTGTGTTTAAATGACACTTGGGAAGCTAATTGACTTTCTTGGACAATCCTTATTTTGCGTGCGTGCCTTTGCCCCACCATCAGAAAGTAGACACAGCAGATGTTCATCGACAAGACAGCACCGTGTAGGTAGGGCCATCACAGAAAAATGGTCTTGAACGGTACACCCACCGCCTCCGGCCACAGAGGTCTAAGCGGCAAGTCGGTATTTGTATAGCTACATTCTCAAGGGATAACAGGAAAACACGGCGTGTGCTGCCATGAATGGACAACCCAGACGCCACCCGAGGCGATTTGCAGAGGAAACGGATGGGCAGAATAAAACCCGGGCTTTTAGTCACTGACCTTCCCCAACAACGCATCGGTCTAACAAAGCTGAAAGTCCCAGAAGACCACTAAGACTGCTGAAAGAGTAGGTCTAATCAAACCCCTGAGACTCATTTTACAGTAGTTAATGAATGCTACAGAGACTCAAAATGAAAGGAAGCATCATGATAGGAAGCGACATCAGAAAACAAAGAGATTTTTTATAGAAAAAGTAAACTACAGGAACTAACGTAGCCAATGCTGCAGACACGGGATATCTCTTGCTAAGCACAGCATCCTATTAAACCAGAAGACGTTAAGTGAGATAGGATCCAACCGCTCCCCAACTTCGATGCAAAATACATTTCGTTACAGCGCCAGAAGATCAGCAATTTGTGGACTAATAAAAATGCAAATACTAATAAATTTTTAAAATAACACACCATAGGATGTCATAGTATGACTTAATCCATCACACCACCTCCACCTCAAACGACAAGCTGTGCCCAGTGCAGGGACTGCATCCAATAGAAACAGTTGTACGGCAAGGTCAACAGTGTTGCAGGAAGTAGTTTTCTTACACTTGGATTCAAACAAATAAAATCAATAACGTTGCTACATTCTGTGCAGAAAGAGAAGTTTCACCCGAATTAATTTAGCAGATTGACACATGTGTCAGTGATAACATACATCCAACCCATCCAACCTGAAGCCCACTATGGAAAGCAAGCAGTCAAGCTGTTCTTCTTCTTCTTCTTCTTCTGCGTTCGATATTCATGGCCGTCATATCGTCAGGTCGGTGGCTGCCATGAAGTCCGCAGTCATCAGCAGTTCGGCAGCGGGTCCCCAGAGCTTGGTGCCCAGGCTGGTGTCTTCTGGTCAGTAGTGTTGGCGTGCTGTCTCCAGGTGTCTGTAGAGCTTGGTGCCCAGGCTGGTGTCTTCTGGTCAGTAGTGCTGGCGTGCTGTCTCCACATGTGGGCATGTCTAGATCTGTAGAATGTGCTCAGGGGTTTGCTCCTCTGAGCCGCACTCACATTGGGCTGTGTCACGGAGTCCCAGTCTCTTGAGGTGTTTGTTCAGCCCACCGTGACCAGCGCGCAGGCAGGCGAAGAATGGTGGTCTGACTCCTGTCCAGCGAGTTGATCTGGTCTTTGGTTTAAACAAAACTTTATTCAATTTTAATCATGACAAGAACAATGCATGGATGATTACATACTCAAGCATATAATGCTTATTTTAAGCAATCATAGTAATTACAAAACAAAGGTTAGCATGATGGCGGAATACGTACATTAGCTCATTTCAGGAAACGAAAAACAAAACAAAAGACAAAACAGATACACAAACAAGCAGAAAATGGGAAGGGGTTGGTGATACAGGAGGTGGGGAAAGGGCAGCTAGCTAGTAGCTAGCTTAAGGGAAAAAGAAGAAGAAGAAGAAGACTTGGAGCGCCAATATTTGAGGGGATTTTTTCAATTGTAATAAGTGCACATAAGACACTCGCACATAGTTAATGCGTATTGTGATCTGAGGAAAAGTCACTACATTGCGCATAAATCGAGACATAATTGATAAGTCGGAAAACAACAAAAGAACATGAGAGAGGTTATGGGGAAAAATTTGTCAGGCAGCAAGTCGCATGACAGTGTCTAATAAATGTAATGAGTGTAGTATAGAGGCTCATTTACGGAACCTGCCCGTCTGTCTAATATAGTCCTGTACAGTTATGAATATGGTCTGGTTGACATTTCGTGAATATTGCGGGATGCCTTTCAATAATATTTCGATATACTTATAATCATTTGTCAAAGTATCAATGGACAATAATCTTATATCTCTATACAAGGGACAATGCAATAAGTAATGTTCAGCAGTCTCGCTGGGATAACCACACTCGCATTGAGAGCAATCCTTAAGGTGCCGCTTACATAAATCAAAATTCAAATCACTCATACCAATACGCAATCTGCAATGATGTACTTGTTCAAGTCTTTCTCCAGAATAATAATGGCATGGTACTTTAAAATCAGCACTTGACAAATAATTTTTGAACTCGCTCAAGGAGGTGGTCATTTTAACGTGATCTGGTCTTTCTGTGGGCTGTAGTTGTTGTTCTTTTCCTTCCATTCAGGTTTTGACTTCCGTTTCAGAAGGGTCTTAGCTTCAATGTAAGAAGTGGAGATTGAGAACTGGCTGTTGATTTGTTGTATGTGTTCAAGTCGAAGGAAACTCTTATCCCGTGTAACAGACTGGACAGTTCTGTGCTGGTAGATATGGCGACAGACATGGGAATAAAGGCATGCACGTTTGAAACGGTGTAGCTTTGAGCGATCGCATGGGACCCCAGTGATCTGTGCACGAGGTGGGCCAGAGTGCGCAGACTCACGATCACCGAAGACACGTGAAGACCCATTGGTGCAGAAAGGTTGAAGATGCATCTCGCGTTCTCTTGGTTGGTTGGTTGGTTGGTTTGTTCGATGACTATGTGGATTTCCATTTGTTCTCTGTGTGTGTGTGTTTTTTTTCTCTTTTTTTCCAACGTGTTTTTACTTCTTTTAGGTACATATATGTGAATGCGTTATATATTGTGTAAAACATTCCATCTCACACGGCATTAATAGGTAACATGCGCCTTGAGTCGCCATGTGTGGTGAGATACGTGCGCGATATAAATCCTCGTAAATAAAACAAAAAAAAATAAATACATAACATTGGTTTTTAGTTTTGATTGGTTGGCTAGTGTGTTGCTTGTGTGTGTGTGTGTGTGTGTGTGTGTGTGTGTGTGTGTGTGTGTGTGTGTGTGTGTGTGTGGGCGTGTGTGTGTGTGTGTGTGATTTTGTTTTGTTTTTTATTTTTGCTTGTCTGTTTGTTATCTTTCTGTCGCAATCAATGAGACGATTCGCACGGTATAAACACTTAAATCACGCCCTGTCTTTCATAAGAGAGACCCCGGAACCACTCAGTTACATCTGACTCGCAGAATTGACAGCGTAAACACAGAACACACGAACGCTCGTGCTTCGGAAATTCCCCCAACGAAACTGCCATTAGCTTTGGCAAGGCTGGTCACGCATGTACCTCGGGTGCTTTCTATTTACATTGATGATTTTTACGCGTTTTTGTAATTTAAACACGAAAAAGAAAAAAAGAAATGAACAGAATTTACGATGAAAAAAAAGAGTGCCAGAAAGTAAGTGAGAACAAGTCGCGTAAGGCGAAAATACAATATTTAGTCAAGTAGCTGTCGAACTCACAGAATGAAACTGAACGCAACGCAACGCAGCAAGACCATATACCCGTAGCATCGTCACTCCACCGCCCGTGGCAAAGACAGTGCCCGTGGAATTGACAAGAAGAGCGGGGTATTCGTTGCGCTGAGAAGGATAGCACGCTTTTCTGTACCTCTCTTCGTTTTAACTTTCTGAGCGTGTTTTTAATCCAAACATATCATATCTATATATTTTTGGAATCAGGAACCGACAAGGAATAAGATGAAAGTGTTTTTAAATTGATTTCGAAAAAAAATTTTGATAATAATTTTTATATATTTAATTTTCAGAGCTTGTTTTTAATCCGAATATAACATATTTATATGTTTTTGGAATCAGCAAATGATGGAGAATAAGATAAACGTAAATTTGGATCGTTTTATAAAATTTTTTTTTTTTTTTTTACAATTTTCAGATTTTTAATGACCAAAGCCATAAATTAATTTTTAAGCCACCAAGCTGAAATGCAATACCGAAGTCCGGGCTTCGTCGAAGATTACTTGACCAAAATTTCAACCAATTTGGTTGAAAAATGAGGGCGTGACAACTTTCACGAAAAGCCGGATATGACGTCATCAAAGACATTTATCAAAAAAATGAAAAAAACGTTCGGGGATTTCATACCCAGGAACTCTCATGTCAAATTTCATAAAGATCGGTCCAGTAGTTTAGTCTGAATCGCTCTACACACACACACACACACGCACGCACACACGCACGCACACACGCACATACACCACGACCATCGTTTCGATTCCCCCTCCATGTTAAAACATTTAGTCAAAACTTGACTAAATGTAAAAAAGAAGAACTAAAACGAGCATGGTTCTGAACAAAGAGAGAAGTACGAAGAAAGAACTAAACCAACTTCAATTGATGGCATCTTAAAAGTTCACTGCATCGAATCGTACACCACACGCAGTAAAGCATACAGACAGGATTTTTCCTCTTCCCGCGTACTTCTTCACTTCGACAGTGACGGCATGCTAAGCTGTCATACAAGCTTTCAGCATCTTATCAAACATCGAGGACGTATAGTGCTTATAATGGATTCACTTCGTCCTCAGTGGGATGTACACAAATGGGCTTCGTTAGCACACATTTGGATCAATCTACCCCAATTCGCATCATTAGCGCACATGTTGATCAGTAGGCTGTACATTAATTGGCATCATTACCCCATCTATTAATCAGTCTTGATTTTGTTTTGACATTCTCATGGAATGTATTGCTCGGCCCTGATTTTGCTTTCGGCTGCATGACTACATGATAATTATGTTGTTGGAAAGACCACAGAGGACAGGGCGGCAATGTGGTATTTTGGCGCCGAATCCTGTCTTTTCAAAGATGTATTTATCGTTCTAAAACCAGTACTAATAGCTATGTATAGCCTTCATTAACGCCAATAGACGATTTTCGAAAATTACTCTATCAGGATTATCAGCGGTCTGGAGGAGTGGGAGCCCCTTTACCCCAGTCAGGTTTTTCACAACTTCCGGAACACGCTCCACGCCTCCGACGGGCTGTACCCCTCGATCGGGACGAACAACCAACTCCGATGCGTATGCCATGCAGCGCGCGCACAATATGATACGCTTTTCTTGTAAAAATCAGCGTTCACGAGTTCATCGGAGTTCAGAATCTGTTGTGGACAGAAGCGCTGGTACGTATCACAACGTGTTTTGATCGAGGTCACGTGGGTTTGGCTTGAGGTCACGTGAGTTTAGGAAAACACACATGCTTAGCGAACACTTCCAGTGACCAGCAAGCCATCTGGGGCGATAGGTGGCTCCGATGATTATATTTTCGAAAGAACATGGTATCAGATCTAGCGCACGCCGCATAGCATATACAGCACAGTTAGGTGCTCGTCTCAATCGCAAATTAGAGCCGATCGGAAGCGTGGAACTTAATGTTCCGGATGTTGTGAAAAACCTGACTGCGGAACAGGGGTAGGGGTTCCTACTCCTCCAGAACGTCGAAAATCGTGACAGAGTTATTTCCGGAAAACGTCTTTTCCCTTTTACTTTCGTCGTGGGGGTAAACACAAAATAATTCATTGATTAAAATGGGACAGCTCTGACCGATTATTGGATTAAAAAAACACCCCGACAACTTACCCTTGATGATTCCAAGGTCAAAACTGTATGGTCCGGACAGCTGATTTCAATGTTGCAACTACAGGCTATTCTATTGATTCCTAGGTCAATCCCAAGTTCCAAAACAGACCAAAACTTGACCTGTAGAAAAGCTGTATTGAGCAGAGTGTCAGAGGGGGACACGACGGGCGCAGTGGCGTGGTGGTAAGACGTCGGCCTACTAATCGGGAGGTCGTGAGTTCGAATCCCGGTCGCTGCCGCCTGGTGGGTTAAGAGTGGAGATTTTTCCGATCTCCCAGGTCAACTTATGTGCAGACCTGCAAGTGACTTAACCCCCTTCGTGTGTACACGCAAGCACAAGACCAAGTGCGCACGGAAAAGATCCTGTAATCCATGTCAGAGTTCGGTGGGTTATAGAAACACGATAATACCCAGCATGCCTCCCCCGAAATCGGCGTATGCTGCCGGAATGGCGGGGTAAAAACGGCCATACACGTAAAAATCCACTCGTGCTAAAAACATGAGTGAACGTGGGAGTCTAAGCCCATGAACAAAGAAGAATCGAAGAAGAAGAAGAAGAAGAAGAGGGGGACAAGTGGGTCATTACACCCTCGTGGCCTTGAGACAAATCAGTTTCGCTGTTGACTCTTCCAAGCTACCACCGATCATCGGCTCCCCAGTGTATGTGTCTCTGTGGCGTTACTCGCGTTTGTCACCCCACAATTCTGATGCCAGACTGAGATTTCCTGTACATTTTGCGCGTCAGAGCGATTGACTAAAGCAAACCAGGTCATGTGATTACCACAAAACCAGCACAGATCGGCCCATGATGACCCCAACATAGCCCACCAGGTCAATTTTGGTCAGATCATGATGGCCGGCCCCCAAGAGCAATACAGCCCGGCCTCGAAGATCTGTGTGTGTGTGTGTGTGTGTGTGTGTGTGTGTGTGTGTGTGTGTGTGTGTGTGTGTGTGTGTGTGTGTGTGTCTGTCTGTCTGTGTCTGTGTGTCTGTGTGTATATGTGTGTGTGTGTGTTTGTGTGTGTCTGTGTGTGTATGTGTGTGTGTGTCTGTGTGTTTGCTTTTTTCTATATACGCCTCTACGTCAATTAAAGTCAGATCATGATGACCCCAAGAGCACCAATGGTCAGCCAATGATGACTTAAAACAGCCCATGAAGCATCTTCCACTAGGTCAATTTAAGTCTGATAATGCTGAACTCCAAGAACAGCACAGGTCACGCTGTGATGATCCCAAATAAGGCATCATGTCTCAAGACAAAAACAGGCACCGCAATGAACAAGATAACAGTGAAATTGTATTACAATCAATTGCAGCAAATAGATACAAATTACATATTTATAAAAATAAGACAAACCACTTCATGAAAAACATACACGACACGAATTGAGCTTAAATAATTAAAAACAAAACTGTTCCACAAAAGTGGTTTCTGAGTAGGGTACACAATGACGACCACAAAGTCACAAAGGGGCAACCAATGAGCGCCTCAAGGTAGAAAAAACTCCATTACTGACCCTTAACAAACACACAAACAAGAGAAGATTGATTAAACCTGATGTCAGAGGGCAACAACGGGGTCTTTACATCCAATGATGGCCACACACAAAAAAAGAAATAATAGTCAATAATAACCCAAGGTTACCGCAAACCGTATATCTCACCTCTAAAAACGACAGATTTATGAAGTCTGGTGCAAGAGGGGAAAACTGGGTCGGTACACCAGCTTGAAATTGAAACATATATGAACACGAATGGAAAGCAGAAAGCCAAAGATAAACCCCCAGGGTCAACACAAACCATATGTGAATTCCAGGGGGAAAAAAGATTTATCAACCCCAGAGTTGAAAAAAGTGGGTCGTTACACCCGCTTGACCTTGAGACAAATGCGTTTCGCCTTTGACTTTTCTAACCACCAGAGATCTCCATCTCCCAAATGTATGTTTGTCGGTGGGGCTACCGGCGTTTGTCATTTCTCAAGACCGATACCAAACTGCGATTTCTTGTGTGCTTTGTGATTCGGAATGATTGAACATACACACACAAAAAGAAATGACGGAGGTGTGCCTGTGCGGGAGTGTGTGTGTGTGTGTGTGTGTGTGTGTGTGTGTGTGTGTGTGTGTGTGTGTGTGTGTGTGTGCGCGCGTGTGTTTTTCTGAACGCATTTGTGTCTTGACAGGCTTGTCCGTGTGTGTGTGTGTGTGTGTGTGTGTGTGTGTGTGTGTGTGTTGATTTTGGTTTTGCTTTCATGCAACCCAAAACTTTTACTTAGTTATTTTTATCATAGTTGTATCTAAATTCAGAACAAATATCTCAAAACACTTTTTTTTTACCCAGCTAAACAAAAGATCAAGACAGTATCCTTCCATTAAAGGCATGAAACTTGCACCCTTTTTGGATCAAGGATTTTTATTTTATTTACACAGGGGTCACGTGACCACCGCTGAAACGAGGGAAGAATTAAAATCGACCCGACAAACACGTACGATACCAATTAAACATTCGACGAAAATTAAGAATGTGAGAGAACTCGGCAAATATTAGTAACCGAAAGAAAGTAAGATTAATGAGCTAAGCAGAACAAGTTATTACACCCCCGGTATAGGGGTGTGTATAGGTTTCGGTCGATGTGTTTGTGTGTCTGTGTTCGCATATAGATCTCAAGAATGAACGGACCGATCGTCACCAAACTTGGTGAACAGGTTCTATACATTCCGGAGACGGTCCTTACAAAAATTGGGACCAGTCAAACACACGGTTAGGGAGTTATTGGTGGATTAAGATTCTACAAGGAATTATAGAGGGACATATTCATGGTCAAAGGGAAATAACCTTCTCAGTTGGTGGCAGTGAGAATGGTTATTTCCCTTTGACCAACGGGGGTGTTTTTCCTACCTCGGAGGAATTTCTTGTTTTATACGGCTATCATATGTACGGCCAGTCAGACAAAGAGATTCACACACACACACAGACACACAGCCCCACATACACACACACACACACATACACACACACACACACACACGCACGCACGCACGCACGCACACACACACACACACACGCACACACACACACACACACACACACACACACACACACACACACACACACACACACACACACACACACACACACACACACACTGTCACTCTCACTTTCTCTCTCAATAAACAAAGCAGAAATAACGGGAGCGTTGTTTCTGGACTTTAAGAAAGCCTTTGACCTAGTAGATCACTCACTTCTACTGACAAAACTAAAGTGCTATTTAAAAGACGACTCCGCCTGTGCCTTTTTTGAATCGTATCTTTCACAACGGAAACAGTATGTATCCATTAACTGTAAAACTTCGTCAAACGAGATTGTCAGGAGTGGTGTCCCTCAAGGGTCTGTATTAGGACCTATCTTGTTCTGTATTTATATAAATGACTTACCCCTTCATGTGTCCGATGAAAAAGTTAGATGTGAGTTCTTCGCGGATGACTCTTCTGTTCACACCAGTCAAAAATCTTTGGAATCCGTCAACTCTTCTCTTCAAACAAGTGTGGATGAAATCACCGAGTGGTGCGTTTCTAATGCAATGATCATTCATCCGATTAAAACAAAGAGTATGGTGATAACCACGAGACAAAAACACCAGTTAAGTCCTTTACTATTACAACTGTCAGTTGGTTCAACTCAAGTGCAGCAAGTTAAGGAACATAGACTATTAGGTGTTACCATTGATCAAGAGTTGAAATGGCAAACTCATTTGAGTAATATTTGCAAAGTAGTATCAAAGAATTTGTACCTGTTATCAAAATTAAGGCATTACGCCGATTCTGAAGCACTCAAAATGTTCTATTACGCCCACATAATGCCTCATATAAACTTCGCTTCGACACTTTGGGATAACTGCAGTGATGTTCATTTAAAAAGACTCAATTCCCTGCATCGCCGAGCTGCAAAACTTATTCTGCATGATTTGAATAGGTCCACGGATGAAAAGCTAAAGCTCCTAAATTTCCTCCCCTTGAAAGATCAGTTGACGTTAAACAAGGCTGTGTTCATGTATACAATTCTAAATGACGACTGTCCTAAATATTTGCAATCACATTTCAAACATGCCACAAAAAGATATGGGTCCCAAAAAATCATCCCTCCTATACCTCGCATAGACCTCTACAAATCGAGCCTAGCCTTCTCGGGAGCTTTTCTCTGGAACTCCTTCCCCCAACAGATAAGAAATGCAACTTCAGTGAAATTGTTTAAGAGACAGTCCCGTTCACACATCATTCGTGAATGAAATGTCTTGTTCGATTGTTATTTTGTTGAACATTTTGTACTAGTGTTAACGGATGTGTAGCTCATCTGAGCAACTTAATTCTCAAAATGAAAGGCTTAACTATGTCAATGTAATTTTGTAATTTTTGAGTTCTCCTTATATAATTCCGTAACTGCATATAGTATTGCAATTCATACAATGTATTTCTATATCTTATATGATTGAATTTTTATTTGTTATGTTCGTCTGTCTTTATGTGTTGTATAAAGGACAGGTTGGAAGAATAGGCTTTGCCTAAAACCTTTATCCTTTTGTAATAAAGTTCTGAGTCTGAGTCTGAGTCTGAGTCTGAGTCTCTCTCTCTGTCACGTTTCATAGATCACAAAACTGAGGTGATTATGAACGGTCAATTACTGCTAACTGGCTATCCCCACCACGATCCACTCTCGCAGTCACAAAAAAAAATAGAATCAACAAAAGTGTAAATTTCAGACGCCTGTTTATATACGATCTCGCCACCTCCCTCGATACTTCACTTCAAGCCGGGAACAGTGGAGATATCAGGCGCCTCACTCAGTCGCTGAAGGTCCTCCCCGCAGATTACCAGAAAAGGTACGTAGTGTAAAAGGGAAGAACAGCGACAGCAACAGCAAAACACCAGAACACCAGGTTACAGCATACAGCAGGTGATGTTCCGGTTATAGCATACAGCAGGTGATGTTCCGGTTACAGCATACAGCAGGTGATGTTCCGGTTATAGCATACATCAGGTGATGTTCCGGTTACAGCATACAGCAGGTGATGTTCCGGTTACAGCATACAGCAGGTGATGTTCCGGTTATAGCATACATCAGGTGATGTTCCGGTTACAGCATACAGCAGGTGATGTTCCAGTTACAGCATACAGCAGCTCCAGCACCGATAAGTAGGCTGCAACAAAAAGCATCGGTGCACTAAACATTCCACGCAACCCTTCACACTCCACCTTTAAACATGTCACCCTTACATATTTCATAGAGCACGTGGCCCGCACAGCGAACTTTTAAAACAACAAATCAGCCATTTTCCTTCCTTCTCTCCATATCTGCAAAAACCATATACAGATTATACTTTTAGCGTCACAAAGAGCATATTATGCGCTATCCTGGAGAGAACAACAGAAAGTATTTCATTCCACAAACATTGACTCGTCAAACAGCGTTTAATAATGATTTATTACCTCAACAGCCTATGAATGTGTAGCTCTCCTTAAGCGAACCCGCTTCCTTGTATGGCTTTCGCCCGTCGACGAATTAGTTGCCACAACCCTTGTACTGAGTTTTCTTCTGCGTTGAAATCCTCCAACACGCAGTCACGAAACACCTGACGACCTCGTCGTCAGAAACATAATTTTGCAGCGAAAGGCGGTCACTCCTCCGTTGTCCTAAGAGCCCTACTGGACATGCAGAACTGGCACGTTGACATAAAAAATGTCACCACGTGTTGAAAAAACCGTCAACTCTTAGACGAGGAAACAACCTTATCGCCTCAAAGTAAATGCCGAATGGGGCGTTTCAATGTCCCAAAGCTCGTCGAAAACATCACATGACTCCAGCGACCAATCGCTATCGTCACAAGTCTATGCAGTTTTTAGTTGATTTTTGCCAAGCCAGCAAAAATCCCGCACGTGGAAACCCTGTACACAACATCACACCTCGCACCCAGCTTAGGCGTGGAGATATATAGGTTACACACTCCGAGTTCTGATTATCTTGCATATTTTCCCGAGGGTCGATTTTCAGGTATTACCGAGCCTTTGGCGAGGTAATAACTGAAAAGGCTCGGTAATACCTGAAAATCGACCCTCGGGAAAATATGCAAGATATTCAGGACGACTAGGTGTGTAAGCTACTTATCCCATTACTCCGACGTTTTCATTAAAAACACTTTCTTTTTCCACTAAAACTTGCCCGTGCCTGTTTTCAGCTTGCCAAAAGCCTCCGCAGTCGAAATTCATGTCAATGAATTAATGCGCAAAGCTAGTTCCCATTTGTCAGCATAATGGACGGCGTCATTCGACTTGTATGTGGACATTCAGTCATTCATATTGCTTATAAAAAGGTCTGCTATTTGCTTTTACATTTTGAAAGTCATTTTAAAATAACCCTGTGTATATTTGACATCGGCTTTCGTTATACTCAATTCGGCATACCGGGTTTATATTTGTACCAGAATTGCGCACGATAATGGCAGCGCAACAAATTCAGTTTGGGCCGTGCTGGTTTGATCGTTGACCCAAGTCAGTTCGCATGCAGTGTTACTGTTTGTCAGTCGGGGATAGAAATGTTGGCTGTCATCGCGCTGTTCTGTTTCGGTTTTCACACGTGGATCACTTACATATTCAGTCGTCGGGTTTAGGTGAGCCAAAGCTTCAATGCTTCGCCTGTTGTAGACGTTAAGCAATAAAGCTTGGAAGTTGTATGTCGGCACTGAGAGTCGGTCGCGGTACATCGCTTTCTACTTTGTCCCGGTCTTGAGTTTGAACACCTAAGGTTGGATACATCTAACACCTCACATCCTCTTCTCTTCCCCATATATCTTAACTGTATCTCCAACTTCTTTTCGTCTTCTTCTTTTCATTTTGATGCCACTCCCTCATTTGTCGCTGAACCCCGTAGTTGATTCGACTCGGATTCACACAAGCCCGTCTAGCAGACGACAGTTCGAACAGTCTTAAACAGCACGGTTGCAAGCAGATTCAGCTATCAATCGAAGCAATACACTTAAAGCCAAAGCAAATAACCAAATGAGAAAACATAACGTTTGATTTGACTTCACGGTAACTCTTCTGATTATTTTTTTGGCGTTGGAATGGATCTCAACGGGTTCCCAGCTACGACAACTTTTCCAGAGTTATGCACCGCAGGCATGCCTTCGACAATCGATGTCAGTTTCTGAGTTTTCGAACTACCATGGAGGTGACTGGGTTGTGTTTTGATTGCTCTCTCTCTCTCTCTCTCTCTCTCTCTCTCTCTCTCTCTCTCTCTCTCTCTCTCTCTCTCTCTCTCTCTCTCTCTCTCTCTCACGGTTCTGTGTA
>NC_090245.1:25893812-25937026 GCF_037325665.1 Littorina saxatilis | reverse complement strand
TTCAATGTCTGGATATTCTCATCCTATTGCGAGTCACTGGTGAAGAAAGATTATCTGGTGTTTTATTTATTTCACACGCTTTTTTGTTTATGTTAACAGTATGTGCGATTTGTTGAATTTCTACTGTATGTGTAAACAACTGCATTGTTTTGATTTCCTTGTGTCAGTCAAAACGATATGGTACAAATCACACCTCATCCAAATGAGATCATGAAAAACAATGGTTCAGAACTAAACTCTCGAATGATTTTTGGTTTTGTTAAGTATGTGTCTGTGATATGCATATTTTAACTATCATGATATTGTAACATGACTGGTAAACGTAAATGGTCATGTGGATTTACTCAACATAAGTGGCTGGCTGCGCAAATGTTTTGTCGAGCGCACACCAATTTCCTTGCGATTATATGGAAAGCGTTCCACGTACCTCAAAAGTCAATGTGTATATTTAAAGCAATCGTACATATCGTACATATTACTGCTTGTTGATTTTTGAGCTGAGAGATGAGGGCAACATGTGTCAAATCCATACAAGGATACTTAACCTTTGACTTTATATTCATGATACAGATGTGTACAGACGACCCACGTTGTAAATAGTTGATGGTTAAACGCTTCTTTTTGTCATTCTTCTTCTATTAGTCCTTCCTCCCAAACTTATATATTTTTGATTTGTGCCGAAATATTGTCTCTTATGGTACGCCAAAACAAAACGATTTGTGGTATGAATATTTATGGCGAAAATATTTTATTGTCACACTTCGCCGATGATACCAGTCTGTTTCTTGATGGTACAGAGCAATCATTTTGCGAAAGTATAAAAGTGTTTCAACATTGTGCGTCATTGTCAGGTCTGAGAATGAATTATGATAAAAAATTGTGGTTTGGTTAGGATCTTTACAGTTTTCCAAAAGAAGATTTCTGCCTAATATGAATTTTACCTGGAACCCGGATAATTTCAAAGCACTTGGTGTTATTTTTTCAGTAAATGTATCCGATGTGGTTTTTCTTAATCATAGAAATAAGTTAAAGGAAATTCAAAAACTTTTGAATTCATGGACCAGAAGGAACACCATTTGGTAAGATAACAGTCCTAAAACCCTTGGCAATTTCCAAATCGACACACTTGTTTACGAATTTACCTGATCCAGTTTATGATAGAGTTAAATAAGATTTTTTTCAAATATCTTTAGGATGGAAAAAGAGATAACATTAAAAGAATTACGGTCACCTAACCTTTTAAAGATGGAGGATTGAAGATGGTTGACGTGAAATGTTTTTTGTCATCTCTGACTCTAAAAATTGTTTGGTTAAAAAGGGTTGTTGGTCTTACTGGATTAATATCAAGATTATTGTTTAAAGGATGTCCATCTCTTATAACAATTACTATGAGAGGAGGAGAATTTGCAAACGTTTTGATGCAGAAAATGTATAACCCGTTTTGGACCGATGTATTTAAACATTATAAGAAATTATATGGACAATGTGACCTTTCAACCTTCAACGATTTTGTATCAGAATGTTTACATTATAATGTTAATATTCGCAGAGATAAAACGACAGTGTACATTAAAAATAGGATTGACAATGGAATTGTTCAGATTCAGAGCCCATTGTGTGGACATGTATTTGTCAAGGTAAGACACAATTTATTTACCAACAATTGACTGAACATGTTACGGTCACAAAATGTATTGAAAAATGGTTTGAATCTGTAAACTTTTATGTTTGTTAGATAAGAAGGTTATATTTGTCAACATATTTTTTAACAAAACAAAGGATACTTGTCTTAGATGGTCCCAGTACCGATTATTGTACAGAATTTTGCCGACAGAACGGTTTCTCTTTTTGGGTAAAATTGTGGATACGTCATTGTGTACATTTTGCGGTAGAAATGAAGAAACCCTTATACATATGTTTTGGGAGTGTGATAAATAAAGTGCAGACTTTTTGGATAGAATTTGTAAATTGGTTAAAGGCGAACTGCACCCATTGTGACAATATAACACTTTCCAAAGAACTGGTTCTATTTGGAGTGGCGAACAATGTAGTCACCGATACATTTTTTTTATGTGTGAGTAATTTGTGCCAAACACCACGTATATATTTCCAAAATGAACAAAAACATCCCTTATTTTCAGACTTTCAGTAGAAATTTTAAGCAAAGATTTATGTGTGAAAAGTATAACGCAGTTATGAATAATACACTAGATACATTTTACAAGGATTGGCGCTTGTATATGCATGTTTTGATGTAACCCTAAGTTTTTTTCCTTAACATATTCTTGATACTGCGACCACCAAGCCATGACCACCCCCCACCCCCCACCCCCAGTGTGTTGTAATTGTCCAAGTGTGTTCGGTTTTATGATTTTGTCCCCTTGTCTATGTGATGTCCTGTAATGTAAAACATATACATGTAAAAAAAAAAGAATAAAAAACTCCACAAAAAGAGAATACAAAAAAAAAAAATACAAAAAATAAAAGAAGATCCCGAGAAGCAACAACAAAGCCACTTTTTTTTAAATGTATTAACAGATTTAATTTTCTGGGTAGATAACATAAGCACAAAATACATTTTAAAAAAAAGGCTTGGCAATATGACGTTGTAACTCTGCTTGTAGCCTATGTTGTACGTGCTGCCCTCAATGATTCACCGGTTTCTGTGGCATCCATACACTGATTTATCATACCTTTTACACTTTCACAGTTGTTGTTGTCGTTGTTATCTTACAATTATGTACGACTTTGTGTTATCTGACTTCATGAGGTCATAGTTTTCGCACAGCTTACGCAAACACAATTTTTTTTCTGAGGTTTGAGTATTGTGAAGTCTTAGTTTAAACAGAAAACCTGCTCTTTAATTAAGTATATATAAACCGTGATCCTGTTATACACACAATAAAAAACGGCAACATTAAAGAGAACGTCTCCGGTTCAATTATAGACGTATGGTCTTCAACGGTAGTGAGGAAATACCGCTGTAGTGCTAATCTACCCTGTTATATAGTGCTATATGTTTTATGTAAAATCAATGTCTTGTTTGTACTATTGTTATGTACCACGCCTGAATTTCTCTATGAGATAATAAAGTATTCTTATTCTTATTCTTATTCTTATTCTTATCTGTATGACTTCGTGCTGTTAAGTATGTCTATATATTTAGTCTCATACTAGGCTGTTTTGAATCTTTTCAAATGCATTGTATTATGAAATGGATTGTAAGAAAGGACATTTCTTTGTGTTTAGATCTATATAGCTGCTTTATTCACATAAATTATATGTATAATTACGAAGACGTCGACGAAGTGTACTGTGTGTTATTAAAGCTGTGCTGTTTGGATTAAAGTGTGTTTTAATCTGTTACTCCTGACATGTTACTCCTGTTGGTTTTTGGCTTGCATTACCCCGGAAACGGTATACGTTTAAGAACATTGGCTTATTGCTTTTTTGTTTTGATTTCAGATGTAGTAGATTTTGGCATTCGAAGCCGCTCTACATTTAAATGCCCTTTTATACTGCATATACGCTTCGCGCTCTTGCCCTTCACCGTTGTTTGTTTGTATGATTACAACTTGTTCTTGAACTTATTGTTTGTCTAATTGCCAATGTCTTGAACTTATGTTTTGGCTGGAAAATGAATAACCGTTCTGCGAACTCCCTTTTATTAAAGCTTGTCAGCTTTTCATGGATACAGTTTTGTTGAATTCATATGCGTATGGACGTGTCTGTTGTATGTGTTTATATGTATATGTTTGAGTGTGTACACTCTTAAAAAAAAGAGTTAAGGATCGGTTGAAAAAACGGATCTAATTATTAAAAATTCCAAAAAAATTAAACATCGACATAATAATTAAAATTAATGTGTTTGAATTAACAAATGAACAATGAGTCTTGACCTAGAATTTTGTTTGGCAGGCAGAGTTATTTCCTTTTGTGGGACTTCTCAAAAGCTTCTGCATTTTGGAAGAAAAAGGGTGTTTTTTTATAGCCCCATGAAATTTGCGGAACGCATGCCAGGTTGCAAAAGGTTGTGATGCACGTGCTACAACAGGGTCCTGGCTATGAACATCGCTCACCAGCTTGTGTTTAAAGGTTGACACGCTGACACAATTATGCACAGTAGCAACATGCCCCCACGAAGAAAACTGAGCGATTTGGATAGAGGAAGGGCAATAGGATGGCTACACGATGGTGTTGCTGCCAGGCAAGTGGCCCAGAGGCTTGTAGTGGCTCCCTCTGTCATCATCAGACTAAAACAGAGATTCCACGCAACTGGAAGAGTGCAGGAGCGACAACGTTCTGGTCGGCCCAGAGTCACCACACAAAGAGAGGGTCGCTTCATTCAGAGGCAGGCCATGCAACAAAGAATGGATACGGCAAACAACATTAGGCAACGCCTACAAGCTACCACCAACACTGTTGTTAGTGATCAGACGATCCAAAACCGCTTACACAACTTTGGCTTGCGTGCAAGGCGTCCAGTCCGAGGAACAACCCTGACTGCTAATCACCGAGCAGCTCGCCGAGCCTGGTGCACTCAACATGTGAGGTGGTAACGTCAGCAGTGGGCTCAGGTGTTGTTTACAGATGACTCCCGCTTTTGCTTGGAACCTGATGATGGTCGCATCCGAGTGTGGAGGCGTCGCGGAGAGCGCTTTGCAGAAGGCGCTGTTCTGGAACGACAGCGTTTTGGCGGAGGCTCTGTGATGGTCTGGGGAGGGATCAGCACACGTCTAAGGACACCTCTGTACCATGTAGTGGGCAATTTGACCGGTGTCCGCTACCAGAATGAGATCCTGCAACCCTGGTCGTTCCAGCCCTCCAAGCGATCGGCCCTCGTGCGATTCTTCAGGATGACAACGCACCTCCCCATCGCTCTGCAGCTGTAAACACCTTCATCCAGCAGGCCAGGATCAACAGGATGCTGTGGCCAGCCAACAGCCCGGACCTGAACCCCATAGAGCACATGTGGGACGAGCTTTGTCGTCAGGTACAGCAACATCACCCTCCTCCTGCCAATTTGGGTCAACTGCTGCAATGGCTCCAGCAGGAGTGGAATGGAGTTCCCAGCAACCTGATCCACTCCATTCGCCAACGATGTGTTGAATGCCTGGCACACAACGGAGGGCACACGCGTTATTGACACTGATTCACATTGTTGTGAATTACATTTTCGAGGGTTGTCACGTTTGACACACTCTAGCTAAATTGTCGCTGCCGCGTTCGATCTTTGCTTTGTTTGTCATTACTCCTTGAAAAATGAAAGAATTCGGTCCTGTCTGTTTTGTGTGGCGTGCTTGTTAAAAAGTGATCCTTAACTTTTTTTGAAGAAAGTATGTCTGTGTGTGTGTGTGTGTGTGTGTTGTGTGTGTGTGTGTGTGTGTGTGTGTGTGTGTGTGTGTGTGTGAGTGTGTGTTTGCGTATGTACAACGTGCGTGCATACTTGCGTGCGTGCGAGAGAGTTTCTGTCTGTCCGTGATTTTGTATGTGTTTTGTGTGTGTGTGTGTGTGTGTGTGTGTGTGTGTGTGTGTGTGTGTGAGTGTGTGTGTGTGTGTGTGTGTGTGTGTGTGTGTGTGTGTAGGTGTTTATACGTAATGGTGTGTGTGTATGTATGTCTGTCTGTCTGTTATAGGTGTTAATCTGGATGTCTGTATAACATCCAGCAAAAGATAGCGCAGAGCGTGTTTTACTTGCTACCAAATTTAGTCTAATAAGTAATCATAAAAAAGGTCATCACTTAAAGCCATGTTATTTTTCCTGTAAAGTGTGTATAATTCAGAATGATTTGTTATTGGGTAATGATCTGAGAGACGTTAGAACAAAATAGTCTCTATCCTCTCTCTTTCAGTCTCTGAATTCAGAATGTGACTCTATTTAAATGGTACTTATTGCATGTCTCAACATCGATGTTCTCGTCCCACGCGCTTCATTCATAGTCTCACCTTATTTTTTTTTCTTTATTTTTTTCTTTTCTTTTTCTATTTGATTAATTTTTTTTCTCTGTAAATCCTCCTGTTTTGATTAAGTTCCCCATACCCCCCTCCTTCATTTTGTTCTCCGGGTTAATAATTGTGTTGTCCACCATCATGAAAACTTGTGTAACTTAGCATTGTTATAGTCATGTCAAATAAGCATCTGCTTGAGTTCGTGTCATAGCTGCATTTTTGTCAATTGTTTCATGTCATGTATTTTGAATAAAATTGTGTTTAAACCAAATGGTGCGTTAAACCTGAATACCCTGAAGTGAGCTATATTTGTAAGTGCATGGAAATTAAAGCTACGAGACGATGTGACGAAACTTGTGCATATTCCAACGGAAGTTTACTCTAAGGGTTCTGCCTATTGTTTCTTTGAGAATTGAAAAAAAAAGTGTGTCATGAGTAGACAAAAAAGTGTTTGCTGTAAATGACCACACAAACGTTAGATTCTCTTGATATTTCGTACCAAAAGCATGACAACATGTACCAAATCGCATACCAAATTTCACGCCGTTTTGACATAAATTATCTGAACAAATCAGCTAAATTTGTGCGCTTCTTAGCACCCCCAAACATCATTAATCGTTACACCAACATATTTTTTTTACGAGAGCCACCTCTATTCTCTTTTCTCACAAAAATGTATCACGATACATTGAAAACTAATATAACATTAATACTGTCAACATTTGAAGTGATTTTTTTCTAGGTTCTTCCGCGTTTGACGTTGTTAATTCTCACAAGTAAATTTGGAAATGTCTGCTTAGGCGACGGAGGCGCACAGGCCAAACAATCGTAAAATACACCTGCAAACCGTGCCGCCGTTTCCGTTCGCAGATTTCTCAAATTCACGTGCAGCCCTTCGCAAAATGTCCTCTGTGAACTGTGTTCAAAGCAAGAATCCATTTAGTTTGATAATGCGCATGTGGCACAACATTGTGTGTACTATCTTTTGGCGTATATGTCTGTGTCTGTATGTGGGTAGCTTACTGTCTCTGCCTGTGCATGTTGCTGCGTCTACGTCTATTTATGGGCGCGTTTTGTTTGTTTGTTTACTTGTTCTTTTCTTTTCTTTTTTTGTTACTTTGTGTGGTTGTATGAACATGTCGATTTGTATCTGTGTCTGAGTGTTTATGTCTGTGCGTGCTACGTACATTGATCTAACGTGGTTGCGTGTGAGTACGTAATACTACAAATAGACAGCCCGGATGTTTCCAAAACAAGCGCAGGAAGTCCAGCCACACTATCATTTGGTACACCCTGTTTGACAGTACTCTCTATTCGACATTGAGAGTTTCCGGAAAGTAAGGTAGGCCTATTGACGTGTGAGACTTGTTGGTTGAAAGAAGGGAAAATTATTAACAGACGATGTATTGATTGAATGCGGGATTTCCGTTCTGTGAGACATGTGACGTCAGAGTCGGACAAAAACACATACTCAGGCGGATTGCCGAGACTACAGAGTGCATGTGTGTGTGTTTTCAATCATAACCAAGTCGCGTGAAGCGATATAAAAACATTTAGTCAATCAGTCAGTATCAAACTCAAAGATTAACCCCAGAAACCAGTCATCGCCGAGACAACATTAAGTTAGTCTCGGCAAACCATACCCGAAAACCAAGACGGGTCACGCTCGTCTCCGGGAAGCATTCAAACGTGTACATATTGAACCAATTTTCTTTGATTCTGAGCTAATTTTTTAGAACCAACATTACATAATTATCTATACATTTTTGAATTCAGGAGAGAATGAGGAATACGTTGGAGTCATTTTTTAATCTGTTTCTCCTGGAAAGGTAGGGGCGACCACACCCAACCAGGCGCGTCCACAGGTGGCGGATAGTGGGGCGGCCTTCAGATAAATTCGATTTTAATGACAACTTTAATGAGCAAACTTATTAACTAATATTTTTAAGCTTCCGAGCTGAAATGCAATCCCATAGTCCAGACTTCGTCGAAGATTGCTTAACCAAGATTTCAATCAATTTGGTTGAAAAATGAGGGCGTGACAGTGCCGCCTTAACTTTCACAAAAAGCCGGATATGACGTCATCATCGACATTTATCGAACAGATAAAACAAAAGGCAAAGGCCATCGTACCACAAACTCTCACTTAAAGTTTCATGAAGATCAGTCCAGTAGTTTTCTTGTTATCGCTCTATACACACAGACACACACATAGACACACACACAGACACACACCCACATACACCCACACACACACACACACACACACACACACACACACACACACACATACCAGAGAGAGAGAGAGAGAGAGAGAGAGAGAGAGAGAGAGAGAGAGAGAGAGAGAGAGAGAGAGAGAGAGAGAGAGAGAGAGAGAAAGAGAGAGAGAGAGAGAGAGAGAGAGAGAGACTGACACTGACACTGACACTGACACAGTTTAATTGAATATGGGCCTACAGCCCCTATCAATGGGGGGGGGGGGGGGTACACATGAATCACAGGACAAAATAGAAAACATGATATTTAAACGTATGCAAAATACACAGTGGTTTGTTCCAACCTTTCCTCTATCAATAATCATGCACATCAATGCTGTCTAATATATACATACAACCGAACAATAAATACAGCAAGAACAAAACCTTCAGCGACAAATAATCCTCATTAGTATTTAACATTGACAATCTTAGCAATGAATGATCTAAAGACAGAAGCAATGTGGCTTGGTATAAATAAATTTTCTGCTGACCGACCATGTAATATTATTTGGAAAAAACAAATCAAAATCTTAGGAATTCATTTCAACAACTCTGTCCCAGCCTCCAACATAGAAGAAAACTGGGAACCTAAACTACATAAAGTAAATTCATTAATAGCAACATGGTCGAAAAGAAACCTAAGTATAATGGGGAAAATTTGTATAGTCAAAACATTAATGTTGTCACAGTTTACTTACGCACTGCAATCTCTGTGCCACAGAAAACTTCCTCAATAAGCTAAATTCATCTCTATTCCGATTTATCTGGAAGAAAAAATATTCAAACAAAAGAGCTTATGAAAAAGTTAATAGAAAAGTAATGTGCCAAGAGACAAATCTTGGAGGTCTGAAAATAATTAATGTCAAAGATGTACAAACATCATTTCTAATTTCATGGATTATGAGGCTGCTGGACGGAAGTAACGCAAAGTGGCAACAGATTCCATTAGCATCTTTTTTTAAATCTGGGCGAACGCTTATGCTGTCTGCGCTCAAATGTGAGTGCAGAAAATTTTAAAGGGCTAGGTGCCATAAAGCAATATTTCTGGAAACAAGCTTTTATCACCTGGCTAAACAATAAACACAAGATCAAAGAAATAAGCAGTAATGAACAGCAGATAAGTGTACGCAATCAAACCTTATGGAATAATACAAATATAAGGTACAGGAAGCAAACGCTATACATGAATGACTGGATAAAGGCTAAAATATGCGTTGTTAAAGATGTTTTTAACGATAACGACATGTGCTCTTTTGAGGAAATATGTGAACGAACTGGATATAAACAGTCTCGCCTATTTGAATATAATGCAATACAGACTGCCATTAAAGCTCTATTATTGCGTGATACGGGTCAGGCCCGTTCTGATCATATGCCATTTATACAATTATCTCCACGCCAAATTCGCCTAAAGATGTTAAATTATGAGATAAAGGAGCCAAGCTCAGCTGGATTTTGGTCGAACAAATTAAATATTACATTAGAAGATAAACACTGAAAATTAGCTAACGAATGCTCGACAGAAACCCGTCTTCGTCTATTGCATTGGACAATTTTACACAATATATATCCCACCAATATTTTGCTACATAAGATGGGAATTCGTCAAACAAATCTTTGTCAGTATTGTAACGAAACCGACTTCATCGAGCACTTTTTTTGGCAGTGTAGAGCAGTGCAACCCATATGGCAGGAATGTCAAGGGTACATATTTAAATGTACAGGCAAAAATATAAAGTTAAGCTGCGAAGAGGCTCTTTTTGGGTATTTCACACGTGATATCCCCAGAGAGAAAACCTTCATAATTAATCACCTTATATTGATATCGAAAATGTGCATAAGCCAGTTTAAGTACGGAAATCCAAAAACTATCATGAAGATCTTATTTCAGAACCAAGCTCGAGTTCGAAATTTCTAGTAAAATTGAACTGTGTATAAGAATATAGATAACTAGTAGTATTGTGCTGTTAATGTAAAGTTATTTATATATGCGCTGTATGATGCTGTGCTGAAAACTAGTACTGTAATTGGTAATTTGTAAATTCTCGCCTTTGTCTATCGAGCGTTGGATTAATTAACCTGTTATATATTGTCCCGCTGAAAATGTATTATATAACAGAATTATGGGAACAACCACAACAACACACACACACACACACACACACACACACACACACACACACACACACACACACACACACACACACACACACACACACACGCACATACACGCAGACATTAGTTAAATTGTTGTTGAATTAAAAAGTAATCTAATGGAAATGTAACCTGTAATGTAAAAGAAAACAAAATTAAAATTTCATTAAAAAAAAGACCAATGAAGAAGGATATGCTCACCGCCCAAAAAGAAAGAAAAAAAAAAAAAAAAGAAAAAGACGAAAGAGGCAAAAAAGATGGGTTGAAGCAGCCTTGCATGCAACTGAGGTCGAAAAAAAAAAAAAAAAAAAAAAAAAAAACATTGACAATCTTAACTGAAATGCAAAAAGCAAAAACTTTGCTAAATCTACAATTGTTTCTGTGTCTTGTTTCTTAAACATGGTAATCATACTGCCCGTCTGATCACCAACACTTACAAACTGTGCTAAATACTTTATTCTTAACTCACAATATGTTTGGCATTAAAAAAAATGGATTTCGGTCTCTAATTTATCTTCACAAAAGGGGCAACACTTGTACATGTTTTCTGTTGAATTTTGGTAGCGATATCTGTGGATATTTATCTGTGAAACACCCATTCTAAATTGAGCGATGACATTTCTGTACACATCTTTCCATAAGATGTCCACATAACGTTCTTTTTCAAAACAGGCTTTATATTTTCCATACAGTGATAGGCGCTCACTCGAGTCCAAATGATTACGCCAATCATGATAGAAGGAACTGCAGAGCCTCTCCTTCAGTTCTGCAAAAAACACCCTCTCGTTTCCACATCCAAACATCCAAACTTGGTAAAATCCATTTTCACACAAAACTGCCTTTACACGCGTTACCCATGTGATACCACCTTTTTCGTGGAGGTTGAACAACATTTTGTATGCCTTCTTTGAATAAAAATTGTCTGGCTGTCTCAATAACCGTAACCAATATATATATATATACTAGATGAATACCCGCTTCGCCGGGTACGGCTTCGCCGGGAAGAAGTCGGACCGAAAACCCGGCTGCGCCGGGGACCCGGCTTCGCCGGGTGTACGCCGGCTTTGCCGGCGCACCGCACGAAGGAAGGGAGATAAACGCGCAAAACACTGGAGAAGAGTAAAAATAGTATAACGGAAATATGGATTGAGCGTTGTCGACAGTGACCTTCTAAAAATAGAAACGGGAATATGGATTGACGCCACACGAAGGAAGGGAGATACACGCTGAAAACACTGGAGAAGATAGGAAGAGTTACTGGGAATGAATCCAGAGAAAAACCAAAATCGGTTCAGCGCTGCGCGCAGAGAGCACGTGTTGAAATATCTCATCGAGCAGGTTGTGTCCGGGGTCTACCTGAATATGCCCACCAAATTTGAAACAGATCCATCGATAACCTTGGGCGTGCATCGCGGACACACACACACACACACACACACACACACACACACACACACACACACACACACACACACACACACACACACACACACACAGACACAAGTCGTATATATATATATATATATATATATATATAGAGAGAGAGAGAGAGAGAGAGAGATAGAGAAAGTTAGAGAGAGAGTTAGAGAGAGAGGGGAGAGAGAGAGAGAGAGAGAGAGAGAGAGAGAGAGAGAGCAAGACAGGGGATGTGAGAGGGAAAGAGAGAGAGAGAGAGAGAGAGACAGACAGACAGACAGACAGACAGACATACAGACAGACAGACAGACAGACAGACAGACAGACAGACAAACAAACAGACAGAGACAGAAGGAGAGACAGGTGTCACTGAAGCCCTCGAATTTAAAACCAACCGATTTGAAAACTGCACGTTGTCACAAGGGACAGGAGAAAACCGTGAACACCACGAAAAAAGGGAGGCAACCAAGTCATCTTTGACTGTGAAAGAAGCTCTTCAATCGTTCTGGATTCTGTCCCGATTCCACGCATACCAAGTTTTCCCAGCATGCTAAGTAAACATGGAAACTAGCTGGTAATGAAGAAAAGAAACAAGTCGCGTAAGGCAAATATACAACATTTAGTCAAGCTGTCGAACTCACAGAATGAAACTGCATTTTTTCACCCAGATCGTTTAGCATCGTCAGTCCCCCGCTCGTGGCAAAGGCAGTGAATTTGACAAGCCAGAATAGTGCGGTAGTGGTTGCGCTGAGCAGGAATGCCGTGTGCTGACAAAACCGAGTAAGTCCACTGACGCTACTTCCGAGAAAATGTCTCAAAAGTGATGATTATCTAGATCAAACCATCGAGATAAAAAGATAAATAGCATTAATTTTCGTTTAAAACCCGATTTTCATAATAATCTGATGGATGGTTTTGGTTTTGTTGGGCATTTTGTGAAGAAGAAATCAATGCGCATCTTTTGTGTTAATTTCTACTTTTTAAAGTGCTTAGATAAGCAGATATGAACAGGTAAGTCCACAACCAAAAACAACTTTTTAAGTGTGCATGAATGTTTTGACAAAACCAAGTAAGTCTGATGGAAAATAAGAATTCGTTTATGATTTAAGAATGTTTTTCTTACATGCTATCATTATTTAATTGTATAAGTTAGTTCTAGCGCTAAAACAAGACTTCCGATATATTTTAAAGTAAATCCGGCTGGTCACACAAAAATAAATTCTTTGAAAAACACTCGCTCATTATGGAGGACACCTATGATGTTCTCTAGCGGTAAGTGATTAAACGATAAGGTGTTTGTACTGTGTGTAAAAGCCTGACAATGTCTGTGGCCAGAAACTGATGGTTTACGTTAAGGGGAGGTGTCCTTTAATTTAGGGTTTTGAGTTTAAACATGCTAAATATCCCGGTTTGAGGCAGAAAAATATCAACTCATAATAGATGGACGTTATGTACAGTTCGTTACAGAGTGGAAGCAATATAGCCACTTTTTTCACTAATGACTTTTTTTCTATTACCCAAGTTAGAAGGTTTTCTTTTCGCCTGTTGTCTTTCTTCTTCTTTGGTGTTTTTTTGGTCAAATGTAAAAGCACATTGCAACTCAAGTAATATTTTAGGGAGAAATAGAGAAATGTTTGTTGTTGTTATCTTTTTTGTGTGTCTTGTTTTTTGCTTTTTGTTGTTGTGGTTATTTGTTTGTCTTTTTCTGTAAAATGTATTTTGCGGGTGCTTTTGGTTTAAGCAATGTTTTATTAAATCAGACATGGTACAACAATACAACGATAAACAATAGGGACACGAACTCAAGCGAACACTTATATTACGCGCCCTACGTAGTTACAAATTAACAAAAATATGATGTCGGACAAACACTACTTATAAAATATGGAACTATCTAGGTCAACAGCATAGTCGAAGCAAACCAAAAAGAACAGAAATAGGCTAGCAGGATGAACACCACAAAATGTCCAAAATGCCCAAAATGCCCAAAGTCGAAAGATGTAGTACAAACAGGGGAGTAAAACGGAACAGCCGTTTGTGTGTGCCTGTGTCAGTTGCCGACTGACACAAACTTTCGCATTCGGCTTTTCTTATCTCGTAATTCCACACTAAATACCCCACTTCCCCTCTGAAGTATTGATGTACAACCCATGGCACTAACATTCATGTAGTCGTTTATAACTGAGGTTGAAAAATTCGCTTCATGATCGACGAGACAAGTATAAATGCCATTCACCCAAACTGAAAACTTCGCTGCTGTCTGCTCGCGATTAGCTGTTCTCTTCTCCTCCCCTTGTTGCATCCTAGTTCTTCAGTTGTTTCTAGTTTTCCGTTTATGTTGTGTTTTGGTCTTCTTCATAAGTAGTCTTGTTCAAAATTAAAAAAACCTCAAACTTCTTTTAGTTGCATACGAATGAACTAATAAAACGGTGTTTAACAGCGGTGTTGTCAAATCGAGTTTTTGAGTCACTTGAGAAAAAGTGACTCTATGTAATCGGTCAGTGTTAGTCTGTCCGGCCGGTGTAACACGAGAAAATTACTCCCACGAGATTTTTACTCCGGAGTAAACATTTCGTACGAAAAAGTTACTCCCTTTACGAAAAAAGCACTCCCCCATTGCACGAGAAAATTACTCCCCAAGACAGGTGAGTTCCGATAAAACATTTCGTACAAAAATGTTACTCCCTTGACGAATAAATAACGAATAAATTACTTCACCCCAACACGAGCAATTTAACCTCCCATGCCAGGTGTACGAAATATTTACTCCCTTGTCCCCTGTTAGTCTTGGTGGTGGAAGGGGTGGAAGGAGGGTAGCGCGACATTCGTGTGCGCGAGATCACTTATTGGCAGTATCCCTTCGCCCGCATCCCATTTTTGCGTACGAGATTTTTACTGGAAGTAAAAAAAAATGGGGAGTAAAAATTTCGTGGAGGGAGTAATTTTGTCGTGCCTTGGGGAGTTCTTTTCTCGTACGAAAAGTGTACTCGGAGTAAGAATTTCGTACGAAATATTTACTCCGGAGTAAATTTTTCGTGGAGTAAAAATTTCGTGTTACACCGGCCGTCCGGCCGGCCGGCCGTCCGTAGACACCACCTTAACGTTGGACTTTTCTCGGAAACTATCAAAGCGATCGGGCTCATATTTTGTTTAGTCGTGACCTCCAATGACCTCTACACTTTAACGATGGTTTCGTTGACCTTTGACCTTTTTCAAGGTCACAGGTCAGCGTCAAAGGAAAAATTAGACATTTTATATCTTTTCTCGGAAACTATCAAAGCGATCGGGCTCATATTTTGTTTAGTCGTGACCTCCAATGACCTCTACACTTTAACGATGGTTTCGTTGACCTTTGACCTTTTTCAAGGTCACAGGTCAGCGTCAAAGGAAAAATTAGACATTTTATATCTTTGACAAAGTTCATCGGATGTGATTGAAACTTTGTAGGATTATTCTTTACATCAAAGTATTTACATCTGTAGCCTTTTACGAACGTTATCAGAAAAACAAGGGAGATAACTAGCCTTTTCTGTTCGGCAACACACAACTTAACGTTGGGCTTTTCTCGGAAACTATAAAAGTGACCGGGCTCAAATTTTATGTGAACGTGACTCATTGTGTTGTGAATAGCAATTTCTTCCTGTCCATCTGATGCCTCATATAATATTCAGAACTGCGAAAGTGACTCGATCGAGCGTTTGCTCTTCTTGTTTTCCAAAGTCAGTGTGGCACCTGCCCAAAACTAATGCGCATAAGAAACGGCGTCTGCTATCAAACCCTGAAATCGACGCAAAACCTGTCATTTTGTAAGTTTGGAACAACAATTCAAGGTCAGAACAGCTATATAATCGCTATTGTGTTTTCAGCGTCGCAATAGGGTCCGATATTTAGACTGGAACAAGTATAATGCGACTCGTCTTCGACTCGTCGGCATTATACTTGTCTCGTCTAAATATCGGACCCTATTGCTACGCTGAAAACACAATAGCTGTTAATCATAACGAAGCAGTTCCGCTCATGGCACAGCTGAAGCAACCATGAGTCTTTTTTGTCGCAAATAAAGACATTAACAGTCAAGAATCCCACAGATGACTACACATACCTTTAGTGTTGCCAGCCAAACAAAATATTATGCGGTTTGTCAGTTCGTATCTCCCGCAAAAGTGCGGACAAAAAGTCCCGTTATCACGTGTACGGCATGCCAAAATGGAACCAAGAAGGATATTTTGCGATTTTCTTACGTACTCAAACACATTTTCTTGATATGAACTAATACCAAACATGGAAAGACTTCTCTCTTTCGTCAAGACTAATAGACATCCATGCACGCCTATTTTGAGCCAAACGGCATTCCATACCTGCTGACAGAGCGTGGGTGAGGGTTTTTGGGTTGGATGAGGCTGATTGAGAATAGGAGAGGAAGAGGGGGGGGGGGGAGGGAGGGGTGTGTGGGTAGGGATGGACACAAATGGGATACACAACCTAGTATTTGCAACAAAACCGTCACCTAAAGGCAAGATGTTCTTATTACGGCCGTGGTTGAAAAACCAATACAATCAGCAGCGCCGCTGAAAGGATTCCTGAGGGCCCATTCACCAATCAAAAGGGCTCTGTTGTCCATTTTCGTCCCTTGTCAGTAATTATCGTTCGCGCCTGCAGGATTGTAGTGTTACTCCCACTAATAGTAAGCTAGCCAGCCGGCGGAGAGACCGACATACATTAATATATCAGGGCTGCCCACGAACACCAAAGCTAGAGGGTCCCAACTTCAATTTGTCATGGGTCTTTGGACACCCTAATTACCCCCCCCCCCCCCCCCCGTGGAACTTTAGTGGGTCCGAAAAATACCAGGTTCATATTCTTGCTTATGGAAGGCACATTCCTCGCTCACACATAATGTCACAGTAAAGCACGCATGCACGCACGCACATACGCGCACGCACACGCACACACACAAACACGCGCACGCATGCACACACACACACACACACGCACGCACGCACGCACGCACGCACACACGAACGCACACACACACACACACACACACACACACACACACACTTACCCCTGACAAATAACGTCAATCGACACTTCTCATAGTCTCAAGGCAGCGACTGTTTCTTACACGTACTGATCAACTTAACTTGAGTGATTCGATCACTGCGCGGTATCTTTCATGTAAGCTTTGACCGCTCTACGATACTTAATATATCCCTTCTATCGGAAGAACAGTAGGCTGTGAGACATGAACCACGCGTGATTGAAGGTTACAGTTTGGTGGTCCTGCCTCCAAGGTTTTCCTCTCGCGAGCAATTGTGATGTGATTAGGTGGGTGTTTTATTTGTCACGTCCCTCCTTTTATGTAGTCTCCAGGGTGACCCCAAAAATGCAACCCTTAAAAATGCTAATAACGTCTATATTCCTAGACAGAATCACTTCATATTTGATTCATATTTGATGTACGTAACCTTCAGCTTATGCAGTCCACAACTCTGCAAGTTTTTAGATCAAATGGGCCCAGTTTTGTGAATTTAAAAAAAAGTTTCGATTTCGGGAATCGAGTCAACAGTGCGAGGTTTGGAATTGAGCGGTAGTCATACTTTTCTGATTAAACCCTCTTGACTTTTACCTTTTGAATTATCTGAATGTCTGAGTATATATATATATATATATATATATATATATATATATATATATATAAAAAAAACACACACTCCCTCCCCTCTAGATCATCGGTGATGTGATGACAGCAGTTACAGTTAGTGTCAGGGCAATCTCTAGAAAAGATTGCGTTCGTGTCACTGACACGTTCGGAAGGGTAGTTTGAAACACTTTTCTCACCCAGTCACATTATTCTGACACCGGACCAACCAGTCCTAGCACTAACCCCATAATGCCAGACGCCAGGCGGAGCAGCCACCAGATTGCCAATTTTAAAGTCTTAGGTATAACCCGGCCGGGGTTCGAACCCAAGACTTCCCGATCACGGGGCGGACGCCTTACCACTACGCCAACCGTGCCGGTTGTGTATGCGTCATTGCACACGTGTGACTTTACAGGCAAACATTTTCATAGTTGCTGTTCACGACCATTCCATAAAACTAGTTACTTGACTGTAGGTAACATGGTCCGATTTTTGCCTTCTCTCCAAAAAGTGTTTCAAACTACCCTTCCGAACGTGTCAGTGACACGAACGCAATCTTGTCTAGAGATTGCCCTGACCCTAACTGTAACTGCTGTCATCACATCACCGATGATCTAGAGGGGAGGGAGTGGTTTTTACATTTATTCAAGTTTTGACTAAATGTTTTAACATAGAGGGGGAATCGAGACGAGGGTCGTGGTGTATGTGTGTCTGTGTGTGTGTGTGTGTGTGTGTGTGTGTGTGTGCGTGTGTGTGTATAGCAATTGAGAGTAAACTACTGGACCGATCTTTATGAAATGTGACATGAGAGTTTCTGGGTATGATATCCCCGGACGTTTTTTTCATTTTTTCGATAAATGTCTTTGATGACGTCATATCCGGCTTTTTGTAAAAGTTGAGGCGGCACTGTCACACCCTCATTTTTCAATCAAATTGATTGAAATTTTGGCCAAACAATCTTCGACGAAGGCCGGACTTCGGTATTGCATTTCAGCTTGGTGGCTTAAAAATTGATTAAAGACTTTGGTCATTAAAAATCTAAAAATTGTTAAATATATATTTTTTTATAAAACGATCCAAATTTACGTTAATCGTATTCTTCATCATTTTCTGATTCCAAAAACATATAAATATGTTATATTCGGATTAAAAACAAGGTCTGAAAATTAAAAATATAAAAACTATTATCAAAATCAAATTTCCGAAATCGATTTAAAAACAATTTCATCTTATTCCTTGTCAGTTCCGGATTCCAAAAACATATAGATATGATATGTTTGGATTAAAAACACGCTCAGAAAGTTAAAACGAAGAGAGGTACAGAAAAGCGTGCTATGCAGAACAGCGAAACCACTACCGCGCTGAACAGGCTCGTCAGTTTCACTCCGTTTTGCACAAGCGGCGGACTACGGTCATTGTGAAAAAATGCAGTGCATTCAGTTTCATTCTGTGAGTTCCACAGCTTGACTAAATGTAGTAATTTCGCCTTACGCGACTTGTTTTTTTTATATACTCAAACATTCAGATAATTCAAAAGGTAAAAGTCAAGAGGGTTTAATCAGAAAAGTATGACTACCGCTCAATTCCAAACCTCGCACTGTTGACTCGATTCACGAAATCGAATCTTTTTTACATTTAGTCAAGTTTTGACTAAATGTTTTAACGTAGAGGGGGGAATCGAGACGAGGGTCGTGGTGTATGTGTGTGTGTCTGTCTGTCTGTCTGTTTGAATTCACAAAACTGGGCCCATTTGATCTAGAAACGTGCAGAGTTGTGGACTGCATAAGCTGAAGGTTACGTACATCAAATATGAAGTGATTCTGTCTAGAAATATAGACGTTACTAGCATTTTTAAGGGTTGCATTTTTGGGGTCACCCTGGAGACTACATAAAAGGAGGGACGTGACAAATAAAACACCCACCTAATCACATCACACTTTCTCGCAAGAGGAAAACCTTGGAGGCAGGATCACCAAATTGAAACCTTCAATCACCCGTGGTTCACGCCTCACAGCCTACTGTTCTTCCGGTAGTATCGTAGAGCGGTCAAAGCTTACATAAAAGACACCGCGCAGTGATCGAATCACTCAAGTTCAGTTGATCAGTACGTGTAAGAAACAGTCGCTGCCTTGAGACTATGAGAACTGTCGATTGACGTTATTTGTCAGGGGTAAGAGTGTGTGTGTGTGTGTGTGTGTGTGTGTGTGTGTGTGTGTGTGTGTGTGTGTGTGTGCGTGTGTGTGTGTGTGTGTGTGTGTGTGTGTGTGTGTGTGTGTGTGTGTGTGTGTGTGTGTGCGTGTGTGTGTGCATGCGTGCGCGTGTTTGTGTGTGTGCGTGTGCGTGCGCGTATGTGCGTGCGTGCATGCGTGCTTTACTGTGACATTATGTGTGAGCGATGAATGTGCCTTCCACAAGCAAGAATATGAACCTGGTATTTTTCGGACCCGCTAAAGTTCCACGGGGGGGAGTTATTAGGGTGTCCAAAGACCCATGACAAATTGAAGTTGGGACCCTCTAGCTTTGGTGTTCGTGGGCAGCCCTGATATATTAATGTATGTCGGTCTCTCCGCCGGCTGGCTGGTTAACAGGCTAGCTTACTATTAGTTCTTGTCCAAGAGCGCAACTATGCCATAAATCCGGTCGTCGACCTAGAAACTGCAGAAGCGCATCTCTTCAACACCCTGGGGATTTTGCAGAAGGTTTGCTGATCGAGGAGCGAATATATGGGGCGTCATGTTCCAGTGGGAGTAACACTACAATCCTGCAGGCGCGAAAGATAATTACTGAGAGGGGACGAAAATCGACAACAGAGCCCTTTTGATTGGTGAATGGGCCCTCAGGAATCCTTTCAGCGGCGCAGCTGATTGTATTGGATTTCCAACCACGGCCGTAATAAGAACATCTTGCTTTTAGGTGACGGTTTTGTTGCAAATACTTGGTTGTGTGTCCAATTTGTGTCCATCCCTTGCCACGTCACCCCCCCCCCCCCTCCTTCCTCTCCTATTCTCAATCAGCCTCATCCAACCCCAAACGCCTCTCCCACGCTCTGCCAGCAGGTGTGGTATGCCGTTTGGCTCAAAACAAGCGTGCGTGGATGTCTATTAGTCTTGACGAAAGAGAGAATTTTTTCCATCTTTGGTAGTTCATGTCAAGAAATTGTGTTTGATTACGTATGACAATCGCAAAACATTCTTTTTGGTTCCTAGCATGCCGAACACGTGATCACGGGACATGTTGACTGCACTTTTGCAGGAAATGCGAACTGCATAACGTTTTGTTTGGCTGGCTACACTAAAGATATGTGTAGTCATCTGTGGGATTCTTAGGTACATTTGTTGACTGTTTATGTCGTTATTTGCGACAACAAAAAGACTCATGGTTGCTTCAGCTGTGCCTTGAGCGGACCTGCATCGTCAAGATACAGTTATAGGGTAGATCGTTCACCCAACATCTTCGGTTGATATCATGGCCCCAAAATTTCTGTTTTGGTTTTCGGACAACAGGTCTTGTTATTTTGAAGTTTTTGTTTTTTGTTTTTGTTTATTGTGATGACGCGCTATACTAGGTGTTGTTATTTTACACATGCAAAGCAACCGGTTAAAAACAGGCTTTGATAGAGACAATGAGGGGCAAATAGTAGTTATAAGATAACGCACTTGAGATTTCACGGACTGCCACCAATATCCGATATACTCATCAGACAAATAATCGCTTTACACACAGGGGATCTAGGCTTTTGATTGTTGGTCTTTTTTTGTCCGAGAGGAGGGAAGGTCTTATCCCAGCCTGACCAGATCTGAGATGGACAATCGATTTGGAAGGACTTACAAACTGAAAAGACTGTGCCTTTTGGCATCTCAGGGTTATAAATCGCCATTCCCAAGGCATGTAGGATTCTGCTTCAATTTGTCGGAAGAAGAACGTCAGTTTTTTTGTGACTGGAACTCAGCAGATGTGTCCAGGGAAAGACTAAACAGGAGCGTTGAAGGGTGGGTGGGTTGTTGGGGTAGGGGGGGGGGGGGTATAAAGGAGCACTTACGTGTCCTTGTGAAAAGACTTACGGTGTGACTGCGTGTTGGTGTCCGCGGTTACGTCTTCACTTTGAGTGAGTGATCAGATGGAACTGATAGCGCTAGCATGCAGGGAAGAGAGCTAGCATGCAGGGAAGAGAGCTAGCATGCAGGGAAGAGAGCTAGCATGCAGGGAAGAGAGCTAGCATGCAGGGAAGAGAGCTAAGCATGCAGGGAAGAGAGCTAGCATGCAGGGAAGAGAGCTAAGCATGCAGGGAAGAGAGCTAGCATGCAGGAAAGAGAGCTAAGCATGCAGGGAAGAGAGCTAAGCATGCAGGGAAGAGAGCTTGCACGCAGGGAAGAGAGCTAGCATGCAGGGAAGAGAGCTAAGCATGCAGCGAAGAGAGCTAAGCATGCAGAGAAGAGAGTTAAGCATGCAGAGAAGAGAGCTAGCATGCAGGGAAGAGAGCTAGCATGCAGGTAAGAGAGCGAGCATGCAGGGAAGAGAGCTAAGCATGCAGGGAAGAGAGCTAAGCATGCAGATAAGAGAGCTAGCATGTAGGGAAGAGAGCTAGCATGCAGGTAAGAGAGCTAGCATGCAGGGAAGAGAGCTAAGCATGCAGGGAAGAGAGCTACGCATGCAGGGAAGAGAGCTAAGCATGCAGGGAAGAGAGCTAGCATGCAGGGAAGAGAGCTAAGCATGCAGGGAAGAGAGCTAGCATGCAGGGAAGAGAGCTAGCATGCAGGGAAGAGAGCTAGCATGCAGGGAAGAGAGCTAGCATGCAGGGAAGAGAGCTAGCATGCGGGGAAGAGAGCTAGCATGCAGGGAAGAGAGCTAGCATGCAGGGAAGAGAGCTAGCACGCAGAGAAGAGAGCTAGCATGCAGGGAAGAGAACTAGCATGCAGGGAAGAGAGCTAGCATGCAGGGAAGAGAGCTAGCATGCAGGGAAGAGAGCTATCATGCGGGGAAAAGAGTCAGCATGCAAGGAAGAGTGTGAGTGGGTGATCAGATGGAACTGATAGCGCTAGCATGCAGGGAAGAGAGTCAGTATGCATGGAAGAGTCTGACAGAGAAGACGAACTAATGCGCGGAGATGATGAGAGAGCGGAGCAATTCCAATTTACATTTTCCCCAGATTGATTGACATGGCCGCTTCAATTTTTTGTTCAGTGTTTAGAAGGAATTAATGCAGCTAGCATGCATGGACGACTGTAACAGAGAAGACGAACTAATGCGATAAGATGAAGAAAACGGGGTATTTAGCATGTTTAAATTCAAAATCCTAAATTAAAGGACCACTCCGCTTCACGTAAACCATCAGTTTCTGGCCACAGACATTGTCAGGCTTTTACACACAGTACAAACACCCTTTCCTTTAAACACTTACCGCTAGAGAACATCATATGTGTCCTCCATAATGAGCGAGTGTTTTTCAAAAAAATTATTTGTGTGTGACCAGCCGGATTTACTTTAAAAGATATCGGAAGTCTCGTTTTAGCGCTAGAACTAACTTATACAATCTAAATAATGATAACATGTGAGACAAACATTTTTAAATCATAAAAGAATTCTTATTTTCCATCAAGACAAGATCAGAACAATTCAAAGTTTTGAAAGTTTGAAAAAAGGGAGCCCCGCAGCGTGACTTGCAAGGTCGTGTTTGCCCAAGCAGACGAATTTTCTTCATGTCGCCAGTTTCTTTGAACGGTCAACCGCCACCGCTCAGTTCGTGCCACACGCAGTCATTTGTTGCATTTTAAATTCAAAAGAACACAATGACGTGCTAGTGCAGATACAGCGAGTCGAATTGAAACCACAAACTGACGAATTAATTCATCACGTATGTGAAAAGGGGAACGTGGGTCACACGGCTCAGCGGTTGAATAAACCACGAGAACTGGTGTGTGGTTTACGCATGCTAAATAGCCATTCAAACGAACTGTGTCATTTAATGATATAAAATGCTAGTGCAAGTGTGTTCCATAAGGTTAGATTTGCTTTTTCGTGAAAGATTCCATCGTTCTGTGAACCTCGTTTGAGGCGGAGTGAGGCTTTAAGCAACCCCTTGCATAAGTATGTTGATTTTCTTTTTCAAATAGTATGCAGGAACAGCATGTCTATTTAGCGTAACTCGAGTTTCTCATTTGCATATCAAGTCAGATATAGTGCGATATGTCAATCATTTGTGAAATGAGGTGGCAGATGGCTTGATCTGAATTTTTAATGCATACACACGAACTGTTTGCCGGAATAACTGGAGCACTGGAATCAGTAGAAACGACAATGTCGTTATTCAGCACATTTCTAAGTACATATTGTACTCATAAATCTCAAAAATAGTGACGTCCAAAGGGGACACATCTCTCGGTGTATGCGGAGGCTTAACTTGCATCTAAAGGCCCCCAGTGGGGGTAGTTGAAGGCGTTACACTTGAGGGCAATGACGTTACACTTGAGGGCGATAACTTTACACTTAAGGGTGATGACTTCACACTTAACTTGAGGGCGAGGACTTCACACTTAAGGGCGATGACTTTACACTTAAGGGCGATAACTTCACACTTAAGGGCGATGACTTCACACTTGAGGGCGATGACTTTACACTTGAGGGTGATTACTTTACACTTGAAGGCGATGACTTCACACTTGAGTGCGATGACTTTACACTTGAGGGCGATGATTTTACACTTGAGGGCGATTTCTTTCTTTATTTGGTGTTTAACGTCGTTTTCAACCACGAAGGTTATATCGCGACGGACTTGAGGGCGATGACTTCACACTAAAGGGCGATGACTTCACACTTGAGGGCGATGACTTTACACTTGAGGGCGATGACTTCACACTTGAGGGCGATGGCTTTACACTTGAGGGCGATGACTCCACACTTGAGGGCGATGACTTCACACTAAAGGGCGATGACTTCACACTTGATGGCGATGACTTTACACTTGAGGGCGATGACTTTACACTTGAGGGCGATGACTTTACACTTGAGGGTGATGACTTTACACTTGAGGGCGATGACTTCACACTTGAGAGCGATGACTTTACACTTGAGGGCGATGACTTCACACTTGAGGGCGATGACTTTACACTTGAGGGCGATGACTTCACACTTGAGGGCGATGACTTCACACAGACAGACAGACAGACAGACAAACAGACAGACAGACAGACAGACAGGCAGACAGACAGACAGACAGAAAGACAAAAAGACAGACACACAGGCAGACATACAGGCAGACAGACAGACAAACCGACGCCTGCTATCCACGGAAATAAACTGCCATCTCGATTGACCAAAAGCCATGTTTGGATCACAGATCCAATTAACGTATAATGTCTTATTGTCTTTGTGATATAAAAACAAAAATTCATTTGTTTATTTTTTTCATGTGTGCGTGTGACTAAATGTGAAAGGAAAAAGTACTTAGGTGTGACTATAAGCAGCAAGAGTACACAAGTCTCTTGTTGTATTAAGTATTCCATTGCGAAATTTGAGCATTGTAGGGAAAATATGTATTGTGAAAACGTTTTTAATTTCACAATTTGTGTATATTATGCAAGCGTTTGTATTACCTGACTGTGTTTTGAATGAAGTCAATACCTTTTTGTTTAGATTTTTGTGGCGAAAAAGAGATTGTAATCGGAAGGCCTTTGAAAAGGTGAAAAGAAGCGTTTTATGTTTTGAAATTGAAAAAGGTGGTTTAAAAATGATCGATATTAGGCAAATGCAAATTTCTTTTTTATTACAATGGGTTTCACAACTGACTACATCAAATGAAAATGATAATCGGAGTTTCACTCCAAAGATGATGTATTTGCGTTTTGGAAAGCACTTTGAATGTTTCTTATCGAATGTAAACAGTGCAAGATTTAAAGGGTTAGACCTAGTGAAATCACACTTTTGGAAAGCAGTATTAAAATATTGGCTGGATAATAACCACTACGATCGTGGGACAGTCGGGCCGACTTTATTATGGAATAATGCATGCATAACGTATAGTGGCAAAGTTTTATTTTTTGAAAGTTGGATACAACGAGGTGTATTGGTATTAACTGACATTGTACGTTCGGGAGACATATTATCATATCAAGACATATGTGATTTGATTGGATATTCGCCAAACCGAATTCTTGAATATAATGTTGTAAAAGCTGCTGTGTCATTATTTATGAGGAAAAATGTTGTAAATATGACTGATGATGTTTGTATTACCTTACCACTGTTTAACGGCAAAAATGTGTTAAGTGCCAGAGATTATAGGAAAAAGATTATTAATATGAAAACAGATGTACCATGTTCCGGAGGATTTTGGAAGAGAATGTTTAATGTAGAAATTGATGAACGATCTTGGATAGTTGCCTATCAGTCAACACAAGAGACTAGACTAAGAGTTTTACACTGGAAAATTATGCACAACATTTATCCGACCAACATTCTCCTGTGTAAAATGAAAGTAACGGAAACTAATAAATGTAATTACTGTTGTGATGTAACTGATTTCATTGAACACTTCTTTTTTGAATGCCCGGTTGTATACAAATTCTGGAAGTTTATTGAAGAATTTATTTTTCGTACTTTTGAAATTAAGATTGTTTTGAAAGTTAGTGATGTTTTATTTGGTATGCATTTTGTAATGGTGAAAAAGGCAACTATGTATAAATTGAACCACATTATCTTAATCGGAAAGATGTGCGTTAGTATATATAAAAAAAACAAATTCGTTTTTACCGTTGGAAAGTATTTTTAAGGCAGGGATTTAATGGACCAGCAAATTAGATGGACCAGCAGCAAAAAAGATGGACCAGCAGCAAAAAAGATGGGTTTCAACAGCAAATTAGCTGCGATAAATAAATACGCAACTACACCAAGGCCTACAAAAGGGATTCACCCAGACACAAGGACTGTGATTGATTCTCTGTTCAGAGATGGTGTGAGAAAACCAAGGGCGATTCTGGTAGCACTGCGCAATAGGGACTTTGCAAACTTGCCTTCGAAAGCCCAGCTCAAAAATTACCTTGTCGGTCTGAGAATGAAAGAATGTGGAAAGCATACAATTTCCCTGGGTGAACTTGCAGCATGGGCTGATTCTCGCACAGCTGTGCCTGATGATGACGATGTAACTTTCGTTTGTGGTTTTGAGTGTTCGTATGACCAGAAAGAGGCTTTTTTCAGGGTGTGCATGACAACCAAGCGTCTGCTGAAACTTGGTGCTGATGCTGCGAATGTCCATGCAGACGCAACGTATAAGTTGATATGGCAGGGTTTCCCTGTACTTATCTTGGGGTACAGTGATGCTAACCGCATGTTTCACCCTCTAGGTCTTGCGGTTACAAAGAATGAAACGATGTTAAAGAAATCTGCTTGGCTGTTCAATTCATCTATTCTGCTGTTGAATTCATCCAATTTGCTGCTTCACATTCGCTGCTCACTCCTTCCTATTTGCTGCTGAAACCATCTATTTTGCTGGTAAAAAAATTGTATGCGTATTTTTAATAGGCAGTTATAGATAAGAAGCATTTTTGTGTGAGTGTTCGAAGAACAAAACGTTAAAAAAAGTTAGCTTGTTGTACTCGATAAGTTGTATTTAATTCATTGTATGAGATATTGTTAATTGTTGTTATTTATTTGAATTAAAAAAAAAGTATTCCATTATTTTATTGTGTAAAACATTCCATCTCACACCGCAGACATTAATATGTAAAGCGCGAAGAGCACAGTTACTTGTGGTTCGCGCTATATAAGCTCTCAAAATAATGATAATAATAATTATGTTTTTTCAGAAAATGAAGCTGATTTAAAAAACAAAACAAATTCATTCCAGAAAGTAAGAATAACAGCAATGTGGAGCCTAACTATCTGATCGCTAGAACCCGTATCATTGCCAAAAAGTGCTGTGTGATTCTGCCTGAACTATTTATCGATCTAACATGTGCTTGAAAAGATCCTAAAATAATGTCTCTCAAGGGTTGGTCTTTGCCTATAGATTGACGGTCTTAGTTGCCATGTGAGAGCTTGGAATTGTTAAGACACATTTAAGAAGGGTGAAAGAGACACGGACAAAAGTGAAGTAGAACCGTCTTGGAGATAGGCTTTAACGTTACACGCATTTAAACCCTGGCGCTTGCGAGGTGGAGACAAAGAGAGAGAGAGAGAGAGAGAGAGAGAGAGAGAGAGAGAGAGAGAGAGAGAGAGAGAGAGAGACAGACAGACAGACAGACAGACAGACAGACAGAGAGAGAGAGGGAGAGGGAGACACACACACACACACACACAGAAAAAGAGAGAGAGAGACAGACAGACAGACAGACAGACAGACAGGCAGATGTGCGCGCGCTCGTGTGTGTGTGTGTATGTGTGTGTGTGTGTGTGTGTGTTTGTTTTCAGATTGACTTGTATTGGAATACAGACGATATCTGCAGTGTACTTTTCTCTGAATCGCTTAAACACACACACACACACACACACACACACACACACACACACACACACACACACACACACACACACACACACACACACTCACATAATATATATACACACACTAACACATACACACGCACACAAACACAAACACACAGACCCCCTCCCACACACACACACAACTCACACACACACACCCCCCCTACACACACACACAAAGACACACAGACACACACACACACATCCCCGTACAGACAAGTACCAGCGACCAGAGGCAAATCTTTTCCCTCTCCCTTTGGAGCATTACTCACTCACACAAAAAAAGACATTAATCAGGATGAAAACAATACTTATACAGAATATAATTTGAAAACAAAAACGATTCTCAGATTTCTCCAAATATGATCATTCACAATTCAAACAAGTCGCGTGAAGCGATATACAAACATTTAGTCAATCTGTGGGCGTTAAACTAAAAGATCAACACCAAAAACCAGTCATCGCCGAGACTACATTCAGATAGTCTAGGGTAAACTTCCCCGAAGACCGAGACAGGTCACGCACGTCTCCGCGAAGCATGCGAACATTATACTCGACCTATTTTCTTTACTTCTGATTGCGTTTTTCAAGTAAACATATTGTATCTATATATTTTTGAAAATGAGGAATATAGTGCCATGATTGTTTAATCTGTAAATGAAAAATCGTTTTTAATGACAACTTTAATGAATAAACTAATTAAATAAATGCCATTTTTTTTATTTATCAGTGTAAGTATGCAAAAGCTGTTCCTACAATGGCTGCATTTAAAAGAGATCTGAGAAAAAGGTATTTGGTAGAAGAATATTTAAGTAAAATTAATTTTACATATAATAAATTTCTCCTGGAGTGGTATGTTGCACCACATTTTGAAGTAATCCCACACTTTGAAGTAAATTACTTCAAAGTGTGGGGATGTGCCCCACACTTTGAAGTAAACCCATTTTTTACTTCAAAGTGTGGAGGGATCTTCCCACACTTTGAAGTAAACTCAGTTTTTACTTCAAAGTGTGGGGGGATCTTCCCACACTTTGAAGTAACTTACTTCAAAGCGTGGGACTTTTGCATCGCCTGTTTGAGCCTGATGATTTTGTCAAAAAAAATGGCAAAGTCTTTTGGATGAGTGAACAGAGAGAATTGGCGTAGTGGGGAAATTTGGCGGGGAATTGCCGCAGTGGGGGACACTAGGCGGGGAACTGTTGTAGTGGGAACATTTGGCGGGGAATTGTCGCAGTAGGGGTCACTAGGCGAGGAATTGTCGCAGTGGAGGACTCTAGGCGGGAAATTGTCGCAGTGGGGACATTTTCCAGGGAGAATTGGCGTAGTGGGGAACTTTGGCGGGGAATTGTCGCAGCGGGGGACACTAGGCGGGGAATTGTCGTAGTGGGGACATTTGGCGGGGAATTGTCACATTGGGGGACACTAGGCGAGGAATTGTCGCAGTGGGTCAGTTTGGCGGGGAATTGTCGCAGTGGGGACATTTTCCAGGGAGAATTGGCGTAATGGGGACATTTGGCGGGGAATTGTCGTAGTGGGGCCGTTTGGCGGGGAATTGTCGCAGTGGTGACATTTTCCAGGGAGAATTGGCGTAGTGGGGACATTTGGTGGGGAATTGTCGCAGTGGGGGACACTAGGCGGGGAATTGTCATAGTGGGGACATTTAGCGGGGAATTATCGCATTGGGGGACATTTGGTGGGGAATTGTCGCAGTGGGTCAATTTGGCGGGGAATTGTCGTAGTAGGGATATTTTCCAGGGAGAATTGGCGTAATGGGGACATTTGGAGGGGAATTGTCGTAGTGGGGCCGTTTGGCGGGGAATTGTCGCAGTGGGGACATTTTCCAGGGAGTTTGGCGTAGTGGGGACATTTGGCGGGGAATTGTCGCAGTGGGGGACACTATGCGGGGAATTGTCGTAGTGGGGACATTTGGCGGGGAATTGTCGCAGTGGGGAACACTGGGCGGGGAATTGTCGTAGTGGGGACATTTGGCGACGAATCGTCGTAGATGGGCTGTTTGGCGGGGAATTGTCGCAGTGGAGGCCATTTTGCGGGGAAATGTCGTAGTGGGGACATTTTGGTACGGTGGGAATTATCGTAGCTGGGACATCTGGCGGGGAGTTGTCGCAGATGGAATATTTGGCGAGAAATTATCGCAGTTGCGGACATTTGGCGGGAAATTGTGACAGTGGGGACATTTTGTGGAGAAATGTTGTAGGGGGGGCTTTTTACAGTGAGCCCATGCTTGTAAAATCGTGCCGAATTAGCCCAATTGTTCCCAGATAGTCTCCGCATGACCCAACATGTTTTAAAATCGTCACCACGAGTTTTCGTCACACTCAACAATGGGACATTGCTTAAAGCCTGATAACAAACATCACTATGTTTCTTGGCTCGCTCACTTTTTCTGTTCACTCATCCAAAAGACTTTGCCATTTTTTTTGACAAAATCATCAGGCTCAAACAGGCGATGCAAAAGTCCCACGCTTTGAAGTAAGTTACTTCAAAGTGTGGGAAGATCCCCCCACACTTTGAAGTAAAACCTGAGTTTACTTCAAAGTGTGGGAAGATCCCCCCACACTTTGAAGTAAAAAATGGGTTTACTTCAAAGTGTGGGGCACATCCCCACACTTTGGAGTAATTTACTTCAAAGTGTGGGATTACTTCAAAGTGTGGTGCAACAGTGATACCCATTTAAACCTCTGATATTGTCAAATGATTGATTGTTTTTCTGATTGAGCTTGTAAGGATGAAATTTGATTTTGGAGTTAATAGGAGGTTAAAGATGTTTTTCATTTTAGACTTGGACATAAACATTGTCTGTTTATTTTGCAGCAGCTTAACGGAGAACAGGACTTGGTGGTATGAGTAGTTTTACAAAATAATCAAATAGAAACATAAACAAGTCGCGTAAGGCGAAATTACTACATTTAGTCAAGCTGTGGAACTCACAGAATGAAACTGAATGCACTGCATTTTTTCACAATGACCGTAGTCCGCCGCTAGTGCAAAAGGCAGTGAAAGTGACGAGCCTGTTTAGCGCGGTAGCGGTTGCGCTGTGCTGCATAGCACGCTTTACTGTACCTCTCTTCGTTTTAACTTTCTGAGCGTGTTTTTAATCCAAACATATCATATCTATATGTTTTTGGAATCAGGAACCGACAAGGAATAAGATGAACATGTTTGTAAAACGATTTTGGAAATTTAATTTTAATAATAATTTTTATATTTTTAATTTTCAGAGCTTGTTTTTAATCCACATATAACATATTTATATTTTTTTGGAATCAGAACATAATGAAGAATAAAACAAAAGCAATTTTAGATCGTTTTATAAACAAATAATGAAATCTTTATGAAATTTGACATGAGAGTTCCTGGGTATGAAATCCCCGAACGTTTTTTTTCATTTTTTTGATAAATGTCTTTGATGACGTCATATCCGGCTTTTCGTGAAAGTTGAGGCGGCACTGTCACGCCCTCATTTTTCAACCAAATTGGTTGAAATTTTGGTCAAGTAATCTTCGACGAAGCCCGGACTTCGGTATTGCATTTCAGCTTGGTGGCTTAAAAATAATTAATGACTTTGGTCATTAAAAATCTGAAAATTGTAAAAAAAATATTTGTTTAATAAAACGATCCAAATTTACGTTTATCTTATTCTCCATCATTTGCTGATTTCAAAAACATATAAATATGTTATATTCGGATTAAAAACAAGCTCTGAAAATTAAATATATAAAAATTATTATCAAACTTAAATTGTCCAAATCAATTTAAAATCACTTTCATCTTATGCCTTGTCGGTTCCTGATTCCAAAAACATATAGATATGATATGTTTGGATTAAAAACACGCTCAGAAAGTTAAAACAAAGAGAGGTACAGAAAAGCGTGCTATCCTTCTTAGCGCAACTGCTACCCCGCTCTTCTTGTCAATTTCACTGCCTTTGCCATGAGCGGTGGACTGACGATGCTACGAGTATACGGTCTTGCTGAAAAATGGCAGCTACTTGACTAAATATTGTATTTTCGCCTTACGCGACTTGTTTTTTGTTTTGTTTGTTCTTTCTTTGAAGATGCATATAGCATAGTTTTGTATGTCTGATGTTATTTGATGTTGCTGTCGGATGTTGTTGTCGTGTACCAAAAATAATTTCAAATAAAAAAATAAAAAAATGATAATAATAATAATGTTTATGCTTTTGAGCTGAATTGCAATACCAAAGTCCGGACTGAGTCAAAAATTGCTTGACCAAAATTTCATTCAATTTGGTTAAAAAATGAGGGCGTGACAGTGCCACCTCAACAATCACAAAAAGCCGGATATGACGTCATCAAAGACCTTTATCGAAAAATGTATGGGGATATTGTACCCTGGAACCTTCATGTCAATTTTCATGAAGATCGGTCCAGAAGTTTTAATCTGAATCGCTCTACACACACACACACACACACACACACACACCCACACACACACACACACACACACACACACACATATATATATACACCACGACCCTCATCTAGATTCCCCGTCTATCTTAAAACATTTAGTCAAAACTTAACTAAATGTAAAAACAGACCTCTGATTTATTAACAGAAATGGATGCCATTACCTTGTTAGTTAAAACGTTCTCCGCCTGTAACGTTATCCAATCTATTAAGCGCTGCGTTGATCATCAGAACTACGACACCGTGGGTGTTTTGAGATTCGGTTTGGCCAACTAGTCTATATTTGTGATGAAGCTTTCTTGCCATGAAAGAATATGATACCTGGGTATGTTGATATATATTTTAGTGGATTATTTTGTGTCCTTTTTTGTCAATGTCTGAGGACGTTATATTTGTAAATCATTCGTGATGTCTTGTGGAAGTTCTGTAATATTCACGATGGCAAAAGAAACGCACGTAAATTGTATGTAAACACAAACTTCATGGACTTGAAATGAAAAGAAAATCTCGATACTAGGATGTTGTGCATGCGTTGCTTTAGCACGGCAATCTGGTCAGTGTCGCGACTGCGATGATCTAGGTCTCACATGAGCTTCTATTCACAGGGACCCCAAACCTTCATGGGTACTACTTCCAGCACGTGCAACATGCGAAAAAGCAGCTTTTGGTGTTCGGAGTACTCAGGCAAGCTAGTCCGCACTCACCACATTTTTTACATCATTCATTCCCGCGACACAAACGCGATGCCCAAACTATCAACTGAACAGCTCCAACAGGCGATCGGGAGACTTGATGCTGGGCAGTCAGTGGCAGCACATTGTGAGGGCGTTCGGAGTTAATGTTACCACTGTCCATCGCATGCAGGAACGATTTCATGCCAGAAACAGCACCCGCGACTTGCCAAACAGTGGCAGGCCCCAAGTAACAACAGCCTGTAAAGATCGCCATCGTGTTGATCATTACCAGTGAGATGCACTCGAAACTGCCTCCAAGAACAGCCCGTAACACAATCGGCGTGCACGGACAACCCGTCAGTGCCAGAGCTGTGTGCCGACGCCTGAGTCAATCGGCGTTCTGCTCGACGTCCAGTCCTGACATCTCACCATCGCCTGGGTCGTCTGGGCTGGGCCCAGCAGCATGCCCACTGGCGCCATCGGGTCTGACACAACATGCTGTCATCCGAATGAACCTTTCGGTATGCTTTCTGTGCCCGTTAAATCGTTTCCTTGTCCAAAAGAATGAATTCAACATGAAAGTCATGGATAACCCAATACAACTGCAGCAGCTGCGTTTTTTTTTTGTGCCTCTGATATTACAGGAAAGCAATCCAGATCTTTGTATCTGACATTTGTTAAATGCCAATAAATGGAAAATGCCCTCCAAGAGTGTTGTGACTGTCTGCATGCCTGCCTGTAAGAACAGAATAGCTCTCACATGCTACACACTCCTACGATTAACAGTTAATGAATTGTAAATCTAAGATAAAACTAATGAAGTTAACAAGATTTGTAGCCCATGTTATGATTTTAGTATGTTAGCGTTACATCTATATGAAGTCTTATATCGCGCGCGTATCTCCAGACTCGGACTCAAGGCGCTGGGATCTGTATTTATGCCGTGTGAGATGGAATTTTTTACACAATACATCACGCATTCACATCGACCAGCAGATCGCAGCCATTTCGGCGCATATCCTACTTTTCACGGCCTACTATTCCAAGTCACACGGGTATTTTGGTGGACATTTTTTTATCTATGCCTATACAATTTTGCCAGGAAAGACCCTTTTGTCAATCGTGGGATCTTTAACGTGCACACCCCAATGTAGTGTACACGAAGGGACCTCGGTTTTTCGTCTCATCCGAAAGACTAGCATTTGAACCCACCACCTAGGTTAGGAAAGGGGGGAGAAATTTGCTAACGCCCTGACCCAGGGTCGAACTCGCAACCTCTCGCTTCCGAGGCAAGTGCGTTACCACTCGGCCACCCACATCTAGTTTCTTTATTGGTATGTATATGTATGTAATACATGCTTTTGTTTTGTTTCGTGTTTTTACAAAAGATGCATGGCATAATGGTATTGCCAATTTATTTTGGCTGTATATTATCGTTTTCCGCTTAATGTATACATATTATCTGTCTGATTTCTTACCTGATTTTGTTAAACTTATTTTTTTTCTTTTTGTTTGCATGTATGGAAGTGTATATTGCCTATTTAATTTGGTTGTATAGTATTGTTGTATTTGTCCGCTCAATTTGTGTATACATATAATATTAACTGTCTGATTTGTTACCTTTTTTGTTAAAGTTATATCTTTGTTTCAAAGCCCTCTGGGCCCAAAACAATAAAATACTTGACTTGACTTGACTTGACTTGATTAAATTCATGTCGCTTGTTCCTTTGAAATCTATTTAAATAGCTCTGCTTTATTATTGTGCTTGGCTGATTTCTTCCTTAACCTTGCATTATATTTGTCATGTTCTTTCCAAGATTGTTAGTGTTTGTTCGTTGTGTAGCTTTGAATTTCATCTAGACATAGTTTATTTTCATATTATGTGTGTTTCTGTTCTGTTGCATCATTATTAACATTCTAAGGGCCAAACTGACTTGGCTATTCAACTGTCTTAGTGTACAATACTTGAAAGAAAATGTCGCTCTTCTTGGCAGAACAATTGTGTTAAATCTGAATAAACAAACAAACAAGATTGGTAGGTTATTTGCAGTAAAATCAGAACTGTCATCTTAAGCTGCAGTCAAGATTTAGTCTTAGACTTGTATAATTAAGTATGTGTACACGGGCAAATGTGACCCTGACGAGTTCACTGGCATGATAACCAACCGCTTGATAACACTAGTGCTAATAATTCACTATCAAAAAAGTATTTTTACTCCTGTGTCACTTACGTGACAATGCCACGCACAGCAACACATTTTTCTTCAAATAATCCGCCACCACACAAACAGGAAGTTCACATCTGTATACTATATCATTCTGTCTTGAGGTACGCAAAGAAACATTAAAATATGAAATAAATCTGCCGATTTGTTATATCAGAAATATTCGGGAGGAGTTGTTTTTCTAATATACATCTTTCTATTGACTTGCATTTTCAGGAAATAAACACCTTAAAAAGGATGAAGTGATCCTGTCTATCTGTAACAGTTTTGAAAGTGCATGTTCAATTACATTGTAGCAAACAACACCAAAATAATACAGAGATTGAAAGCATACGTATAAGCTGACCATGCCACGAAAAACAGTGCTGCCAAAACAAGATGGCTCCCATTCAGGGGAAACAAATCGGAGACATATGTTATGCAATTAAAACAAATGCTGACACAGTGTCCAGGCTGCTGTATATCCAGCTTTGAACTCAATCCTTCTCTCTCTTCCCGTCCCCCAGGGTCAATCAGACAAGTATCAGCGACACAAATCGGGATAGGCAACAAATTAAACGTCCCCCTCAAGTTCGGATACTATTTCTATACACATATATATATATATATATATATATATATATATATATATATATATATATATATATATATATCACAATCTCATTCCTTCTGTCTCCGTCTGTGTTTTTCTCTTTTTCTGTCACCATGCATCTGTCTCTGGCCCTGTCTGTCTGTGTCAGTCTGTCTGCTCTCTGTCTGTCTGTTTGTCTGTCTGTCTGTCTGTCTGTCTCTCTCTCTTTCTCTCTCTCTTTCTCTCTCTCTCTCTTTCTATCTGTCTCTGTCTCTCAGTGTATATGTGTGTGTGTCTCTCTCTCTCTCTCTCTCTCTCTCTCTCTCTCTCTCTCTCTCTCTCTCTCTCTGTCTCTTTCTCACTGTCGCTTTCCCCATTCCTCACGGGTAAACAAACTGTATCTATGTCTCCTGTGTCTCTGTCTCTATTTCTGTCGGTCTGTCTCGGCATATCTGTCCCTCTGTCTCTCTGGCTCTGTCGATGCGTGAATGAGAGAGTGTAAAGTATGCTTCTATTAACAAACACCATTTTGATACTTTTCCGTACATGATTGTAGGTTTTACTGTTTTACTGACATTATTTTACAAGTACGTGTCATCTATTTTTAAAAATGGTGTGCCATTGTATTCATTGATGTTCTTTTCTGTTTTTTTGGTGTCTTTTTTTAAATATTTTTTATTTCATTCTTTACTTCGTTTTATGTGCGTATTGTAGTAGGGACTAGCTGTAAGAAAGTACCATATGGACCTAATGCTATTATTCCTCCGCAATAAAGTTTTCGAGTTCGAGTTCGAGTTCTGTCATTGTCTCTGTCTCTCTTTTCTCTCTCTCTCTCTGTCTGTCTGTCTGTCTCTGTCTCTGTGTCTCTCTCTCTCTCTCTCTCTCTCTCTCTCTCTCTCTCTCATTCTCGCTAGCCCAGTCTCTCACGGGCTTACATACTGTGTCTCTGTCTCTGTCACTCTCTGTCTCTCTCTCTCTGTCTCTCTCTCTCTCTCTCTCTCTCTCTCTCTCTCTCTCATTCTTGCTTGCCCCATCCCTCACGGGCCAACAGACAAGTATCAGCGACCAGACACAAATCCGATCGGGACCTATCAGCAGAGCCAGGCGGCCAGAAGACGCGGTGGCTCTATCCCTCTATCTCCCTCGCTCTATCGTGTGGCTTCAAAGGCAAAAAGGGTTCTGCAAGGCGTGGAGACGCATCGATTGCAAGAGTGTGTGTGCAAAATGGCTTGATTCTTGCGCGGGTTACAGGACTGATCACGTCGTTGTCTATCGGCGTCAGGGTGACATTTTTTGTTATCGTCCAACAAGGTGTTCTTATGAAAGGATTATCCATTTATTATGGTAGGTATGCGATTTGGTACTTTTCTTCCTTAAAAAACCCGAAGGTTTTAAACACTGTTTTTGTTTAAAAAAACCACCACACATAACTGTTTGCTTGTTGTTTTGGTCGGTCGTTTAGTTCGTTTCTATTTTTTAGAAACTGTTTGTGTTTTGTTTCAGATTTTATTGTTAATGTTCCTGTTGTTTGTTTGATAATTTGTGTGTGTGTGAGTTGGTCTGTTTCAAAGTATTTATTTATTTATTTTGGTTTTGTTAAAAAGATGATTCTATATTACCATATAAAACAGCGCTTAAAACGCCCAACCGCTAAAGACTAAAAACATTAGTGTGTCTACTGCATACACACAAAAACGTCACGCGCGCGCGCACACACACACACCCACACACACACAGACACACAGACACACACACACACACACACAGAAAAAAGCAGTTAAACAATCATGGCAAGAACGTCTTTCACGACTTTAGAGAAAAGTAACTTTAAGAATAGAACTTTAAAAAACAAGACAATTTCATTTTTATATTTAGTCAAGTTTTGACTAAATATTTTAACATCGAGGGGGAATCGAAACGAGGGTCGTGGTGTATGTGCGTGTGTGCGTGTGTGCGTGTGTGCGTGTGTGTGTGTAGAGCGATTCAGACTAAACTACTGGACCGATCTTTATGAAATTTGACATGAGAGTTCCTGGGTATGAAATCCCCATACGTTTTTTTCATTTTTTTGATAAATGTCTTTGATGACGTCATATCCGGCTTTTCGTGAAAGTTGAGGCGGCACTGTCACGCTCTCATTTTTCAACCAAATTGGTTGAAATTTTGGTCAAGTAATCTTCGACAAAGCCCGGGGTTCGGTATTGCATTTCAGCTTGGTGGCTTAAAAATTAATTAATGACTTTGGTCATTAAAAATCTGAAAATTGTAAAAAAAAAATAAAAATTTATAAAACGATCCAAATTTACGTTTATCTTATTCTCCATCATTTGCTGATTCCAAAAACATATAAATATGTTATATTCGGATTAAAAACAAGCTCTGAAAATTAAATATATAAACATTATTATCAAAATTAAATTGTCCAAATCATTTTAAAAACACTTTCATCTTATTCCTTGTCGGTTCCTGATTCCAAAAACATATAGATATGATATGTTTGGATTAAAAACACGCTCAGAAAGTTAAAACAAAGAGAGGTACAGAAAAGCGTGCTATCCTTCTTAGCGCAACTACTACCCCGCTCTTCTTGTCAATTTCACTGCCTTTGCCATGAGCGGTGGACTGACGATGCTACGAGTATACGGTCTTGCTGAAAAATGTCATTGCGTTCACTTTCATTCTGTAAGTTCGACAGCTACTTGACTAAATATTGTATTTTCGCCTTACGCGACTTGTTTATTCTCAATTACTTTTAACTTTCACGATCTTATTTGCTTTTGTTTTCAATATGTGTTAATTTCAATTCTTGCATAATCGAATGACAATTGCTCAATGTTTAAACAGGTCATACAGCATGACTTCCCGTCTTTGTCTTTATCCAGCATCACTGATGTTAAATCTTGGATGGTCGATAACAAACTCAAGCTGAATGATGATAAGACTGAAGTCTTACTGTGCAAAAAGAAGAACACTACATTTCCCTCTCCCCAACCTGTTTCTGTTCAAATAGGCAATACCGACATTCTTTTCTCAACATCAGCTAGAAACCTTGGATTCACCCTTTCATCTGACATGACCCTTAACAAACATATATCTTTAGTCTGTAGAGCAGCTTATTTTGAGCTTCGTAAGATCAGCACCATTCGCCACACACTCTCCTCTCAAACAACTAACACTCTTGTCTGTGCCTTTGTTCTTTCTAAACTTGACTACTGCAACTCTCTTCTCTCTGGCTGTCCTCTGTACCTCCTGCATAAACTACAAAAAGTCCAAAACTCGGCAGCACGCCTCATTCTCAAAGCACGAAAACGAGATCACGCAACACCACTTCTTCAAACACTGCACTGGTTACCTATTCAAGCCCGCATTGACTACAAACTGTCCACCCTCTGCTTTAACTTCTTTTCTGGCTCGTCTCCTGCTTACTTCTCTGAACTCCTCACCGTCTATTCTCCAGCAAGACAACTCCGTGCCTCTTCTGACCGTCGCATCCTTACCATTCCACACACCAAAACCAAAACATACGGACAACGCACTTTTACTTTCTGCGCACCCACATAATGGAATTCTCTCCCCTTTCACATCCGCAACTCTCAGTCACCCCAAGCATTCAAACGAGCACTTAAAACGCGGGAATTAATGCTTTAATTTGAATGCGAAATGTGTCGCAACAATGTTTTGGCAAAGTTTATATTTCTCCGTATAGTGTAGTTGTAATGTTTTGAGAGTTATTTAACAACCCAATGCTAAGCCCAGCTTCTTTGACTTTTTTTCCCCCTTTTTTTGCTTGGTTATTTTTACATTTAGTCAAGTTTTGTGTGTGTGTGTGTGTGTGTGTGTGTGTGTGTGTGTGTGTGTGTGTGTCTGTCTGTGTGTGTGTGTGTGTAGAGCGATTCAGACTAAACTACTGGACCAATCTTTATGAAATTTTACATGAGAGTTTCTGGGAATGATATCCCCGGACGTGTTTTTCTTTTTTTCGATAAATGTCTTTGATGACGTCATATCCGGCTTTTTGTAAAAGTTGAGGCGGCACTGTCACACCCTCATTTTTCAATCAAATTGATTGAAATTTTGGCCAAGCAATCTTCGACAAAGGCCGGACGTCGGTATTGCATTTCAGCTTGGTGGCTTAAAAATTAATTAATGACTTTGGTCATTGAAAATCTGAAAATTGTTAAAAAAATGTTTTTTAAGTAAACGATTCAAATTTACGTTCATCTTATTCTTTATCATGTTCTGATTCCAAAAACATATAAATATGTTATATTTGGATTAAAAACAAGCTCTGAAAATTAAAAATATAAAAATTATGATCAAAATTAACTTTCCGAAATCGATTTAAAAACAATTTCATCTTATTCCTTGTTGGTTCCTGATTCTAAAAATTTTTAGATATGATATGTTTGGATTAAAAACACGCTCAGAAACTTAAAACGAAGCGAGGTACAGTAAAGCGTGCAATGAAGCACAGCGCAACCGTTACCGCGCCAAACAGGCTCGTCACTTTCACTGCCTTTTGCACTAGCGGCGGACTACGTTCAGTTTCATTCTGTGAGTTCCACAGCTTGACTAAATGTGGTAATTTTGCCTTGCGCGACTTGTTTTATTTTGTATTTAGGTTTACCGTTTTAAATTTCTGACAATTGCAAACGCTTAAAATGTACAAGATCTTATTTTCGTAATGTTTTGTGATTTAATAAACAACCCAAGGTCCACTTAAGAAATACATAATTGCAACGTGTATTTCATCAGGTATGCATTATGTGTCTGGAGGGGATGGGGGGGGGGGGGGGGCGTGCATGCGTGCATGCGTGCGTGCGTGCGTGCGTGCGTGCGTGCGTGTGAGTATAGAATACCAAAATTAATGTTTAAACATTCACGCCTGTAAGCGACACGCGCGTATGGTAAGTAACGCGCGTCAGACCATACTAATAATTGTAATTCCATTGCAAACATTGTTGTTAATCTATACATTTTTTCTGTCTTCTTGCTTTGGAAAAAAACATGACATTTTGACGTATGACTTATTTTTCTGTTCATTTCCAGTTTATAACCGACTGCATGACCGCAGAAAACGCAGACCATATTCTGCCTTCAAAGACATCAAGTTCCCTGTGCAAATACTAATGTCCATACGTGTTGTGAACCCCAAAGAGATTTCTACACTTTGAAAAAACGCTTCGAATGAGTTAGTTTCGACAGAAAGATGTATATGAGCTTAGCTTTGAAGAAAACGATTACTATCATAATTGCATTTGGAAGGACGACACTGAGGTCAACAACATGAAAACAGCGATAACATTGTCATGTTTGACGTCACAATAATACATATGGATTCTAAAACAAAGACTGAAGCTCAAAGGGTGGCATGCATGTGAAATGTTACCTGTACGGCATATGCAATGCCCGTGCATGTGAGTATCTTAAGACGACAGTTGCAGATATGAACCGCTGGATTCCAGTCGTCTTTGGAAAAGGTTTGAACCATTCAGATCCAAGCGATCTTCCCGTATAACGGACTTGAGTATTGACAACCCTTTGGCCTGCATTTAACTTTTGAATTTTCAAAGTATTAAGGTCTTGTGTGTTTTTCTGGACTCATCCGAGATGGAGAACTACCAGACAGAGCTAATGCAGTTCCCGGAGTACCGCGCGCTGAAGAACTTGATGCTGTACGTGCCGCCCGTGCTGATCGTGCTGGGCACCTTCGGCAACGTCTTCACCTTCATCATCATGCGGCGCCGGGCCATGCTCAAAGTGTCCTCCTACCACTACCTCGCCATCTTGGCCGTCACGGACTCCTTAGTGCTCTACATCGGCTTGCTGAGGTTGTGGCTTGGCGAAGTGACCGGCACGGCCTTCCACAACAACGCGGACTGGATCTGCAAGCTGACTATCTCTCTCGGCTACACGGCCAGCGACCTGTCCGTCTGGCTGATCATCGCAGTGACGGTGGAGCGCTACATCGTCGTCTGCTTCCCGCTGCGGGCCTCCGCCATGATTAACACGAACCGCGCCAAGAAGGTGATCGGCTTCCTGGTGCTGCTCATGTTCACCATCAATCTGCACTTCTTCTGGACCGTGGAGATTGTTGAGCGGCCGGTGGACGGAAAGAACGTCAGCAACTGCGAGGCGGCGCCTCACCACCAACAGCTCGTTATCGACGTCTGGCCCTGGGTCGACGCCTGCATTTACTCCTTCGTGCCTTTCATCGTCATCCTCGTCCTCAACATCCTTATCATCTGCGAGGTGGTGGACGCCCGAAACCAGAGGCGGATAATGCAGAACACGCCCGAACACGGCCATTACCAGCACGCGCGACTCCGCAACGGAGACTGCTCATCCACCACCTCCGGCAAGACGTCGTGTCGGAGAGGCTGTGGTGAGGGCACAAAGTTGACCATCATGCTGCTCACCGTGTCCTTCACCTTCCTACTCACCACGCTGCCCATGAACGTGTCGCTGATCGTGACGGCGTTCTGGAAGCCCTACGACAAGAACTTCATGCGGCAGATAGTGCAGTTCAAGCTGGCCAACACGGTGGCCGAGCTGCTCATGTACGTCAACCACTCCATCAACTTCTTTCTCTACTGCGCCACGGGCAATAAGTTTCGTCAGCAGATTGCGTACATGCTTCACTGCAAGACAGACACGCAGTATGGTCCCTGGACTTCTGTACAAACTGAGGATGTTAAAATTCACGCTTCAGTGAAGAACGGTCACAACCATCTTGTCTCCAAACAACGTTTACTTTTATCTCACGCGGTTGAAGAGGACGACAATGCGGTGAACGGGGAAGTGATCCCGTTGAGGTCTTTATAGCGCACGCCCAAGAGCGGTGGTGTCAGATTGGTTACAGTCCCTGACATTGCTTAAAGCTTTTTTGAGCAGTAGATCATGGCCTATATACTGTCCGGCTACTTAGTAGTCGTTCTTAAAGCGAACATCCATGGAGACATTGTTTTCTTTTAGGAAGGGCATTAACGTTTTTTTTAACACAAATAACTGTCCTGCGAACTGCATGCTATATTCCTCGAACGCTGCTGGAAGGATTATAAGTCTTCTGAGCGTGTCTTAATCCTGCTGTGTTCAATGGAGTGGCTATATGCTTCTTTCGGATTACCGTGAACAATGCGCGTGAACTGCTTTTGAGTTGACGTGTTTACCTGAGAACACAGGGCATTCAATACGAAGTCTGCCGACTTTTAACATTGAGGTACATCACTGGATGGTTCGTTTGTTCGTTCAGTGACGACATTCTTGTGAAAAGTGTTACTCTGCCAATTTGTGCTTGAAAACAACTCTTTGTGTTTCAGTTCCAGGTTCGTGTGTTCAGTAATTCAGATAAATCATTGGCTCAAACATACATTATTTCAGGAAACATAGGGTGGCA